>NC_142040.1:66611701-66926701 GCF_982192425.1 Myodes glareolus | reverse complement strand
CAACATTTTGATGTGAAAGTCTGATCTGATGAAAAAGATTTTAAATCTACAAAGACAATATTTGGACTTTGTTTTTAATCTTATTCTGCTTCGGGGATGGGCAGGTTTATTTTGTAAAATCTAGAGGAAATCTTTTCCACTTTCCCTACAAGTCTCTGCCAAAATGATCTGGCTGTGCCTTGTTGCATGGCGAGCTGCTGTAGACGGTTTTCTAAACAAGTGGGCATGCTGTGTTCCAATGTCGCTGTTACTGTTTTTCTACAAAAACTACCAGCAGGCTAGATTGAGCCTCCAGACTACAGATTGCCAACTTTAGTTTCAAGTCGTAGCAGGCAGAAATGTTACCCAAGGCAGATCAAGTATGATAATGAGTACTTACCTTCAGTGAAATCAGGAAATGTCACAACTATTTATACAAGGGGCAGAGTTTCCTTGCTTCTTAGAGGAAATGACAGTACAGGGTTTTAGCACCTACATAGCAGCCTGTACCTATACTTTCCAATAAGGTAACCCTGGGTAGCAGTGTGTATTTAAACATACAATCAATTAAAGTTATATAAACTTTGTGTTTTCTGGTGTTTTAAGTGCTGAATAGATGCATATAACTACTTTATTAGTCAGCATAGAACATGAAACTTTCCATTCTTGCTAGAGTTTTCTTAGCTACTGATGCTATAGATTATGATGCCAGATTGAAAAGAAAATAAAAGCAGAGACTTTGAGGCATTTCTTGATTTAAGTCATGGACAGCACCATATGCAAAGCTTAGTTTTGCCTCTTGTTGACTGACACACAATAAGAGACAGTAAGCCAACAAAGCTCCAAGAACACAGCACAGATCATGAGGTCACCTCCATTGAGATGACATCATTTCATGTCACCTGATGCCACTGACTGACTCTCTGGATGTTCCAGAATCTTGGTGATGTTTGTAATGCTGCACATACCTCTTTCTATCAAAGTGAGGCTTGATTTTTCAACATGGAACTTTATAAATGATAGAGCAATGCACTGGAAACCCCAATATAAATAATAACCCATCGTCTAGTGAATATGTTTGTGTGTGTGTGTGTGTGTGTGTGTGTGTGTTCATGTGGTCTTTCTAGTATTAATTTCAACCATTTCTCCAGGAAGTAGAGAAACTATCATAGTATGGGTAAGACAGATTGTCTGATTTGCTTTAAAGGTTAAAGTCTTCTTCTCCTGGCTAACTATTCTCTTTCAAGTATCTCCCTGTGCAGCTGCCAAAAAAAAAAAAAATCTGTGTTAAGAAAATACCTGGAGCTCCCATGATGCTCTTGAGGTACAGACCCTACAAAGCACTAGCCTCTGAACTTTATCTAGACAAGACTTTCAGCACTTTGTCATTCAATAGTCCTGCATATATCAACTAAAATTAGCACCATATTCTCTTTCTTTCCTTTATTGTTTTTTTTGTGGTGAGGGGGTAGGGGATTGATACAGGGTCTCTCTATGTAACTCTGCCTGTGCGGGAACTCACTATGTTGACCAGGCTGGTCTTGAACTCATAGTCAAAATTGTCTCTGTTTCCCAAGTGCTAGTATTGAAGACATGTGCCACCATACTTGGCTTCTTTATTTCTTTTAAAAAAAATTAGAATTACAGCACTCCTCCTTTTCCTAACTCTAGCCTTTCTCAACTCCCCTCCCTTGGACCCATTTCATATCTTCCCACTCTCAAATTGATAGCCTCTTTTTCTTTGGTTATATTTATTACACACACACACACACACACACACACACACACACACACACATACACACGTTTCCAAATACCTTTATGCATATAAATAGAAACTGTTGAGCCTGCTTTGTTTATCTGTGTATCTATGATTTCAAGACTGAATATTCTTCCTTGGACAGCCCCGTAAAAGGGCTCATCCCTTTTAGAAGCTAAATTCTCTCTCTCACTGCAGTCGATAGTTGCCCATAGTTACTTCTCTGGGGGTGGAACCCTGCAGTGTTTCCATCCTTCCATGTAAACTTGCCCACGGATATTGCTACTGTTCCAGTCTTGATATGCAGCCCTTTCTAGGAGAGATTGTTTCACACCAGACATTTGATCCTCTAGGTCTTGCATTCTTTCTGATCTTTCTTCTGCTGTGTTACCATGAGTCATAAACGCAGGAGCTGTGATGTTTCTCTCCTTTAATTCTGTTGACTCTTATTATTTTGAAGATGTGAGTATTCTATAAGTCTCTATTCATTTTTGTAGAAACACTTCTTTTCAACCCTATTGACACCAAATGGGAAACCATCTGGCATTATATCATGTTCCAGAGAGCCCTGCCTAAACATGGGGAGGGTCTTGCTTTTATTAGAGTCACGTTAAATTTTCATTGGGATTTTTAAGTTTAAAAGGTTTTTGGATAATTTTGTTCTTTTGTACTGCATTTATTGTACTCAGTGGGTTTTGTTTATATGCATTTGTGCATGTTCATGTATATGTATTTGTCCTCTCTTTTCCCCTTCCAACTTCTCCGGTGCAACTTCTCACAAATTCAAGATTTTTCTTCTTTTAATTATTGGGAAATCTCAAAAGATTTTCCTGGTAAACTATTAGCTTCTTGTCAACTACTTTAAGAATATGCCTCACTTTCAACCGACATTAAACATTTAATAAGGTTGCCTGATCAATTTTCTTAGTAATAAGATGAAATACGACATAGTGGTTTGAAATAAAATGGTCCCCAAAGAGAATGATACTAATAGGAGGTGTGGCCTTGTTGGAGTAGATGTGGTCTTGATGGAGGAAGTGTGTCACTATAGAGGTGGGCTTCAGGATCTTATATATGTTCAAGCGACCTCTAATGAAACAGTTTACTTCCTGTTGCCTTCTGAACAAGATGTAGCCAGTACCATGTCTTTGTGCATTCCACCATGTCCCACCAGGATCATAATGGACTAACCTTCTGAAAATACAAGCTACCCCAATGAAATGTTTTTTCTTTATTAGAGTTGCCAAGACCAAGGTATCTCTTCACAGTAATAGAAACCCTAACCAAGAGAGATGGTTTGTGCATGAGAAGGATGCTGATTGGGGCATACACCAGCAACAAGTTTGAATGAAAATGAAGGAAACAGTATGACTCAAAGCTGGGGACAGTAAAGTGAGATGGAAGAGAAGATTCAGAAGGTCCCACAAAGAATGCTTCAGGATCTGGGTGATCACTCAGTACTATCATAACCTGAGGCAATACAGGCAGGTCTTTGGTTATTGAATAAAGATTACACTAGAAGGAAAATGTGAGGTGAAAGGAGATCTTTTGATAAACATCAAGTTCTAGAGGATACATAATTGCCCCAGTGAGTGGAGGAGCAAATCTTAGTCCCAAAGGTCACCTATGCATGGCCCACTGAATCCACAAAAATCAGGCACTTCAACCAGCTGTAAGCATTAAACGTGATGCAAAGTAGGTGCCCACAATTGTTTATTTACAGTGTTTGAACTAAGCCTTTGTGATGGTTTTATTTTGCTTAGGGATAATCTCAAGTCCTAGACTCCTAGATGATACTAGAGATGATTCATTCCTGTGGTCTGAGAGAGCTTTCACTAACTTGCCTTAGGCCCTGCAGATTTGGTTTTGCAAACTGAATATTACAAAGGTATGAAGATGACTATCAAATCTCCATTGGGTTTGTTCCCAAGGGATAAAGTCTATGTACATGATGCTAAGTCTAATATTCAACATTTTAATGAATTTAGAAAACTTTGGTTTAACTACAGATTTGGGTTTTTTTGTTGCTGTTGTTGTTTTGTTTTTGATTGGTCTTGATTTATTTATTTGTTTGAGACAGGGTTTCTCTGTGTAAGAGTCTTAGCAGTCCTGGAACTCTCTTTGTAGACCAGGTTAGCCTCGACCTCACAGAGATTCACCTGCCCCTGCCTGCTGAGTTCTGCTGACTATTAAAGAAATGCATCACCACATTCAGCTGACTACAGTCTATATGTCTGAAATATATAGCATCACACATCATTTTTTATTCTGGCAACATTTATTTATTCCATTTTAACATTTGTAGTGACAGTTTTCAAGTTTCTTTTAAGAGTGTACAAAGTCAGGCTACAAAGATTTTACCTCCATTTTGTGTCTGATATTATAAATATTAGCATATTTATAACTAGCAGGCCATCTAAGATACATTGAAGAATCTAAATGTCATTTACATAAGCATATCAGCCTACTTTGGGACATTAAAATAGCTTATAATATTGTAAATCAAAGTGGCTGGAGATTCCTAAAGACATAAATAGACTCTAGACAATGAATTATGTCTACAGTTTTCACTCTGTGTTAAGAATAATTGGTACTGATTGTTTTAAATCAATAGTTTCTCGAGTTCATACATCTGGTAAAAATGTGTTTGTTTTTGAACAAAAAATGCTTAATTGAGAGAAAACAGGCTAAATTTTGCATTTACTTTTTTAAGAACTGTATTTTCCCTGCTCTTAAAATAAATATCAAAAAAAAGGCCTTTTCGGCATAGAAATCAAGCAATCTGCTTATATTCTTAGAACCACCTTGAATTCATGAGAGATTAAGAAAATGTTAGAAAATTTGACTGCGGAAGAGTCAGGAAGTCAAACTCATGCATACGGATTGAGAGAACCATGTCGCTCTGCATAGAAGAGCTGACTCTGCTGTATTAGCAGGACAGCCCGCCTGGTTTGCTAAGAGATAAAGGGAGGCTTTGTCTTTCTCCACAGCCCCCCTTCTTCCAGTCATCTTCTTTCTCAACTCTTTCTTACGACTTGGTCCACATTCTTTTCATATGCACATCACCTGTCCCTGGGTTTAACTTTGCGAAGTGTCAGAATGAGGAATAAAATCAGCTGTAGAAGTAATGCCTATGACCCAGAGTAGTTAATAATTGATGTATAATTTACCTTTTTTCTGGGCTGGCTCAAAAGCCAGCTCATTCTTTCGCTCCATATAGTATCATGTAATTGCAGTGGATCAGGTCTGTGTTGAATATTTGATGCAGAAATAATTGAGTCTGATGTTCAAAACGCTGACCAATCAACACGATGAGACCACTGGCCATTCTGGATGTTTCTCAGCCAGAATTTGGATCAGCTCCTTGATTATACAGTGGAGATGGAAGTCTTCTATTTGTTCCTGACTTAAGTGAACTCTGTCTCTCCTGGTTCAGCTGCCCCCTACCCCAAACCATGCAAAGACCTCACATCCTTGTTCTTATTGCATTAGGGACATGAGTTCAGCTTATGAATTTTCATGGTGAGTGGACACAAGGATTCAGTCTATAATAACCATATGACATCAAATTTTCTGCTTACAATTTTGTAGTCATCTATGTTAAAGCACAGATTCTTAATTTAATGTGAGTCCCCATTTTCCCACAAAATTTGTGGATGAATAGAGAAGAGTTATAGCGAAGTGGGTGATGTTTATTGAAAATGAGTTCTTTGGAGGCAAACTTGAGTTTAATTTTTTATATATAAGAATAAGAGCTCTGGGGACAGAATAAATCTGGGAAAACAAAAGGAATGAGGTAGGTTACTTCATCAGTAAGTGGACACTATGCATGTTGATCTATGCATGCTGGTCATTGGTCGGAGGTTTCATCGCTGCTGCTTTCCATACAGTTAATAAAGCCACATTAAATGGGAAACATTAAAATCTATGACACACTGACATTAATCAACCAGGAACCGTGATACATAAGTCACACAACCTCATACAGAAATCCAGGTTGTCTTGTTCTATCTCTTCCCCCATTTTCACTGATAATATTCTTTTCATGTGTCCCCAAACTGTCATTCAAAACTGCCAACTTAACCTTAAACAGATAAGACACCCACACGTCTAAGAATGATTGACTGTTAAGGCATGCTGGGTAAAGGAGGGCATGGGAAGCCAGGAAAATTAGATGAGCCACTGTTAGTTTTTACCTCAGGTAAAAACTTGGAAAACATTTAAAAAGTTCAAATGCTCTCCATATACCTGTCTCAATTCCACCTTTTGGTTATGGAGTCAGAAAAACAATGTGAATCAGAAATAGGAAGGATAAGGAACCAAAGGGAAGACGAAAAGCAGGATGGGGGATGTAAAATAACACAAAATAGGGTCACCAGAGTGCCACAGTCGTTAGGAGAGGGATACATGCACATTCCAGCGGTCTCCAAAGGATTAATTTTTGACACAATTAATTTTGTTTGCTTTAGAAATCTGAAGTGGACTTGGCCCTCATCTGGATGCAATTGAGTCTTCTCAATTCTAGGCTACATGGCTATTTTTTTTCTAACTTTAATATGCTGCTAGTGCCAAAAGTCCTCTGGGTAAATATATCAGATATATAAAAATGCCCAACAAAATCAAATTAACCAAACATTGCTGAATGAGTGACTCACAAAATGTGACATTTTCACTGAACAAATAACTTTTGCTCTTCATTATATTAAGCTAAGAAAAAAAGCAAAGAGTTTAGATAACTAGATATCTTAGTGTGTTTATTATGAACATGTGTGTAATTCAGTACCCTAATTTTGCATACAGGTAGGTGAAAGGTGGTACATATTATTTGAAGGATCCTCAGAATACCCCATTTCGAGATCTCAGCATTTCCACACACTATTCTAGCTGATGTTCCTGAGGTTTCAATACTTCGTGATTTGGGTAAAAAAAGGCTTTGTGACTGTCAGGCTGTAGAAAGAATTTTGTAAACCAAGATACATTGCCAATTCAGTGTCCTGGAGCCCTCAAAAGTAGATCCTTTAGAAAAGTGTTCATATGTGTGTAGAGAATCCGTCCGTTTCTTAGAAAGAATCAGAAGGTGAGACCTGATACTGGGGACCACTTTTAGAGTCGACTCAGAGACAGTTTATGAAGCACATATGTAAATGATCTATAATCATTCTTTATGCCGAGTGATGCAGGATAGTGTTGGAATACATGCATACTTTGTGGTGGTGGCTGGAGTGAGAATGGCTCCCATATATTTGAATACTTGGTCCCCAGTTTGTGGAACTGTTTGGGAGGATTAGAGGGTGTTGTCTTTATGAAGGAGGTGTATGACTGGGCCCAGGATTTGGGCATTCAAAAGGGAAGCCATTCCCAGTTCTGTCTGTCTATCTATATCTATCTATCTATCTATCTATCTATCTATCTATCTATCTATCTATCTATCTATCTATCTATCTATCTTTATCTCTCTCCCTCTCTCCTACTCTCCCATGGTTGTTGTAGATAAAGATGTAAACTTTTTGCTGCTGTTACATCACCATGCCTGCCTACCTGCTGACATGCTTTCCACCAGGATACTCACAAATTATAACCCCCTGAAAGGGTCAGTCAGCTAAAAGCATCTTCTATAAGTTGCCTTGGTCATGGTGTTTTAGCACAGCAATAGGAAAGTAGCTAAAACAAAGGTATATAAGCAAACCCAGCTAGCATATCTGTTACCTCAAACATTTATCATGTCTTTCAGGAAAATAGTTTTACCAACAGTAGTTAAATGAGGTATTAATTTTAGTGGTGCATAAACATGTATGGTCTAAATCAGCGACTTGATTCTATGTGTGTATCTTTATGATAAAATCTTGAGAAGTCACAGGATTGTGACAAATACTCAGAGAAGGGCTAGACAGGGCTGGCATGAAGGCCCAGTGGGAAAGTGCTTCTTCTATGATAAGTGGCATTGGTTAGAGTAAAGTTCAAGTGTGATAACCTGAGTTTGGAGTCTCAAAATTCACATAGAAAGCCAACAGAAGCAATGCCCATCTGTAATGGCTAGCACATGGAATTGGTTAAGGCAGGCAGATTCTAGGAGGTGCCAGTCAGTCATCATAGTCAGCCTGTGATTTCAAGGTTCAATGAGAGATGCTGTCTCCAAGAACAAACTGGACCACGAAAGGAGATACTCATGCCAAGCTGTGGCCTCCACATGCACACAAACGCAGATGTACACACACCTATTCACATACACATAAACACTTACATAGCATGCACAACACATCACACACAGAAAGAAAGGAAGGACGAAATAGATTGAATAATACAGGTGCTGCCTGGAAAGAACTAAGAAACGTTGAGCTTCACTTGGGTCCATCACTAGAATGTCTCTGTCCACCAGAATGAGACCTTGGAAAAAGGCCCACTGACTCTGAAGAGGCTCTGTTGCTCCTCCGGAAAGTTCTCTATTTTCTTAAAAACAGTTATTAAACACCATGAAAATTATGAAAGATCTATAAATAGTCACACCAGATTCTTTACCACCATGATATTTTTTTTATTGGGGAATTTTCTTAAGCCCCAAAGGCTTCAACCCTTCACAAAAAACTATGGGCCACTAGGGAATGCTGAGAACATGAGAAATAGTCTTCCCCAGAGGGGACCACAGCAGCGAGGGGTCAGACCTGAGAACACACATACAGGCAGCATCATACTGATTGAGTATGTTGTGTTTATGTATTTAAGAATATGTATGCATATGTATAAACATATATTATGTAACAACAATTACTGAAAAAGACCATGAATTTGAAAGACAGCAAAGAGGAGTCTTTTGGAGAGTTTGAAGGGAAAATTGGAAGGGAAAAATGATATAATTATATTATAACCTTGAAAAACAAAATACATAATTGTTTAAGATTTATTGGAGACATTTCCAGGTAACAAAAATGTCAGACATGACTGGAAATAAGTACTCTAGTCTCTCTTCAGAAGCAGTTAGCAAATATACTATTCTAACCTAATAAAGTATATAACTTGTACTTTTATTCCCATCAATTATTTTATAACTTGTTTATTGTCAGCAGGTATGATTTATTTTCATATTAATTAAAATAGCCTTCTCATTTGAGTAACTAACCAACTTCATATTTGGCCTTTGTGTTCTGGTCAGTTTCTTGTCATGCTCCCAAAATGCCTGAGAAAATTAGCTCAATGAGGAGAGGTTTTTCCAGCTTCAGAGCCTCCAGTCTACTTGACTTGACCCACTGCTTTGGCCTGAGGCAAGACAGAAAATCATAGCCGCAATACTGTGCTACAGATAAGGCTGCCCAGCTCCTGGAAGCCAGAACACGAAGGGGAGGGAAAGGGGACAAGATGTGCTCTCCAATGTCATGTCCCGGAGACCTATTTCCTCTGACTAGGCTCGATGTTCCAATAACATTGCCAAACTTTAACAAATACTTTTAAAGATTTATTTAACAATTGAACTATGTGTGCATGTGGTTGCCTCTATATGGGTATGTGCATATGTACAGGTACCAGCAGCATCAGGAAGAGGGTCTTGTATCCCCTGGAACTTGAATTAAAGCTAATTATTGATGCCTGACATTTCTACAATCAAATTATTAATCAAATGGATTAACTCGTTGATGAAGTAAGAGCCCTTTTGATCCAACCACTTCCCCAAAGCCACATCTCTGAACGCTGCTTCAAGCCTTCAACCCACAAGACTATATTTTATATTACAACAATAATCGTGTTCCTTTGAAAAATGTGGTCATCTAGGTAATGTTTCACCTCATAATTATACTTCGCCTTTTTTCTTTTGTTTCAAATCTTTTCTTGTTGCAAAATTTGAGAAAGTGTGAGCATGTAAGCCCTTTCCTAAGCTCCTTTTCCACAGCTTCAACTGAAACAGCCTCCAACAGTTCTTTTCTGTTTAATGTCTCCCCAGACCCTTTTCAATTCCAATCCACTAGCCCAAGGCCAGATCGCAAGAACAGAGTGAAACTTGGCCAAACAAATCTGTCTTTCCACGATCGCCACATTCCCATTAACCGGAGACTTACCCCGGCATCTATTTTTGCCTGCCTTAGTCTCGTTTCATGAAGGTTCTTTTTTGAAATTAATTAAAAACTAAGAAAGACAAAATGAATTCCCCTTTTCTCATGAGTAGCTGTGAACAAAATGCATTTGATTCTTCTACAAGTGCAGCAAATACTTAGAAGATAATCCTGACCACAACCGAAAATTATACCCAGGATGTTGCCCAACACTTTCCTAATCTAAATTCTTTTCTCTTTAAGCTTCCAACTTGTCTTCTTCTGTTTCCTTAGCTAACTTCCCTGAACACATGCAATGATGTCTTCACCTACCTTACTGCTGAATGTCTAAATTAACCCCATGCATTCAATACTATCTCTAAGCACATTTTGAGAAGTTTTCTCCATCTGTTTTTCTCTCAAATATCTTTAAAGTGTCTATCCTAAGCAGAAGACTAGGCCGGAAATTTTTGATCATTTAAATCATGGTAAGATCCGACTGTATGAAACAGCTTTCAAATGTTTGGGTACTTTTCTTCTCTGGTGCATAGTGGTCCTGGATGTTGGCCACAAGCTTAATTTGAGGAAGAATTTGGGAAGTGTGGTTTTTGTTCACTTCATTCCACCTGTCAAGCATCCCGTAGATCACAAGTCTCCTGTTCTATGCATGAACTTAGATCTAGACACCAGATTTCCTTTCTATATGTTGGCACTATCTCACAACTCCTTGTACTTTGATGTTTTACTGCACAAACAAGCAAAATTATAACCATCTAAGGATTTCTTTATCTTGCCCATTCTCTCCAAACACAATTATCATAGATTTCTATAGATCAAATACTGATCCCACTGACCCCACTTCTGCTTTGCCATTTCTACCCATGAGTAGATCAGTTTTCCCCTGCACAATTAAGTCCTTTGCTTCAGTAAAGTTGAGTTATAGTGGGAGTCTGTGAGCAGAAACCCCAGAAAAAAATTGGTAAGTCATGTTGAGAGGCACCTGTACTCAGGTCCTCATACAATTTTCAGACAAAGTAAGATTTTCTCTTTTATTACTTTAAGAAGGAAATTCCTTTGCTGGTCAGCCAGAATTCTGTAATCTGAGGGAGGGAGATTGTCATGAACCTTTCCTGAATTATTCCTGTTAGATTTGAACTTACTTATACAAGATCCACAGATTACCTCAGCAACTTTATTATTTTAATGATCAAATACTGGACCTGATTTTCAATACATTGTATTTTATGTCTGAAGAAAGAGAACATTTCTTTTTAAGATGTCATAGAGGCTCTATGCTTTAAAATTCTTATTTAAGTCTCATTTCTTACTACTGCTTGCTGTTAAGAAGGAAGTATGTTGGTGTACAAGAGTTCAACAATAGCCCAAAATGGAGTTTTACAAAGGTTTATTTATCTGGGGGATAAACTCACAGAAAGAGTAATGATCCACAAAACTCTGTGCACTGGGAACTAGAACCAAATCTAGCAGCCATGAGGCCCATGCATACTTTTCATCTGCATTTATAGTACATGAGACTGTGACCAAAATGGGCCTGTATCTTAAAGGTTATTGACTAAAGATTCCCACAGCACCTCCTCCTTTTGTCTAAATAAGAGAGTTCTAAATATAATTCAAAACTATACACAATAAGAATAAATTTTAAGTATTTCCCAGGGAAAAGAAGAGGCAAAAACAAACATAGAAATTAAAATTGCAACCAGAATGAACAACATCAAACAAAAAATGCATGCTAAATGTTTCAATAGTTATCTTATCCTAAGGAGTCCAAGTCTTATATTAAAAATGGCTTGGCTAAGTCATGAAAGAAAAGTAGTTATGACTATCTAGTCTTCAATCCTATCAAAGACCTAAAAAGAAAAATAATATTACTTGAGTAAACAGGAAGTACAATTAAGCAACTTCCAAAAGGTGCAAGAAATAACAGAGACAATTGGCTTCCTGGGCAATTACCCAAAGTCTCATTTGCCACATTGGGGTAGTCGACTTTGGTTCATGCCTAGAGTAACTGACAGACCATTTTCAGAGGCAGGAAAATTGGAAAACTTGTCTTACCCTGTTTTGGCAAGGTTTAGCAGTCCTTTTGCTTATATTCTGCTTATCCAGTCTAGACACAGTACATTTTTTCAGTGATCAAGGCAGGGACAGTTCATTGCCTAAAAGCCAGTTTTGCCAAGAAGAAAACAAGTGCCAAGTGGAAAGTCTTTGGTGCCCAACATTGTGCTCCCAAGAGCAATCGTGTCTCATGTCAACAGAATCCTAAGTTATTTAAATATAGTTCTTTGATTTAGTAGGAGACTGCATCTTTGTTCCTGGCTACTCAGACCATGAAACAATCACTCAGAAACTATATTATTTGAATCACTGATTGGTCAATAGCTTAAGCATATTTCTGGCTAATTCTTGTATCTTAAATTAATCCATTTATATTAATCTGTGCATCATCAAGTGGCTGTGGCTTACCAGCAAGGTGAGCTGTCTTCCCATATTTTTTTAAATTTCATCATTTGTAAAGGCTATTATAATCTCTGTTGGGTCAATTCTTGCTAATTGATGAAGTCTCAATTGTCCTTTTATAATCAATTCAGAGACCTTTTCCACATAAGATTTTAATTTTTTACTCAGTTTATGTGGTAAAAAAATATCCGTTCTAAGATAATATCTTCCCTCTGTATTAAAATTTTTGTAGGGGAATATTTGGATGGTAATATGGCCAGAATGCAGTTATGATCCACATGTGCCTTCTGTAATTTCTCTTCAAATAAAGTCAATTCTTTCTCAGCTTTAGCTATTAATTCTCTATTTAAGTCTTTTTCATCATCCAAGGTTTTGTTTAAATGAATTTTTAGATCAGGTGTTATACCAGAAATGGACCATAGATCAGAAATGTCTCCTAGCAATCTTTGAAAGGTATTAAGAGTCTCCACCAGATCTCTCCTAATCTGCACTTTTTGTGTTCTAATTTTCTGTAAACCTATTTTATAACCTAGATAATTGGTAGAATCTCTTCTTTGTAATTTTTCTTTGTAATCTTCAACTATGCAAAGTTTTCTTTACTTCTTCAAACATTCTTTCTAAAGTATCTACATTTGAATTAGATAGCAAAATGTCATCTGTGTAATGGTAAAGTATAGATTTAGAAAATTCCGTACATATTATTCCCAATGGAATTTTGATTCATCCTCCATGATTACTCTATCATGAAGTATGTTTTTTTTTTACAACAGGCATTTGGATTTTTAAACTTTCTTGGGAAGGTGTGTCCTTCACAGTGACTGGGAATAACTGGACCACATTTGACCTGGGGCCCAAGAGAGGCCCTTAAGGAGTTTCTCAATGGTAACTGATTGCCTTGTTTGTTTCTTGTTGAACTACATTCACTGTTCCAATGTTGGACTTTGCCACATCTTCTATGTAATCCAGAAGATTGAGATCTTCTAATTTGTCATTTCCAGAGGAAACAATATTTCTAGGAATGCCTTGTCTAAATCCCTCCTTAGATGTCATATTCTACCACAATTAAAACATTTGGTATTTTGATGTCTTCATACCTTTGGAAATTGTTTCTGCTACCCAAGTTTCATTATTATAGTCAAATGACTCAACATAAACTATTTGCAGAATTCATTCATCATTGGTACTGATCTGACCTTTAAAGGCCCAATATCTTTTTGCATTCTACATTTTCAAAAGTCAGAGATCTGATAAGTACTCATCTAGCTTCTGAATCTGTTGCCTGTATTTCTGCAACTTTAGGTAGTGTTTGTTAAAAGTTCACTAAAGGGTTCTCTTAGGTTATGTATGACCTTAGTATATGATTCAACTCTTATTCCTAGTTTTTAAATCCTGTCTTAACCATTCGATGTTGCTGTATAGCATAGGGACAAGATGTGTTCATTATAAATAGTTTGACTCTGTGGATCAGCATAACAGCCCTCACCAAGAATTTGACCTTAGAAAGCCTCATATCCTTTGATTCTCCCTTGCTGTTCTAGGGCTTTAATCTCCTCTCTCCAATAGCATTTCCTCTGTAACTGTGGCCCATCTTCTAGTACCACTGATACTAATAGAAGTCAATCATGTAGAGTAACCCTATTGCTTAATGTCCATATCTTTACCATCACCCTAACAAATAGTAAATGCATGCTATAATATACTATTGCTTGCTTAATTTCTTTTAGATCTTTCATACCTACAGGTTTTCATTCACATTCTTTGTATTATTTTGGGTATTTAGTATTTGATGGCTCTTCAGAGGTAATAACAGGATAATCAGCTAAAACTCTTAGTAAGTCATCCTAACTTTGAGAGGTCCTGGTGGTGCTAAATCCTTTGCCTGCCCCTCCTCTCCTTGCTTATCAGTTCTGACAATTTTCTCAATCAAGTCAAATTTTTTTATCACTGTCTTTTGTAAAGACTGACTCTCTTGACCTGTGAATATTTCTAACAATTTCATCAAATCAATTTATTTCTGGTTCTCATTTTATATATGTAATTCCAAGTTCTTAAATTTTTCCATTAATGATATCTTCTCATCCTTAGATATTATTTGGATGGCATATAAATTGCCTTCCTGGAGGGATGTTCTATCTGCTAGATTATTATAACTTTTTAATAGATTTCTGTTGTCAATTTCAACAGTATGAATTCTTTCAGATAATCTCTCAATACCCTTTTGTAAGGTTTCATAACACATTGACATGGATTAAATTTTGCCTGAAAAATTAAGGTTATAATTTTCAATAGTATGAATCTTTTCATCTAAAGACTGTATCCTTGCTAGGAGATTCTCATTCTTGACTCTGTTATCAAACCATTTCTTTAAGGATATAATATGAAGAACAAAGGTAATAGCTGCCATGATCACAAAACTATATGTACATGGTAGCTCATATAGTTCTTGCAGAATTCCATCCATAGTAATAAAAAAGGTTGTTAAATTCTTGGATGGTGATATTGTCTGTAATTATCTTGGGGTTCATTTACATTTTTCAAATTTATGCATTTATTAATCAAATTAACTTACCTCCATTATAGTTTTCAGAAAAGTGTTAAGGGTATAATAATCTTCATTGACCAGCAGGTGTCACAGTTGTGGTAATAAGGCAGATCTTAGATCAGTACTTGAATTACCTGAGACTTAGAAATACCAACAGATTTAGTTAATTACTTAAGAGCAGCACATCTGTATACGGAGAAGGTTTGAGTTGGGTAGAATATCAAGTAACTCAGAGTTTTCCAGCAGTCATGAACCACAAGGATACTGGCCAGAGCTCGGGCCAGGCATTCGCGGATCCAAGCTGGGAACGCAAACCTATGTTCCAGATACCAGAGTAGAGCCCCTGCTCCCAGAATCACAGCTTGGCCTGATTAGAACAGGCCTGACAGAAGCCAGAGAAACCACGGAGGAGTTGTGGCAGAAAGCAACAGGAGGCAGTAGCAGACAGGACCAAGCTACATGGCCATGAACCACAGGCTGTGGGTAGCAGTAGGTAGGAACAAGCAACATGGACATGGCTTAGTGGGAAATTGCCAAATCACCATGGCAAGCCAGTCAAGTCAAACCTTGCACAGCTCCCCAGAGGGGTAGTTCAGCTGTGTGGGGTGTGAGAAGTCCATGGGGACCTGGACAGGGCCCAGCAGTGGCATGGATACAGACCACATTGGTGCCAATGTGTTGGCATACAAAAGAGTTCCACAATGGCCCAAAATGTTAACAAAGATTAATTTACCTGGGGGTAAACTCACAGAAAGAATAGCAATCCACAGTCCTCTGCACGCACTGAATTCTGGAACCAAATCCAACAGCCAAGAGGCTTGTGCATGCTTTTGTTTGCATTTATAGTACACAAAACCATGCCCAAAGTGTGCCAGTATCTTAAAGGTTATTGGCTGAAGGAGTTCCCACAGCAGAAGTATCCAGTTCTCTCCAACATCTTTGCTGTCATCATGTTCTTTACACCTATCAGTCATAATAGTAAGTTTACTTCCTGGGGTCTCTGATCTCCAACTGTCTGATATCTCCATTTTCAATAGGGGAGAGCTTTGGTGACAGTTCCTCTCACACCTGCTACCCCTATTGTCTCTAAACATGCTACTCCAAAGGATGCCTTTCTATTATTGATTATCTCCAACCAAGGTGCCTAGAATTTCTTTACAACAAACTTACAATCTGGATTAGTGAAGTAAAACTAAGGGGAAGAGTCAAGTCTGCTTGGGGGAGAAAGAAACTCGAAGTGTTTATGTTACCAAGCTGATGACAGCTGCACTGGAAGACTCAGCTCTTTATATAGACACACGGAATTTCCCCAGGAAGGCTGCATGGAACACTGATATCCAGAACACTCTTTCTAGAGGGAGTATGATCACTGGGTTTGTCCTTCTTTCTCTTTGTTTAGTACCAGCTTACGTATGTAGCTGCTGTGGATATATGTGGTATCAGAAGGATAGAATCTATACATGTGTGGTCGGCCATCTTTTGCTATTCTACATCCTTGATCCTGACACAGAGCACCAGAATCAATAGTGTTAAGACACATGATAACATGACAGGAGGAAGGGGAAGTTGCCATCACATGAGAAACCCACCATGCTTCAATGGACCTAGGAGCAGGGCTGATTTCCAAGGCTTTTAAACAGCCAGTTCTAAGTAGATCTGTCAATGTGTTTGAACTGTGTCCAGTAGCATAACACTCCCTTTTCTAAGCCTAAATTAAAGCTGCTTAGATATTGCTCTTTGTGGGTTGGGATGTGCTTTTCCAATATTCTCTCTCGTAACCTTGTAGTCCAGGAAACTATCTTGAGGAAACAACACTGAGCAGATGGGTAGGAAGTTAAAACTTCTTCCACCTTCACAGGTATAAAGGACCTATAGACACTGTCAATTCACTGTTGAAAGGACATTGGGTAACACTGTTTGAGAACTTGCCTTCTAGGACTTAGCAAGAGAAAGGAGAACAGGAGCATGGGTGTGGGTTTAAATGATCATTCCAGATTTGTGATAGATATGGAGACATCTGTCATTTATAAGCTCATTTGACTGAGTCATGCAGCAGGATTACTGTCCAGTAGCAACGACCCTTGAGCACCCAGAGATGTTAACAGGTGACAGAGATGGACAGATGCTTAAGATGATCAAACTCGCCTCAATGACTTTTATGCTCTTAAACTCAACAAGGGGGCTGTTGTGAAAAGCGTTCTCCTTGGTTGCCGTGAATATTATTTCCCTTAAAATAACGTTTAATATGCTGCAGCAGCTTTTCCATACTATGACCTTGCTTTGTGTTCTAGAATGTCCTAAGTGTTTGTGGCTCTGTACCCAGGTACCTGACTGTTCCTTCCAACATGAGGATAAGTGCATTTAATGACTGTACAAAACAAACACATAATGGATGGAAAAACCAGCTGTATTTTGGTTTATGAAATGTCTCGATTTATTTTTCAAACATTTTGGATTAGATAAAATACAACTATGTTTTGCCAAGAAAGTTTCCCCCTTAATTTTAGAAATCGTGTGTAATTTTGCAAAAATTTACTCCATATGTTTCTGTTTCATTTACATTAAATCCCCAAAATACCACTTTGTATACTTGATGTCCAGGAACCCATTTGAATTAGTCTGATGAAGTTCCCTTTAGACTGCTGTGTAACTTACATACTGCAAAACTCCCCCCCCCATTTTGAAGTAAAATTCAACACTTTTCAGAATCTTCCCAGAGTTATAGCATTGCCACCGTGCAATTTCAGCATCAAATTCTTGATGCTGCTGCTTGGGAATGCGCATGAGTTTGTACTGTGAACCATAGGCTTACTCCAGCCCTGATGCCACAGTCATAAATCACAGTAATTCTCAATTCATCGGCGTGGCTGCAGACTAGTGCTCAGGGATTATCACAAGAACAAGTGTCTTTGCAGTGAGTAATGCATTTCTATGGCCCAAGTGGAGCATCCCGCTGCTTTCCTCTACAGACCCATTCCCTTTCTGATGACATTTTTGACAGTTTTTTGACCTGGGCAATCTGAGTCCACTGGGTCCTGATTACACAAGTTTTGGCAGGAAAAGTCCCCCTCATCCTTTCTCTCCCATCCAACCAAGCCACTGCCAGATAACGAAAGTGAATAAAGCCGACTCTGAAGGCAGAGGGTCCCCTATGGCCTCTCTGTACAGCCTTTGGAACTGTTCTCCGAAGAAGAAATAGTGATAGTAAGTCATGAAATGTACCATGTTTTATCACTGAACCGTATCAGATGGCCAGTAAGGACACTCCTGCTGGGTTCTTCATGTATACCAATAGCTGCTGGTGCTAATAGCTCCTTCCCTGCAGGTCGCTCTTACTTAGGTATATTTGGTTTAGGAAATGGAAGACTACTGATCATGTGAAGGAAAATGAGATAGAACAAATGGTTGTGTATTTAACTGTAATTCCCAGATTTCTTAGAAACAGTGACATCCATTTTCTGAAATCTATTGTTCAAAGATATTCCATTCAAAATGAGATGTATTAAATAAAAAATTCTGTTAAGCACCATCCAACTTGTAGAAATGATCATTTTGTGAGAGCTTGGTCAGTTTCTTCATTCATCTTCATGACCTGCTTCTGGATGTATAAAATAAGAACAGCCAGGACGACTAAACATGGTTTGGGTAGCTACAATCACGGACTGACTGTTAAAAGGAAACTCGCTCAGCTCCTGGCCCTCTGACAGTGACAAATTACTGAATTTGTACTGGTAAGCTGACTTGTTGTTAGACAACTAGAATTACTTTTGTCCTTCGAGCAGACAAATTGGCATGGAATAACCACTGTCCTTTTCTGAGAGTGCGTCATCGTATCTGTAAACACAGCCTTAAGTAAAAAGTGGCTGTGTGTTTTTACTAAATGCTACTTAATGTATCCATGATTTATTAAGATAACTGTGAGCCTGTGGTTCATTGTAATATAGTTTTTGTAGTACGGCTTAGCGTTTTCAAAAATTGATTTGACACACTATTTTGTCTCTCTTTTCCATATCAAGCTCAGGAACAATTCCCTCACATTCTACCAATCAGGCAAGCTTTGCTCAGTTGTGTGTTTTAAATTTTTTAAATTGTTTTTTCTTTTGTCTTTAACTTGGCAGTGGTTTTCATCCACATGACAGCAAAGGGTCTGGATGAAAAGTGCAGTGTTCAATCATGTGGATGTTTTGTCTACACAGAGCTTACGTGTTTTGATGTTGTGTAGACAAAACATCCAGATAATTGATTTTCTTCCTTTTCATCCAGATGTTTCAGCATTATTTACACATATCTTGTGTCTGATTTGCTCAACATCGAAACGGGATGGAAACACGCGTCTGTGCGGTGACTTCTTATGACACAAGAGGAGCACACAGCACCATCTGACAGAAGCTTGTTATTGCTCGGCATCAAAATGACTCGCTGATGAACATCTGTTGTGTCTTCTCTGGCCCTGGTACCTGCACTTGAATAAGGCAGCAAGTATGTAGGAAGACATGGGTGGTTACAGTGGATGCTTAAGGCAATGGTTTAGTTATTTAGGATGGAGAGAGGGGGAAAGTAAGAAAATCTTGAATGGAATGCATTTCTTGCATTGTTGAACATGGAAGATATCAATGACTGCTTTCAAAACCCATTATGAACCCATTCCTCCCTTTATCCCATTCATATTGAGACTGAAAACTAGGACTCTTATTTGCTGTCTTAAGTTATGTGTAGATGCCAAGGAAACTAGATTTAGATAATAAGGTAGCAAAGGGAGGTAAGCTTTCTAAGAAATGCAATTTGCTTACCAGATTAAGATTAAGGGGAACACTATTGGCAATAGCTAAGAGATAGAATGAGTCTAACTGTCTATCACCAGATGAAGGAATAGAGAAAATATGCTACTTATGCACATTGGAATGGTATTTAGTTCCTTCAAAGAAAAGCAGAATTAACCACATTTACAAGAAAATGGATGGGATGGCAGAACATCAAGTGAAGTAATCTACATTCAGAAAGACAAATGTCATATTGTCTCTTATATTCAGAGTCTAGGTTTAAATTGTATACATGCTTAAATATAGGTATGTCTCGGTGCATAGAGTTAAATGTGAATGAGGATCTGAGGGAGGAGGAGATTTTAGGAGGGAGAAGAGAAAAGAGGGGAAGGTGTCACAAAGGGTGACATGACAGCAGAAGCAGAAGAGATCTGGTAGAGAAACGTTTAATCAAGAGAGCCAGGGGTGTAGGAGTAGGGAGCGGAGAATGGGAATGCCTATGGATAAATGATCACATGTACATATGAGCACGCACACTGCTGAAGGATACCATATTGACATAAGTTTAGAATGTCTTCACAGAAATGGAAAATGACTTTCAACTGTGGTGGCTCATGATATACTAGGAGTTCAGTGGCATGTTGGCTATATTCAGGGGACAAAGAAACTCATGCCATCAGATGGATGGTTTTACCTTATTTGCTGTGTGAGGTACTGTGTAGAAACCCATGCCTTTGAGTGGATTTACCTTATAGGCTGCATAAGGTAGTATGTGAGGACAGCTTCAGAGGACTTAAAATGTACAAGCACTAACAGTCAGAATTTAGCATCCTCACACTGTTCTAAAGCAACATTCCCTGAGTCGCCTGAGGATTTAACTTTGGTGACGTGGGTTCGGCAGGGGAATGAGCATGAGTATTAAAGAAGTAAAATGAAACACTTAGCAAGGATGCTATCTCCGGGCAGGCATGTACCTGCCCATTTACCAATGGATCACAGGATGTAGACGCAATCTCTCTCTCTCCCCAGTGAGCATTAAATGATATAATACACATATAGAACCTGGCTCAGTGGCTTGTTACCTAGTTGTAATCCAATAAATGCCACTTGATATTATTATGGGCTAGACAATGAGTGGCCTGTAGCCAAGGTGTCTTCTCAAGTCTAGCCCTGAGGAAACTAGGTAGGAAGGTCTTGAAGGAATAAGTGAGACAACACAGTGGCGGCCTTTAATGTGCTGGAAGTTCAGCAACACGTTGGATGCAATCTGCGGCACTTGCATTGGTCAAAATGATAACCCAGGTGCCCATCAGGGATTATCTGATTACTCAGTCCTCTGGTTACAAGGCGGGCATCACACTACCTGGAAGCTAACTTTTGCTTTTTCTTTCTTTTTAATTTATTAGATTTTTTTTTAAAAAAAAAACCACCAATCCAAACTCCCACTCCTTCCCCTCCTCCCATTACTTCCACACACCCTTCCACCCCACCCCCATCTAATCCTAAGAGAGGGTAAGGCCCATTGTTTTGTGGAAGGTTCAAGTCCCTTCCTACTATATCTAGACTGAGCAAGGTATACATCCAAAAAGAATAGGATTTCAAAAAGCCAGTACATGCAGTAGGGATAAATTCCAGTGCCAGTGCCAGTGGCCCCTCAGTCTGCCCCAGCCATGCAACTGTCACCCACATTCAGAGGGACTAGTTTGGTCCTATGCTTGTTCCTTCCCAGTCCAGCTAGAGTTGATGAGCTCCCATTAGCTCAGGTAAACTGTTTCAGTGGATGAACCCTTCATGGTCTTCTTTTGCTTTTTCATAGGTGGACTTACCACAGTGAATGAGTAAGTTCCATTCTACATTTTTAAGTTCTTTGGCTTATGAACTGTTTGTAGCTTAAGAAAAGAAATTAAAGACATAACGAATACCCGAAGGAAGGCTCCTATACTGGTCTCAGATTCAAGTGGAATCTCATTCCAGTGAATTCAGCTTACTGTGTGTTTTTACAAAATAACTGCTCAGAAAGTTCTTTATGTTCTGAATTCTCCAATTCTAATAATATCTTGAGCTCTTGGCTAAAAGGTGGAATCTGCCATTCAATTCCCAACTTAGGGAGAGAGGTTGGAGTGAGGGAACTGAAGCCCAGCTCTTTTATTTACGCAGCAGATAATGTTTTCTGAGAAAGCTAGACAGTTGGTTTCTAGGAACTGGCCTTGGAGTTTCTGCTTGGGACCGTGAATATCAGGAATCCATCGCTAATGCAAAACAAACAGAGGATCTCTGCTTCTCCCGTGCATTCCTGGCATATTTGTATTTGAATAGAGTCTGTAGAGACATTTTTCCCCTGCACACTTTACATTCACAGGGAACACACAGGAAAACCTTATCCAAGGGCTGGGGATAGAAGAGCCAACAGGAAGTTCATTCTGACCATTTCTTGTCCTTGATCCTGCAGCTCCTGTGCATTCTAGGTGGCTTAGTGTCCAGGTGCACCTTCAGGTATCAGCCACTTTCATTTGCTTTGCTTCTCTGGGGATAGAAAGTCACCTTGCTCCTGGTCTCCTAATCCCTAATCTGTGGGGATGCAGTTTCTCTAGTGACCCTGGGGATAAAAAGCTAATCCATCTTTTTCTACAGTCATGTAAATTCATTCATTTCCAAGAAGGCTATTTGAAATAAAAGTCTCCAAGAAAGCTTCAGTAACATTTGTTGTCCAACTATGTTCAGGCCAGTTTATCTCCTGCTGGTCCAGTTTCTTAACCGCCAGGAGAGCAGCAGTGACTTCCCAACATATGACAAAGCTACACAGGGATTCATGGTGTGTGTGTGTGTGTGTGTGTGTGTGTGTGTGTATGGATGTGTATATTTATATATGTGTGTATGCATATTTGTGTTTGTATATATAAGTATGTGTGTATGTGCATGTATATGTGTATATATGAATATGTGTATATATATGTATATATGTGTCGGGGGTGTACCACGTGAGTGAGGCCTCTTGCCTTATGCCCAACCAGTACATCTCAAAGATACTTCCATACTAGAAACATTTCTGAAAATAAAAGAATATTTCTTTTCAATGAAACATTTTTTATTTAAGTTTATTTTTCATTTTACATACCAGCCCCAGTTCACCCTGTTTCCCCTTCTCCTTCTCCCCTCATCCGGGCATCCCATCTCCATTCACTCCTCAAAGGGAGTAAGGCCACCCCTGGGGAGTCAACAAAGTCTGGCATACCAAGTTGAGATAGGACCAAGCCCCTGCCTACTGTATCAAGACTGAGACATTTTAGAATACTTGTTGTTCACACATAGTGTACTTGGGCCCAGCATACTCTCTATCCAGTTTCTCCCTGACTTTGTCCACTCTGCCCACCATAACTAAATTCCATGGACTGGATAGCTTAAACAACAGAGAGTAAATGTCCAGTCCTGGACATGAAAATCTGAGATCAATGTAGCAATGTAGATTGTTTCTGATAGGATCTCCTTCTCTTGCTTCTTCCTAGGTCCTCACACAGTAGAGAGAAAGAGAGCAACTCAGTTTTTACTTCCTATAACAGCAATAAGTGTATTCTGAGGGCCGTGCCTTCATGATCTCATGTAAACAAACCTTCCCCTGAAGGATCCCTGCCTAATACTATTACATTGACAGCAGCAAAGGGTGGAGATGATATAATTTTAAAATGTGAATGGAGGGATAAGACGCTGACTCAATCCGTAGCACTTCCAATAGTGACATTGATTAATACCAAAACATCACATCTGGGATTTAGTCAAGACAGAATAGTTCCATCTTCTCAAGGACCGTCTCCTTCCCACACCACTTTCCATACCTCAGCATCTGAAACCCCTAGTCAGTTCTCAATCTATAACTTTTTCACTTTAGAAATGTTACATAAATGTATAAAATTATAGATTTGGTGTGAAACACCCCCTCCACAGACTCATGTTTTTTGTACTATTTTCTAAATTTTGGCATTATTTGGAGAAGTCACAAGATTATTTGCATGTAGAGTTCCGCTAGAAGACACGGGTTTCTGGGGCTGGACTTGAGGTTCTCAGTCCAATTCCCCTTCCTGTCTACTCGCTTCCTGTTCTACTGAGAATGTGAAGTGAGGCATCCTAGGCACGTGCTCCTGTGCAGCTGTGCCTTTTCCTGCTGTGATGGGTCGTATACCCCACTCATAATCCATATAGACCCGTCTTCCATGAAGTTGATTGTGTCAGGTATTCTGTCATGGCAATGAGAAGGGTAATGAGAACAACATGAATACATGTGGATGATGTTTAGAACTGTGCTTTTGGCTCAGATAGTTCTAGGACTATTCTCCCAGGTTGCATGGGTCACTGGGGACACGCCACAGTTTGTTCAACCATTTCTTCACTGAAAGACTTCTATGTGGCTTCTATTTCATGGCTATTGCAAGTAGAGCTGCTCTAAAATCCATATATGCTTTTGTACAGACATAAGCATCTACTTTTTTGGAATAACTGTCTAAGCATATAATTACTGGATCACACGCTAACTACAAGTTTGGTTTCTTAAAAACAGAACACTGCTAAACTGTAAGATTCCCTTTGTCTTCATTCTCTTTCATCCTTTGGTTTTTTTCTATTTTTTAAAAAATTTGAGTTACTGTTATTTTAAAGGAATAAGAAGTAGTTTATTCTGGAGGCATTTGAATGGCCATGGCCCAGGAACACAGATTTCGGTTACCCCAAATTCCAGGTTCCAGTGTGGAAGCAGTGCCATGAAGTTTTATGGTTTTTACAGAACAAAGAAAGTCAGAACTCAAGACAATCTTAAAATACATGGGCAGTGCAATAGAAGCGCAGCTACGGCACTATGAGGGAAGGTTTTCTGTAAGCCCAAGATGCTGTCCGATGGCAATCTTAGCTCTTACATTGGTGGAAGTTAGTAGTCTACAAAGTTAGTAAATTCCATGATTGGTCACATGATGTTAGTTCTGATATAGAGGAGGGCATGGAATGGCTGTTATTGAGGGCTGTTATGGAGTCCCAAGATAAAGGGTGACCTCTGGACCTGCAACATTCCTCTCCCTCCACAGAACTGCAGTTCTAATCTGTGTGTCTCTGCAGACACAGCTTCTCCCCGGGAGTTTTTCATGCAGTTCCTCGTTTACCCAGCATCACGTTTTGAGCATGCGGAGGCCACAAAATATTTGTTAAGCAGTATGAGATCCCTCATGGTTAGGAAGACTGATTCTTTGGGTGTGATGTACATGAGGTGGAGTAGTGGACAGGTCAGCAGTCTTTAGGAGAGAGGAATAGATGGTACCCTAGGAAAAGGACTATGGACCATATAAAAGCTGTTAGCCACCATGTTCTGGACCTGTATTTTTCTTTCTTTTATATTCTCTCTGTTTCTGATGTAACATGGACATATGACATAAATTACTATTACCATGCCTAATGTTGTTCTATCATGAACACAACTTGACTTAATGGAATGAAGATAACAGATAAAACAAATTCGGAATATTGTGATTGGTGTCTATTCATGACTTGTTGTGGTTTAATTTGAAGTCACATAGTGGCTAATAACGTAGGCATATTTTTGTGTTTGTTTGCTGTTGGTAGATCCTCTCAGTGGCTTTCATGTTCTACATGTTCTATCTGTTGCCTAATTTTATTGCTTTTATTAGAGGTTTAGGATTTTATAAAAAAGACCCAGATATTCATATAACAGAGACAATTCGTTGTCAGATCTGTGGTTTTCAAACACATTCTGCCCGTGTCCATCCTTTCACATGCTTCCACGCTGCTAATTTAAATGCAATATAATTTAAAATTATCTTCTTACACAATTCAGGCTTTTGTTTTTAAGTCTAAGATTGGTTTATAACCCCAGCTCATAAGACTTTTTTCACTTTCTAAACCTTTTCGATTTCATGTCTTATATTTAAGTTTGTGGGGGGGGGGGTTGAGTTAAATTTTGGTGAGACTTACATAAGGTTTATTCGTACATACTTTTTATGCTTATGAATACATAATTCTCCATGTTCCATTAGTTTAAAAAGTGGTTCTTTCCCAAAAATCTTTGCTTTTATCTTTTTCTTCTTTCCCCCGTTTCCTTTCTTTCTTTATTTTTTCTTTCTTTCTTCTTTCCTTCCTTCCTTCCCTCTCTCAAAACAAGCTGGATGAATGTGTATAGCTCCATTTCCGGTTGTCTGGCTTGCTCCACTAACTATGCCTCCACTTCTCTGTTGTCACAAAAATCATGACTGATGCCACGATGCTACAAGTCTCAGGCTGGGTCTGGTCCTTCTTCCTAGTCCTTTCTTCCTTTCAGCACTCTAACATCTTTTACTTTTTATGAAATAAAGTTGGTTTTATAAGAAAAAGTTTTAACACAGATTGAGCAGTGTGAAGAGAGAAGGGAGAGAGAGAAAGAGTGAGAGAGAGAAAGAGAGAAAGAGAGAAAGGGAGAAAGAGAGGAGACAGAGAGAGAAAGAGAGCGAGAGAGATCTTCCTTTTCCATATCATATGTTTTACAATAGTACGTTTATGTCATTAAGAAGCTGCCATAGTATTTTAATAGAAATCATCCTGCACTCGTATGGCAGTCAAGGAGAACTGACATTCTTCTATGAGTATTTCAATCTATGAATCTCATTTATTTCTCATTTATTTCAACTTTGAGTTCGTCAATGTAGTTCTAAACATAAAAATTCCATTTGTACTTTATAAAACTGATAGCCAGTAATTTTGTTTTAAAGTATCTGTAAATGGCACCATATTTTAGCTAATTATGATTCCATATGCTCATTGTTATTACACATAAGCACAACTGCATTTCTGAGTTTCCCCTGTATTCTGCATCCGTGTGCTTGCTGACAGGTTCTGGCAGGATGAGCTTCCCTCATTGGAGATGGTCTTGTTCCTCCTGCAATTTTGCTTCACCCTGAGCTCTAGTTGTACTTTTTCTGATGTTCAGCTCTTGAAAACCTTGCATGACTTCTTCCAGATGTTCTTGCTGTCTCAGATACCTACTACCATTTGTTCTTTAAATACATAGAATAAAAAATAAATAAAATTTGAACTTTATTTCTATAGATAAGGCATTCTCTACTCATTACTTTACAGGTTGTTTCTTGATCTTAATTCATAATTGGTAGGTCTTGAATTGACCATGAGTTTACTCAGAGTTTCACTCAACTTCCTGGATCACTTTTGAAACCATTTTTCCCAATGCTTTTTCTCCATTATTTCTCTTCCAGCTCTGCTTGCTTTTTTTTCCCTATCAATTTGAGACTGAGACATAAGGGTTCACTTTATCCTTACTATGCATACACTTGGAATATACAAGGATATAAAACCAACAGGATATATAAGACATTTAAGGAATCAGTTTAGGCAATTATAGATGTTTGACAAGACCAAAGTAGATTACCCTTGGCCCAGCAAACTAGAGACTCAGGGAAGATTTGGACTGAGAGAAATCCTTGCAGTGAGGCCAGTCTTCTACTGATTAGATGAGGCTAACCGTATTCTGGAAAACAATCTACATTATTCAAAGTCTAGCAATGTACATCTTAGTCTCTTCTAAAAGTACTTTTATAGAAACATCTAACATAATTTTTTTATATCAGATATCAGAATGTGTTGTCTAAAAAAATAAAATTAATCACTGTGCTTCTGTTGGCCCCAAAGATACAGATACAGGTCAATGCATTTTGTCTGGATTGTTTGGATGGAATAATTCTAGTTGTTCTAGTTTCTATTGACTGATACCTTTTTCTCTAGTCTGTTCTTCAAAGCCTGTCCTTAAGTTCATAATTTGTTGCTGTATTTTTTAACTCATTCATTTTTTGGCTCTATTTTCTTTTTTTTTTTAAAGATTTTATTTGGTTTTAATAGCCTGCCTGCAGCAAGGTAAGACTGCAGGCAGGCAGATTTCTGACCAGCAAGTGGCACTGATCCTGTAGCAGAAGATACAATGGAGGGGTAAGTGTGTTCCTGACTGCCACACAAGCCCGGTAAGGGAACACACAATTTTCCCGCCATCCTTATCTCCCTGGCTATTCCGAAGGGGCGGCTTCCCCCAGCTAAACCCTCTCTCCTCCTACTCCATCCTGGCTATCAGCCAGGACCCCCTACACTTCCTTTCTCCGTTTTTCGGGGCATAAAATCCTCTAACTCAGCCTGTATGGGCACTGCAGGGACAGGGCAGTGAGTGCAAACGGGAAGGAGTTCCTTTGTTTTAATAGCCTGCCTACAGCAAGGTAGGACTGCAGGCAAAGTGATTCCTGGATAGCAAGGGGCACTAATCCGGTAGCAGAAGACCCAGCAGAGGGAAGAGCCATTGGGGAGCATCTGAAGGAAGAGATGGGCAGGCACCAAGGCAAGAATTCCTCCAACAATCTGAAGAACAACATAAAAACACCAGATCCCAGCGATCTTACAACAGAAGGACTTAAACACCCTATTCCAGAAGAAATGGAAAACAGTGTCATTATGAAAGCAATAGAGTTTCTTAAGCAGGCCATGAATAACTCACTTAAAGAAATAGAAGAGAAATATAACAAAAAGATTGAAGAAATGAGTAAAGAAATGGAAGAGAAATATAACAAAAAGTTTGAAGAAATGAGTAAATTCGTAAACGATACTCTGGGAAACCAAGAAAAAACAATCAAACAGGTAAGGGAATCAGTTCAAGAATTGAAAACTGAAATGGAGTCAATGAAGAAAAACAAACCGAGGGCTGGCTGGATATGGAAAATCTAGGTAAACGAACAGAGACTTAAGGAACAAGCATAACCAATAGAATACAAGAGATAGAAGAATGAAACTCAGATTATGAAGACACCATAGAGAAAATAAATGCTCTGACCAAAGAAAACAGCAAATCCAACAAATTCTCATCACAAAACATTCAGAAAATCTGGGACATAATTAAAAAACCAAATCTAAGAATAATAGGAGTAGAAGAAGGAGAAGAATTGCAGATCAAAGGTCCAGAAAACATATTCAACAAAATTATAGAAGAAAACTTTCCCAACCTAAAGAATGATATTCCTATGAAGGTTCAAGAAGCATACAGAACACCGAATAGACTGGTTCAGAAAAAAACATCCCCTCGCCATATAATAATCAAAACACAAAGCATTCAAATTAAAGAAAGGATATTAAGAGCTGCAAAGGAAAAAGGTCAAGTAACTTATAAAGGTAAACCTATCAGACTTACACCAGACTTCTCTATGGAAACCATGAAAGCCAGAAGGTCCTGGATAGAGGTACTGCAGAAACTAAGAGACCATGGATGCAAGCCCAGACTACTATACCCAGCTAAGCTATTGTTCACTATCAACGGAGAAAACAAAATATTCCAGGATAAAAACAAATTTAAACAATACGTAGCTACAAATCCAGCCTTACAGAGAATATTAGAAGGAAAATCACAACCCAAGGAATCCAACATTGCCAACACTGCCTACAATACCTCAGACACCTAGCGATCCTTCACAAGCACAACTCAAAGAAGGAAAACACATACACTCTACTACCCAAAAAAAAAATGACTGGAGTCAACAACCACTGGTCATTAATATCACTTAATATCAATGGACTCAATTCACCTATAAAAAGGCACAGACTTAGAGATTGGATATGAAAACAGGATCCAACACTCTGCTGTTTACAAGAAACACACCTCAACCACAAAGACAGACACCTACTCAGAGTAAAGGGTTGGGAAAAAGTTTTCCAAGCAAATGGACCTAAGAAACAAGCGGGTGTGGCCATTCTAATATCTAACAAAATCAACTTCAAACTAAAATCAATCAGAAGAGATGGAGATGGACATTTCATACTCATAACAGGAACAATTCATCAGGAAGAAGTCTCAATTCGGAATATCTATGCCCCTAATATAAAGGCACCCACATATGTAAAAGAAACTCTTCTAGAATTCAAGGCAGTCATCAAACCACATACACTAATAGTAGGAGACTTCAACACACCTTTCTCACCAATGGACAGGTCAATCAGACAGAAACCTAACAGAGAAATAGGAGAATTATTGGAGGTATTGAATCAATTGGTCTTAACAGACATCTATAGAACACTCCACCCAAATAGGAAAGAATATACCTTCTTCTCTGCAGCTCATGGAACATTCTCGAAAATTGACCACATACTGGGTAACAAAGCAAACTTCCACAGATACAAAAAAATATTAGTAACCACCTGTGTCTTGTCAGATCACCATGGATTAAAGTTAGAATTCAACAACAATGCTACCCCCAGGAAGCCAACAAACTCATGGAAGTTGAACAGTCAACTACTAAATCACCCCTAGGTCAAGGAAGAAATAAAGAAAGAAATTAAAGTCTTCCTTGAATTTAATGAAAATAAAGACACAACACACTCAAAACTATGGGACACTGAAAGCAGTGCTAAGAGGAAAGTTCATAGCACTAAGTGCCCATTTAAAGAAAACGGAGAAAGCACACAACAGATGAACTTCGAATGGCCAGAAGACACTTAAGGACATGCTCAACCTCCTTATTGATTAGGGAAATGCAAATCAAAACAACTTTGAGATACCATCTTACACCTGTCAAAATAGCTAAACTCAAAAACACCAATGATAGCCTATGCTGGAGAGGATGTGGAATGAGGGGAACACTCATCCATTGTTGGTGGGAATGCAAACTTGTACAGCCACTGTGGAAATCAGTGTGGTGGTTTCTCAGGAAACTGGGAGTCAACCTCCCTCAGGACCCAGCAATTCCACTCTTGGGAATATACCCAAGAGATGCCCTATCATACCACAAAAGCATTTGTTCAACTATGTTCATAGCAGCACTATTTGTAATAGCCAGAACCTGGAAACAACCAAGGTGCCCCTCAATAGAAGAATGGTTAAAGAAGGTGTGGAACATATACACATTAGAGTTTTACTCAGCGGTAAGAAACAATGACATCTTGAATTTTGCATGCAAATGGATGGAAATAGAAAACGCATTACTGAGTGAGGTAACCCAGACCCCAAAAGAGGAATATGATATGTACTCACTCATAAGTGGATTCTAGCCATAGTTAAAGGTCTTTGAGTGTATAATTTGTGATCCTAGAGAATGCTAAATAAAAAGGTGAACTTGAAGAAAATCATATAGTTATCCTCCTGGATATTAGAAGTAGGCAAGATTGCCAGGCAAACTTGGGTGCACGGGGGGTGGGGAGGTGGAAGTAAGGGGAGATGGTTAGGGAGAAGGGAGAGGAGAGAGGGGGAGGATTGGGGATGGCTTGGGGGAATGGGAGGGGGGAGGGAGGAAGGATGGTTATGGGAGCAGGGAAGTTTATATCTCAACTAAGGGAGACATTTTAGGGTTTGCAAGAGACTTGATTCTGGAGGGGTTCCCAGGCCCAAGGAGAGGTCCCCAGATTGTACTGTGGGCAGCAGAGGAGAGGGTGCCTGAACTGGCCTTGGCCCATAACCATACTGATGAATATTTTGCATGTCACCACAGAACCTTCACATGGCGATGGATGGAGATAGAGACAGAAACACATATTGGAACACTGGACTTAACTCCCTAGGTCCAAATGAGAAACAGAGGGAGGGAGATCGTGAGCAAGGAAAGCAAAATCAGAGGGGCCTTCATCTGACGATGGATGGAGATAGAGACTGAGACCCACATTGGAGCACTGGAAGTCAGGACATCGAAGGGTGCGTTCACCCACTGATACAAGGGGACTGATCGAATGAGAGCTCACCAAGGCCAGCTGAACTGGGACTGAACGAGCATGTGATCAAGCCGGATTCTCTGAATGTGGCTGACATGGGGGCTGACTGAGAAGCCATTGACAATGGCACTGGATCTTGTTTCGTCTGCATGGACTGGCTTTTTGGGATCCTGGCCTGTTTGGATGCTCACCTTCCTGGACCTGGAGGGAGGGGGGAGGTACTTGGATATCCCACAGGGCAGGAAACCCTGACTGTTCTTGTGAATGGTGAGGGAGGAGGAGAGGGAGTGGGGGGAGCAGGACGGTTTTGGGAGGAGGGGAGGAAGTGGAAAGAGTGTTTTTGAATACTTGAATAAACAAGTCTAAGTAAAAAAAAAAGATTTTATTTATTTATTATGTATACAGTGTTCTGCCTGCATGTATGCTTGTGTGTCAGACAGGGCACCAGATCTCATTACAGATAGTTGTGAGTCACCATGTAGTTGCTGGGGATTGAACTCAGGACTTCTAGAAGAGCAGCCTGTGCTCTTAACATCTGAGCCATCTCCCCAGCCCTTGGCTCTACTTTCATCTCTGGTGAAAAGTGTCTTTTTGCTGAGGGTCTCTGTCTTTCATTTGTCTCAAACATCTTCCTAACTGCTGGCTAAGGATCACTGATCCAAATAGCGGTAGTATAATTGTCTACTGTAATTTTTATAGTAACAGTCTAATTATTAATTTTCCGATGTATAGCTCTCCATGGTGACATTCCATGTCTCTAGCATCTCGAATTTCTCACAGTATTCAACACAATCCACATTTTCATCTCCACGAAAGAGTGATTACTGACAAACATACCATGGCATCAATAGGTCTCTCCAGCCCTTGCACTGTTGCTGTCTTACCATCATATTGAGACTCTATCAGCAAACGTTTCAAATTTCTAACATTTTCGGAGTGGAATGAGCGCAAGAGAGAAAGATGTCTTGAAGACAATAAAGCTGGAGGGACAGAGCCATTTAAACCTTTGACCTTGGATATGGAACTTGAGGATTTTTAGTTTACCCTGCTGACTTTGATGTTTCTTTGTCTTTTCTTCCCTATTCTCTGATTCCTCCCTTTAAGAAGGGTAATGTATGTTTTAGGTCACTGGATGTTTTCAGTCTGTAATTTACTTTTGATTTCATAGGGGGGTGTAATTAAGAGATTGCCTTGAGTTTCTGAAGAAATTTTGAATATTGGCCTTTTAAATGCCATTGAGACTAAAAGATTATGATGACTTTGGAATTTGAACTAATTACGTTTTGCACTATGATATGGACACAGCCTTTGGAGGCCAGGAAGTATAATATGGTGGTTTGACTAAGAATGGCCTCATAAGCTCATATGTTTTGAGTATTTGACACCCAGTTGGTGGAAATGTTTAGGAGGTATGAGGTGTGGACTTATTGGAAGAGGTGAATCACTGGAGGCAGGCTTGAGATTTCCAGAGACTGGTGTGCTGGCTGGCTTTGTGTCAAGTTGACCCAAGCTAGAGTCATGTGATGTGGGAGCCCCCTCTGTGTGCTGTGATTACCATTAATGAATAAAGAAACTGCCTTGGCCTGTTGATAGGGCAGAACTTAGGTAGGCAGGGAAAACTGGACTGAATGCTGGGAGAAGGCAGAGTCAGGGGACACCATAAAGCCGCACCTCTAAAGACAGACATGCTGAAACTTTGCTGGTAGGCCATGACCTTGTGGTGATATACAGATTACTAGAAATGGGTTAAACTAAGCTGTAAGAGTTAGCCAATAAGAAGTTAGAGCTAATGAGCCAAGCAGTGATTTAATTAATACAGTTTCTGTGTGGTTATTTTGGGTCTGGGTGGTCCAGACCAACAAACAGCTCCCCACAACAGTCATGTGAGAGGAGGCAATCTAAATAGAGAAAATGCTTCTATAAGATCTGGATGTAGGGAAGCCTTTAGTGTGTTTTTCTAATTAGTGATTGATATGAGAGGGTCTAACATATTGTGAATGATCCAACATTCTACAAGAAAGCAGGCTGGGCAAGACATGATGAGCAAGTCAGTAAGCAGCACCCCTGTGAGGCCTCAGCATCAGCTCCTACTTCCAGGTTTCTGCCCTGTTGGCATTCTTGTCCTGACTTCAATGTTGGACTATGTTGTCGAAGTGTAAACCAAATAAACACTTTCTTTTCCAACTTCCTTTTGGTCATGGTGTTTCATGACAGCAATAAGAACTCTAACTAAGACAGCCGGTGTCATTCCCAGTATGCTCTCTGCCTCCTGCTTGACATTCAAGATGTTAATCTATCAGCGGTTCCTGATGCAATGCCTTTGGTTGGCCATCATGAACTCTAACCCTCTAAAACCTCAAGTCCAATAAAATACCTTCTCTATACCTGTGTTGTATGACTTTCTTTTCGATGAGGACTCTGAATAAATAACACTGGGTTTTTGTTTCATGGAAGTGACCCCTCTGTGTTACCTCATAGTCACTTTTACAATGTAAAACCTTGGTATTCAAAGGGTTCCTACCTACAATCTCTCCATGTAGCTTCAAAGACTGTAAATCATGTTTCTTTCAAGGATACCAGAGAAAACAATCCTATGAACATGAAAATGATACCTTCTACAGTAAAAGACTGGATCGTAGTAATTAATTAAGGATTTCAAATGAGGAGTGCATCCCCAAGATTATGTGAGTGGATCACAAGGGACTTTTTAAGACAGTGACAGGAGGGTCAAACACTGAGAGAAAAGCTGTAAGGGTTGTAGCAGTGGTGAGAAGAGAGAAGGTAAGATTGGCCACTGGGCAGAGAGCCCCAAAGTTGGTTAAGGCAAGGAGATGGAGTCCTCCCTAAAGACAAGGAACACAGGCTTTCTAACACCTTGACATTAGCCTAGTGAAAATGATTTTAGACTTCCTTCTTCTAGAATAATTTCACATTATTTATAATCACTAATTTTTCAGCAATGATCTGCTATAAAGCATTACAAATTAATCTACTTATGCTGCATATGGATACCACCTGCATGGATTTGTTGTCTACATCACTCCCTAAAATAGCATAATGGAGTCTACATGTATCCTCCAGGAGGTAGAAAGACTAGGGAAATGCAGAAAAATATAAAATGACAGAGAAATGCTCCTAGATTTCCTCCCTTGTCTTCCATCCAACACTGTAGGGCATCAAGGCTTCTTCCTCTGCTAAGCATCAGGAGGCAGGTATTGGCTCCTTCCCAAGTCCTACAAGTTTCTCTCCAGCGTAGATGCATTCCAACTCAAGTAGGTCTAGGAAATCCAGAAAGAATCATGCCAGGTTGGAAGACAGGACCAGGAATTTTGTCTGACTAGCTCAATACACCCCAAAGAGGGAGATTTCTCACAGAGTGTGTCTACAGCAAGTGCTTTAGGAGTTTCCTGTCCTCAGTCACCCTCCTTGTCTTCAGTCTTTCTCATTCTTCTCCTCTTCCCTTTCAAACTCAGCCTCATTATAACTACCTCCAAAAACCTGCTGGGGTTTGTGAGCTCATTCTACAGGAAGTAGCTACTGTTCTTCTGGAACTAGCTCTCAAGGTCTCACATTTATCGCACTGTGTGTCTTAAGGTGGACTCTTTGTACCCACTTTGTCTCATTGACAACGCAGAATTATGTCAGACAGCTCCCAAGTGATCAATGAATAAAATACTCTGCCTCAAGTTTTTTCCTCTTAATGTGCCCTTGAGCTGAGCTGTATGGGGCAAATTCTTCCACCTACAAGCTTCGAACCTTCTCCCTCACATAAAATACCACTAAGGTATCCTACATAAGAAGGATGGTGACACCTTGTCATGATTTCTGACCCCTGCATTAGCAGAGAATCATGAAAACCCTGCCAACACTGCCTCCTCTCTCTTTCTAAAGCAATTTAAGATCTCGCTAGTATTCCAGATTGGCCTGGAACTCATATTAATCCTCCTGTCTCAGTCTCCAAAGTACTAGGATAACAGGGAAAGTACTGGAGAAGTTATACAATCACATCACTTTCTGTAGATGCTTTCTGATCCTCAACTTTACTTCCCAGTAGGAGACAGGCGATGTTCCTGACAGCCATCTGGAGACGTAACGGAATTTAGAGTAAGAATTCTTCCATTTATCGTGGACACGAGAGGAGCAGGAATGAGCGCTCCTATAAAACACCCCTAGCTAATGAGGCAGTGAACTAATTGAGAAGAATGGAAGGAGTCTAAATTTCTTGCAATTCTGTGGGCACAGCCTGAATCACAAGAAAATATCTTGTGGCAGTTCTTTCCAGATTGTTTTTCCTCCAGGCTGCTGTCATCTGGAGAAGCATGCTAAGTATGCTATTTTTCTTGTTTAACAGGTAGACCTAATTGCATGCATTGTTTTTGTTTTTAAATTTTTTCCCAAAAAGGTTAAATCCTTTGTAACAATGTATAGTGAAGGTGTAGTGTTCTTAAATGAAGAAAATTACTCAGAAATTTGTTGATGAAAATAAGTGATTTTATTTTCTATATTTTCTTGCAATTATCCATGTGCTGGAGACCACATTCTAATAGTTTGCCCCAGAAGAGAAGACCTGGAAGGAAGACAAACTTCTGTCCTAGAGTACTACAGCACATTGACCACATTACTTAAGATGAGAAAATTGGACTAGTTAATTTTAAAAAATGATTCCTTACAGTCCTCAAATTAGTTAAACTTCTCAACTTGAAACAGAATGAGTCTTACTTGGAAGCATCAGGTTTGGGAGACTGGAAATTTTTAAAAGCTGAGAGAATGGTTCTGGCAAGGGAAAATGGCAATTAGAAACACCACAAACAATAGACAGGGGCAAAAATCTGAAACTCAATAGCAACCTCTTGATAAACACAGTTTAAAATAGCTACTTCTTTTGTTCTAATTCTGCAACCCTGCAAACTTTGTTTGCATAGCTTGAAGTTTTTTTGAACTGCTGCTTGGCCTTCTGTCATGACATCTGCCCATCATTAACCACAGAAATATCATATTAATGTCATTATAAATCCATGGATGGTATTCCCTCTTCTAATACTTTGTGGTTGAGTGCTGTGTGCTCCGGAATGCTGATAAACCGAAAGGACTGTCGCCCCTTTACTAGACTGTTTTTGAAGCCATATTTTCATTTGAATGTTTTTGTGATGACTTTGAACCAAGATAGTTTGGGCATAAGTATGTGATGTTATTTTAAAACGATGAAAATAACAGTTGGTTCAAATCTCCTAAAAGCTTTTATAGGCAGCAGAGTATTTCCCCCCTTCAGCAGTTTCAAGAGACTCTACACAAATAGCAGACTTAGGGAGTATAACCCAAATACCAACTTGGAGCAGTATCTTCAAAAGCCATTGAGTCTCATCTAAGCTCCCTAAAGAGTTCTACAACTTCAAAGTCACATATCCATTTTGCTGTAGATCAAGACAGTGGAGAATGTGTGGCATAGATTTACTGTTCTTACACAAGTAATAAGAATATATAATTATGCATAATAATAATTAAGACCAACCTTGAATGCAGGCACCACCATCTCGTGGACTGGGATTCCACTCATACTGGATAGAAAGGCAAAAGCAAACATTGCCCTAACTTCCATCACTGTTTCCAGACTACCGATACACTGTGGCCTTCTGCCTCAAGCTCCCTTATGATGTCTTCCCTGTTGTGATAGGGAAGATAGATATGACTCTAACTGTGAGTCATAGGAACCCCTTCCTTCAACAAATCACTTTTATTGAGTATTTTTTTATCACAACAGTGAGAAAAATAATAAGGCACTACGTTTTCTAGATGACTTTATAAGTTCACAAAGATTAATTAGAGAAGGGTTGTGACATTAAAATTGTCTACCTGATACGACTTTATGGACTGACAGACATATTGATTTTTCCTTCTAAGACTGCAGTGTAATGTCACAGCAAAGCAAACTCTGTCATCTTATCAGTGTGACTTCACCTTAGCATACTAGAGAAACACAAGGACACTGAGATTCAGAAGCTATGTGCATGGGTGCTTTAGAGCTAAACTGTGAGATCCTCAGTACTGAGTGATCCCCACAATGAACAGATGTCACACACATGGAAATAAGAGAGAACAGAAACATTTCTAAGAGCCGCTCCACCACGTTGGCTATTCTCTTTCAAAAAACTGAACATTTATGGGGGAGTAGCAATATACCTTAAACTATGTCACCATGTAGACCACATGAGATCCCTTCTCTTACATTTTAGGTTTTCATATTTATTTTCAAAATAAGGAAAAATTGGAACAACTATTGGTGCAGCTTATGTGTGCCTGGGAGACACATACATTTCTTGGGTTAAATTGCTGTGTTGAAGAAAACTGAACAGCCAAATCAAAAGAAGTGGTTTTTGATTATTCATGGCTCCTCAGAATTACTTCTCAGGATCTTATCTTCATCTCAGAGCTTGGTGATATTTATCCACTTCTCTGCCTATTCTCTGTGACCCAGGGGAATCGGGGTATTTATTCTGGAGGTTGGCTACCGATTACATACACTGGGATTGAGACAGTTTCAGAAAAAAGACACCTATGAGCTATCATCGCCTGCTTTCACTAACCCACATCTAAACAGATACCTCACAGTTGTTGATTAGTTAATATACAGTGTTTCTATTGCCCACTCTACCTCCTTATATTGGAAGTGAAGTCAGCCAGACTGAGATAACAACAGACCAGTGTCACAGATGTATTTTATTCTCCTCAGTTTTGATATAAAAGCTATATACAGGTTTTCCATGATGTCACATTCAAACAGGCTTTTTTTCTGAGCTGTATTTCACAAATCATACATCTACTCATGCCATATGCACAAAAATTATGCTGCTAGCATTGTGAGTGACTACAACTTGAATAGTGTAATAAACACAATTCCGAGAAAATGGAACAATGGCTAAAATGTTCCCATCATCATAGTCTTTCCAGAATAAAAGTCTTTCCAAAATACTCAGTCATCTTTCCACTCAGAGTTACCCATTATTTTACATTACCTAGATAATTACAGAGAAAACATGTCAGCTTTCCCAAGTCTTCCTCCATCTCTCCATTGCCCCCACTTCATACTCATCTGCCTCACTAATGGAGCATCAGGGATAACTTTATAGGCCATCTTGACTGTGAGAACGGAGAAAACATTGTTTCTGGATTTTTCTGTGATGACCTTTCTTCACCAGCATAAGATTGGTATCAACCAAATTACTGACAGTTGTAAAGATTAAAAGATTCTCCTCCTCTTCTCTCTCCTCGCGATTTTCCTTTACTCTCTTTCTCCTCCCACTCTTCTCTTTGGTCTCTTTTCTCTTCTCTGTTTCTTTCACTTGCTCTTCTTGTACTAGGACCCCTATGAACACTGGGGTGCATGGTTCTTTACTCTTTGGACTCTGGGTCTGATAACCCCTGGGAACTGGGTCTCAAGAATATTGTAGATTTTTCTCAGTCTCCTAAAAGAGCTCAGATAATTACCATACTAAATTTATGCAGAGATAGAAAAATAGACGGTATAGATAAATTGTCATTTGGTTCTGCTCCTCTGGAAAAGCCCCACACACTGGGTCAATGACACTTTTCACCTTGTCATACAAAGCCACAGATATTTGGCTGTGTCCATAGCCTGCTTGATTCTTGTATATGGTCTAAACATGTATGCCTCGGTGAAGTTGTACTCTATGTTGAAGAGTGACAGACAATAGTTTCTGCGGTAAACGCTGTAGTTCCAAGTGTTCTTACACTTTTCCCCTTAACTAGAATAGCAGAAACATCTGTGTCTCCCCCTTCCACGAGCACAGCACTTTATGAGTCCCAGATTTACAAACAGTATCCGTTACATGCAGCAAACCTCATTTTTTGGTCTTATTAATTACTTTCCACCAACTTCTCCCTCAGGCACTTTGGTTAAGAAACCGTGATCAGCAGTAATGGTTTAAGTTTAGTTTGAAAAGCGAATCCTTTGCAAAACGTTAAAGTAATTGCTTAAAGACTCCATGCCATAGAAAGGTGTTCTTGATCATTAGAGAAACACATATCCATTTGTCCCTGATTCTTCCTCTGTCTTTGTCTTTTCTAATTTCTCTAGAAATGTTTTAGACACCTAAGTTCTAAACACTGCAAAATATATTCTGGTTTTCTAACTGTTTTCCTGACAAATTCACTCCAGGTCTGAGCAGCAGCTATCTAGAATTTATAGGATTGTGCACACATTTCTCTGACATTATGTGAAAAAAGAAGAACATAGAACACACTTCCATGGATCTCTCAGATTGTTTGCTCCTCTGTCTTAGTTTCTGGGCATGATGATGATTAATGGTTCATTAAAATGCATGTGATCTGAAGTTCACAGGGGAGAAGGTAAATTGGGAAACCATTTCTTCAAAGGTTGTGGGCAAATGATGTGTGAAATTGTTGACAAATTGCCTTCATTAAGGTTTTGAAGTGGGCATTTTTTTTCATGGACTTGGCTTCATTTCAAATATAGCTGTGCAGAGTTTGTTTTTTTTTTTTTAAGACACTCATTGTCGAGTGGAAATCTGCCTTGATGTTTGACCTTGAAAATGTAAACCTTCGCTCTTGGAGGAACTATTATAAGGTTTATAGTAGTGTTCTCCTTATTGGTATTTGCATGAACCCACACTCATTTCTGGGCAAATCTGTATTAAAATGCAGCCCTGGTATCTTTTGGGTGCACAAAGGGTAATTCAAAGGATAAAAACAGAAGAGCAAATGTCTCCTCTCTCAAAAACTAAGTTTCATATTGACCTTTAGACTATAATACATTGCAGTACCTGTGTCTCTTTGGGACAGTGCTTGGAGCAAAGTGTATGTGACTGTGGACTTTGAGTGTAACTGTTAGGAGATCAAACTCTGACTCTGACTTAGTGGAATTACCCCCATTGAACTTGCTCAATTTCTCTGTGTTTCACTCTCCTCATCTGTAATAGTGAATAACCATATTTAGGTATCGTGACTATGCAAAGAATTAAATTTTATCTCACATACAGATGTCTATAAGGCCATCCTGCAAATCTTTCTCATTCTCCTCAGATAACTTTTAAGTTTATAAAAGCCAAGCAATCATTGCCCCATTGTCGGTATGAAATAAATGGAATGCACGCTTTTGTCCCAGAGAAGGAAATTAAGACTCACAGGGAAGTCCCGTAGCATGACTAGTGATAAATCCTGCACACGTGATCTAAGTGTATTTATCTGTCAATACATAGACAAATGCTCCCATAAGCACATTTATCCAACAGAACACATGTTTCTCAATAGTTCACAGTCTGAAAATTGTAAAACTATGACCCAAATCTTTAAAAAAAAATACGGTATCATGTCCTGTAATTGGCTGCATATTCCTGTCATCAGGTTTGCAACTGAACAGCCTGTAATCTGAGACGTGGGAATAAATATCGACTGAATTAGTTAAAGAAATGTGTGTTCCTTTGCAATCCATGGTAATAAAGGCTACTTGGTGGTCACAATCCATTTTGTTATCTCCACGCAGTTTGGCAATTTGCTTCTTTTGTACAGCATAAGATTATCAAAGATGTTATCTTGGGGGCTTACGTTTATTTCAGAGTTGCAGTTCTTCAAGTATGCTCTTCTCTACCACAGTTGCTGCATTTAAGTAGAAGGAAAAGCGGCAATGGCCAAAAATCTCAAATAAGAGGGGTGTATCAACGACTTTTTGTTGTTTTGATGAAAGACCATGACCAAAAGCAATTTGTAGAAGAAACAGTTTGTTTTAGCTTACAGTTCCAAAGGGTTGAGCTCATGTGGTGGGAAGGCATGGTATCAGGCAGCTGGAGCAGGAAGACGGCCGATTGCATTTCCTTCATATACAAGGAGCACAGAGAGCAAGCAGGAAGTGGGGGAAGGCTACAAATCCACAAAGTGTGCCAGCCACACACTTCCTCCATCAAGGCTGTGCCTCCAAATTGTGTCTTCTCAAACAGAACTAGGAACTGGGGACCAGCAACAGGTGTAATACTGTACAAATGTACAGGGCTACATTTCAACTCTGGGCTAATGTCCAAATAACTTTTTTTAAAAATGCTTTTTAATAATTCTTTGAACATTTATAAAAGCATTATCCTCAATGTAGGGTAACTCTATAACCTTTGTATATATTTATGTATGCACATATACGTCATAAACTTAATATACATATAAATAACATATATTTGGTAATATATAGTTTCTATTTATAGTATATGCAGTTCACATATATAGATGCTTGTAAGTATTAATTTGCCATGTGACCTTTTGAAATATACCTAGAATACCATTAGAACACTGGTTTGGAAGGACAGTGGAACTATAGGGTATCATGAGGTATCATGTGGAGCTTCGAATCTTCAGGCAGTCCAGGTAACAAGCAGAAATGTCTGAGATGTCTATTTTTGGCCATCAACTTAAAAACATCTGGAGTTAACTAAAATCCAAATGGTTAGACATCCCTGTGAGAAATGTCTTTCCTTAGTTAAATCATTTCAAGTGAGAACATTGAGATGAGAGCATACACCCTCAATCCCGATCTTTTGTAGTAGGAAAATCCACCTTTAATCTGAGCCACACCTCTGCTGGCATCCTAAATAAAGGACATAGAAGAAGAAAGCTTGTTTTCTCTTTTCTGCTTGCTTTTGCTCTGACCAGATAGTCCATTACTTCATTGGCATTAGTCTACTTCTATGGTATTCAAGTGTATGAAGACCAGCTGTGGACTGAACAACTACTGGATTCTTGGACCTTGCATTGGTAGATAACTAATGTTGGATTAGCTGAGTCATAGCCTGTAAGACATTCTAAGAAATCCCATACACACACACACATAGCCACATATATGTATATGTCCTTTATATATATGTATACATATGTATTACACACACACACACACACACACACACACACACACACACACATATCCTCTTAGTAACTGTGGAGCTTAAATTTATTTGATGTCAGAGCAACATGACAAACATGAATATCAAAGACCAACTTAAAAGGAGATTTCTGAACTCCCCCAGTTGGATAGAGATTTATGGAAAAAAAGACAAAGAGGGGAGAATAGGCATGATCACAGAATGCCTATGTGTTTATGCTAAGCAAAATGATTTTTCCTGGTAATTTGTGGAAAGGCAACTGATGTCCGGAGATATGGAGTGACATTTCCAAAGTCAGGTAGGCTGACAGCAGGATTGATAATCATATGTATGAAGTAGTAAACAACAAAGAAGTCAGTAGAATATGGATAAAAAACAGGCCCCACTTCTCCCTCTAACCATTTCTAGTAACATTCAACATTTCTACTAGGAAAAGCAAAGTATCTATCTTTTAAGGCAGTAGGCTGGGAGCATCTTGTGGGTAGCCTCCATATCTACACTTAAGGTTTAAAAGTTAAATATAATCATAGTCTCACTATCTCCAGGATATTCAGATGCCTTTATCTTGAGAAATGTTGTATCTCCATATGTAGTTCATATAGTTCAGAGTGTGGAAAATTACTGTTCTTAGCTGATACATGTCCTTATTTCTTAGAACTGCAATATACATACATACATATGTGTGTATGTATGTATATTATTATTAACTGTCTGGAGAAATATTGTCAAATGAGTAACGAATGAAATGGATAACCATCAACCAGCACGCCAAAGTTATTTATAGGAGAGTGACCAGAGAAGGATCCTTGAAGTATGTCAAAAAGGAAATGCTGATGGGTAGTGTAACCATCTCCTCCTTTGTGAAGAGCTTTGACACTAGAACAAATAAGGAATGCAATTTCATGTTATTTTCACTAATAAAATATGAATTATTATGGACAAGGTCAAGAGATAACCCTTTTCACTTTTTCTTCTGTCCACATATTTTCACATCACTTATAAAACTATGTCTGTGAAGGCTGGAAACTCTAAGTTTTAAGAAATAAGCAGTCAATATGCTTATTTGATAAAATAAATCACTGTAAATATTGGACACCACTCTTAATGATTTGAATTAATTTAAAGCTATTTGCCTTTGTACAAAACGTACTTCCTAAAGTACATGATTTTCTTGATTTCTTCTAAATGGAGGTTTGTCTCCTGCCATCCAGTCCCTGAATCAATACTCAGAGGCTTATCTTAGTTATAAAAGTTTGGCTGATGGCTCAGGCTTATTACTTTTTAGCTCTTACATTTAAATTAACCCATTTTAACCCATATTTTTATATGTGCTTTGCCACATAGTTTGTGACTGGTTACCTCATTTTTGACATGTCTTACTTCTTCACATTGGTTGGAATCTCCAAGGCTCCTCCTTTCTCCTCTTTTTGTTTGGATTTATCACCTGGCCCTGCCCTGCCTTGCCATTGGCCAAAGAAGCTTTATTTACCAACCAATGAGAGCAACACATATTCAAGAGTACAGCATACAAGAGGATATTCCACATCAATTTCTAGGCTTAACTGAGAGATGACAAGTGAATATGATTGACACCTGAATAATGTTAATAAATAATCTTACTAAGCTCACTAGATCTGCAATCAACTAAAATAAAGCACACACACACACATACATATATATATATATGTATATGTATATTCATTCTTCCAGTTTCTCTCCTCTAAAGAGCACCTGCTTAATACATTCACCTTGAACAAACTGTTTTCCGTATTATTACTTTACTACTTTTGAAATTAATTCAAATAATGAATAGTGACATCCAAAACATAAGCTGATTTTTTTTTACTGAATACTTGCTTATTTCATAAGCATCTCTTAAGTCATGTTGTAGTAGGAGATGGCCAAAGTACTATATACTTGGAGAAATGCCTTTCTGTCTTTGAAGTCTTTCAAGCTGGAAGATCCACACCTCTGGAGAAACTTGTCCACAGTCTACCATATAATAACAGAGCTCCGCTCTCTTTCCCCCTTCCCCTTGGGGCCACAAGATCTCCCCAGAGCTGCTCCCTTACATGCTGAGCCTGGGCTGTGGGCTCAGCCGGACAGGGGCAGTTCCTGTGCTTTGAGAGCCTGCCTGAGGACAGGAAGGCCCTGAATCAGCTCAGCCACATTCCTGGCCAGCAAGAGTCAGTGAACTTCTAGCAGACATCCATTGGAGGAGGGGTGAGTTTGCTCCTGGCTCGAGGGCTTCAGCTAGGAGGAATTCAGACTTTCCCCGCCCCCCTCGACTTTCTGGTCGCCCTGCAGTGGTGGTTCCACCCTGCTGAGCTCTCCCGAATCCCATCCCAGCCTTCATCCAGGTACACCTTCCTCTCTTTCTCCCTTACCCCTGGGGCCACAAGATCCCCCCAGATCTGCTCCCTTGCACGCTGAGCCTGGGCTGTGGGCTCAGCCGGGCAGGGGCAGTTCCTGTGCTTTGAGAGCCTGCCTGAGGACACGCAGGCCCTGAATCAGCTCAGCCACATTCCTGGCCAGCAAGAGTCAGTGAACTTCTAGCAGACATCCATTGGAGGAGGGGTGAGTTTGCTCCTGGCCCGAGGGCTTCAGCTAGGAGGAATTCAGACTTTCCCCGCCCCCCTCGACTTTCTGGTCACCCTGCAGTGGTGGCCCCACCCTGCTGAGCTCTCCCGAATCCCATCCCAGCCTTCATCCAGGTACACTTTCCTCTCTTCCCCCCTTCTCCCTGGGGCCACAAGATCTCCCCAGAGCAGCTCCCTTGCGCGCTGGGCTGGGGCTGTGAGGGCAACCCGGCAGGAGGGAGTGCCTGTGTTTCAATAGACTGCCTGAGGAAAGGTAGACCTTCTGTCAGTGAAGTCCCTCCCCAACAAGGGAACCTGACCTGGTACCAGAAGATCCAATATAGAGCAGTTGAAGGAAGAGATGGGCAGACGCCAAGGCAAGAACTCCTCCAACAATCTAAAAAACAACATGAAATCACCAGATCCCAACGACCCTACAATAGAAGGACTTGAACCTCTTAATTCAGAAGAAGTGAAAAAAGTGACATTATGAAAGCAATAGAGTCTCTTAAGCAGGCCATGAATAACTTCTTTAAAGAACTGGATGAGAAATACAACAAAAAGATTGAAGAAATGAGTAAAGAACTGGATGAGAAGTATAACAAAAAGTTTGAAGAAATGAATAAATCTGTGAATGATACACTGTGAAACCAAGAAAAAACAATCAAACAGGTAATGGAAACAGTTCAAGAATTGAAAACTGAAATGGAGTCAATGAAGAAAACACAAAACGAGGGCTGGCTGGATATGAAAAATCTAGGTAAACGAACAGAGACTACAGAATCAAGCATAACCAATAGGATACAAGAGATGGAAGAATGAATCTCAGAGTCTGAAGATACCATAGAGAAAATAAACGCTCTGATCAAAGAAAACAGCAAATCCAACAAATTCTCATCACAAAACATTCATGAAATCTGGGACACAATAAAAAAACCAAATCTAAGAATAATAGGGATTGAAGAAGGAGAAAAACTGCAGATCAAAGACCCAGAAAATATATTCAACAAAATTATAGAAGAAAACTTTCCTAACCTAAAGAATGATATTCCTATGAAGGTTCAAGAAGCATACAGAACACCGAATAGACTTGATCAAAAAAAAAACCATCCCTTCGCCATATAATAATCAAAACACAAAACATACAGATTAAAGAAAGAATATTAAGAGCTGCAAAGGAAAAAGGTCAAGTAACTTATAAAGGTAAACCTATCAGACTTACACCAGACTTCTCTATGGAAACCATGAAAGCCAGAAGGTCCTGGATAGAGGTACTGCAGAAACTAAGAGACCATGGATGCAAACCCAGACTACTATACCCAGCCAAGCTATCATTCACTATCAATGGAGAAAACAAAATATTCCAGGATAAGAACAAATTTAAACAATTTGTAGCCACAAACCCAGCCTTACAGAAAGTAATAGAAGGAAAATCGCAACCCAAAGAATCCAACATTGCCAATACTGCCGACAATAACTCAGACATCTAGCGACCCTTCATGAGCTTAACTCAAAGAAGGGACACATACAAACTCTATTAAACAAACAAACAAAAAATAATAATAACTGGAGTCAACAACCACTGGTCATTAATGTCACTTAATATTAATGGACTCAATTCACCTAGAAAAAGGCACAGACTAAGAGATTGGATATGAAAACAGGATCCAACATTCTGCTGTTTACAAGAAACACACCTCAACCACAAAGACAGACACCTACTCAGAGCAAAGGGTTGGGAAAAGGTTTTTCAAGCAAACGGACCTAAGAAACAAGCAGGTGTAGCCATTCTAATTTCCAACAAAATTGACTTCAAACTAAAATCAATCAGAAGAGATGGAGATGGACATTTTATACTCATAACAGGAACAATTCACCAGGAGGAAGTCTCAATCCTGAATATCTATGCCCCTAATATAAAGCCTCCTACTTATGTAAAAGAAACACTTCTAGAACTCAAGGCAGTCATCAATCCACAGACACTAATAGTACGAGACTTCAACACTCCTCTCTCATCAATGGACAGGTCAATCAGACAGAAACCTAGCAGAGAAATAAGAGAATTATTGGAGGTATTGAATCAAATGGACTTAACAGTTATCTATAGAACATTCCACCCAATAGGAAAGAATATACCTTCTTCTCTGCTGCTCATGGAACCTTCTCGAAAATTGACCACATACTGGGTAACAAAGCAAACTTCCACAGATACAAAAAAATATTAGTAACCACCTGTGTCTTGTCAGACCACCATGGATTAAAGTTAGAATTCAACAACAGTGCTACCCCCAGGAAGCCAACAAATTCAATGGAAGTTCAACAGTCAACTAATGAATCACCCCTGGGTCAAGGAAGAAATAAAGAAAGAAATTAAAGTCTTCCTTGAATTTAATGAAAATAAAGACACAACATACTCAAATCTATGGGACACTATGAAAGCAGTGCTAAGAGGAAAGTTCATAGCACTAAGTGCCCATTTAAAGAAAACGGAGAAAGCACACATTGGAGACTTAACAGCACACTTGAAAGCTCTAGAAAAAAAAGAAGCTGATACACCCAGGAGGCCTAGAAGACTGGAAATAATCAAACTGAGGGCTGAAATCAACAAAATAGAAACACAGAAAACAATCCAAAGAATCAATGAATCAAAAAGCTGGTTCTTGGAGAAAATCAACAAGATTGACAAACCCCTATCCAAATTAATCAAACGGCAGAGAGAGAACATGCAAATTAATAAGATCAGAAATGAAAAGGGGGACATAACCACAGACACAGAGGAAATTCAGACAATCATTAGATCTTACTACGAAAATTTATATGCCACAAAGTTGGAAAATGTAAAAGAAATGGACATTTTTTTAGATAAGTACCATATACCAAAGTTGAACCAAGACCAGGTGAACAATCTAAATAGACCTGTCAGTCGTGAAGAATTAGAAGCTGTTATCAAAAATCTCCCTACTAAAAAAAGTCCTGGACCAGATGGTTTCAATGCAGAATTCTACCAGAACTTCCAGGAAGAGCTAATACCTATACTCCTTAATGTATTTCACAATATAGAAACAAAAGAATCATTGCCAAACTCTTTTTATGAAGCTATGGTTACTCTGATACCAAAACCACACAAAGACACAACCAAGAAAGAGAATTACAGACCAATCTCACTCATGAACATTGACGCAAAAATACTCAATAAAATACTGGCAAACCGAATCCAAGAATACATTAGAAAAATCATCCATTATGATCAAGTGGGCTTCATCCCAGAGATGCAGGGTTGGTTCAACATACGCAAATCTATCAATGTAATCCATCATATAAATAAACTGAAAGAAAAAAACCATATGATCATTTCATTGGATGCTGAAAAAGCATTTGACAAAATTCAACACCCCTTTATGATAAGGGTGTTGGAGAGATTGGGTTTACGAGGATCATACCTGAATATAATAAAAGCAATATATAGCAAGCCAACAGCTAACATCAAATTGAACGGAGAGAAACTCAAAGCCATTCCACTAAAATCAGGAACACGACAAGGCTGTCCACTCTCTCCATACCTCTTCAATATAGTGCTTGAAGTTCTAGCAATAGCAATAAGACAACATAAGGGGATCAAGGGGATTCGAATTGGAAAGGATGAAGTTAAACTTTCGTTATTTGCAGACGATATGATAGTGTACATAAGCGACCCCAAAAACTCTACCAAAGAACTCCTACAGTTGATAAACACCTTTAGTAATGTGCCAGGATACAAGATCAACTTCAAAAAATCGGTTGCCCTCCTATACACAAAGGACAAAGAAGCAGAGAGGGAAATCAGAGAAACATCACCTTTCATGATAGGCACAAATAGCATAAAATATCTTGGGGTTACTCTAACCAAGGAAGTGAAAGACCTATTTGACAAGAACTTTAAGTCCTTGAAGAAAGAAATTGAGGAGGATACCAGAAAATGGAAAGACCTCCCCTGCTCTTGGATTGGGAGAATCAACATAGTAAAAATGGCAATTCTACCAAAAGCAATCTATAGATTCAATGCAATTCCCATCAAAATCTTACCAAACTTCTTCACAGACCTTGAGAGAACAATAATCAAGTTTATATGGAAAAACAAAAAACCCAGGATAGCCAAAACAATCTTATACAATTAAGGAACTTCTGGAGGCATTACCATCCCTGACTTCAAACTCTATTACAGAGCAACAGTGTTGAAAACAGCTTGGTATTGGCATAAGAACAGAGGAGTCGACCTATGGAATCGAATAGAAGACCCGGGTATTAACCCACAAACTTATGAACACCTGATTTTTGACAAGGGAGCTAAAGGTATACAATGGAAGAAGGATAGCATCTTTAACAAATGGTGCTGGCATAACTGGATGTCAACCTGTAGAAAAATGAAAATAGATCCATATCTATCACCATGCACAAAACTCAGGTCCAAATGGATTAAAGACATCAACATTAATCTGACCACTTTGAACCTGATAGAAGAGAAAGTGGGAAGTAGTCTACAAGACATAGGCACAGGAGACCACTTCCTAAGCAGAACCCCAGGAGTGCAGACAATAAGAGAAACAATGAATAAATGGGACCTACTGAAACTGAGAAGCTTCTGTAAAGCAAAGGACACTGTCAGTAAGACAAAAAAGCTACCTTCCGACTGGGAGAAGATCTTCACAAACCCCTCATCAGACAAAGGTCTGATCTCCAAAATATACAAAGAACTCAAGAAACTAGACACTAAAACCCTAATTAACCCAATTAAAAAATGGGATACTGAACTGAACAGAGAATTCACAACAGATGAACTTCGAATGGCCAAAAGGCACTTAAGGTCATGCTCAACCTCCTTAGCGATCAGGGAAATGCAAATCAAAACAACTTTGAGATATCATCTTACACCTGTCAGAATAGCCAAACTCAAAAACACCACTGATAGCCTATGCTGGAGAGGATGTGGAATGAGGGGAACTCTCATCCATTGTTGGTGGGAATGCAAACTTGTGCAGCCACTGTGGAAATCAGTGTGGCGGTTTCTCAGGAAACTGGGAGTCAACCTCCCTCAGGACCCAGCAATTCCACTCTTGGGAATATACCTTAGAGATTCCCTAACATACTACAAAAGCATTTGTTCAACTATGTTCATAGCAGCACTATTTGTAATAGCCAGAACCTGGAAGCAGCCTAGGTGCCCCTCAATAGAAGAATGGTTAAAAAAGGTGTGGAACATATACACATTAGAGTTTTACTCAGCGGTAAAAAACAATGACATCTTGAATTTTGCATGCAAATTGATGGAAATAGAAAATGCTTTACTGAGTGAGGTAAGCCAGACCCAAAAAGAAGAACACGGTATGTATTCACTCATAAGTGGATTCTAACCATAATTAAAGGTCTTTGAGCCTATTATTCGAGATCCTAGATAAGCTAAATAAGAAGATGAACCTGATGAAGATTATTTAGCTATTCGCCAGGAGGTAGGAAATAGACAAGAGTCCCAGGTAACCTCGGGTGCATGGGGGAGGTGGGAGGGTTGTTGGAAGGGGAGACAGTTAGTGAGAAGGGAGTAGGGGAGGAATGGGGAAAGCTTGGTGGACCGGGATGGGGGGAAGGGAGGAAGGATGAATATGGGATCAGGGAAGAATATATTTCAACTAAGGGAGTCATTTTAGGGTTTACAGGAGACTTGATTATATATGGGATCCCAGGTCCAAGGAGAGATCCCCAGATTGTTCTCTGGACAGAGGAGAGGGTGCCTGAACCGGCCTTGGCCCATAACCATACTGATGAATATTTTGCTTATCACCATAGATCCTTCATCTGGCGATGGATGACGATACAGAGGGAGACCTACATTGGAGCACCGGACTGAGCCCCCCAAGGTCCAAATGAGGAGCAGAAGGACAAAGAAAATGAAAAAGGAAATAAGGACTGCGAGGGATGCTATCACCCACTGATACAAGGGTTATGGATCTAATGAGAGCTTACCAAGGCCATTTGGACTGGGACTGAACGAGGACGTGATCCAACCAGATTCTCTGAATGTGGCCGGATTCTCTGAATGTGGCTGGCCTGGAATCTTTCTGAAAAGCCATTGACAATGACACTGGGACTTGTTTCCTCTGCATATACTGGATTTTGGGGATCCAGTCTGTTTGGATACTCACCTTCCTGGACCTGGAGGGAGGGGGGAGGAACTTGAACTTTCCACAGGGCAGGAAACCCCGACTGCCCTTAGAGACGAAGAGGGAGGAGGAGAGGGAGTGGGAGGGTGTTGGGAGGAGGGGCGGAAATGGAAACTTTTATAATTTAATAAAATTACTTTCTAAAAAAATATTTATGATATAGAAAATGATTCCATCTGGGCAGGAATTTATTACTGGGACATCATACCAATTTGAAGTGAAGCCACTGTGAGATTAATTTCTTCTCTACTGTTAGACTATAATGTGTTCTGACGGCTGCTTTTCTGTAGCTGAAGTGTCCTTATTTGCATGCAAAATCCGCTGTTCAATGAAATCACGTCTATCAAGGGGAAATTTGAATGGATTAACCAACAAACAAAGATTGATCATCAATGTAAATACCAGCCAGGAATTTTCTATAAGTAACAAAATATTGGCAAGGCCAGTTTGGGAATCAGCACTAGTTATTTAGAGCTTTCCAGGAGGGAAGGGTGATTTTCAAAAGACCTTCATGATGTTAAAAATAAAAAAAAAAATGCTGCGAAAGGGACAGATAACCTGGCTCCACTGTCTTTCAGGTTTATAGCTGAGTAGCACATCAGACACTTGTGTGTGAATTGCATTCTTTTCAGCCATGGCTCAACGCTGACCAGAGGACACTTGATCACAGTAACATGTCCTGAAGGGTATGTCGCAATGGAAACATTTATTGAATACAAGTAGGTCCTGCATAGTCACAGTTTTCTATTACTTAGGCATTTATGATGCAAGCAAAGAGCTTCACAGTTGAGTGCTAATTCTGTCATGATTTTTTTTTTTTGTAACAACTATGTAACAGAGAGGCCACAGACGTAAACACAAAGCTGTAGAAATCAGTATAGGCTAGGAGCAGCTTTCTTCACATGATAATAAAGACAAACTGTGTTTAAATAAAAACTGGATCAGAAAACAAATGATTAGAAACCATATGATATTAAATCAAATTTTCACTTTGGGTCTAAAAATCGTTTTGTTTTCTTCTCTTACTTTCTAAAATATGCATTTATATTTATGTGTGTGTGTGTGTGTGTGTGTGTGTGTGTGTGTGTGCCTACATGCATGCAGACGTCTCAGGTGTGCTGCACCTCCGGAGATCAGAAGATTTGGGGCATTGAATGCCCTAAAACTTGATTTGCAGAGGCTTGTAAGCTGGCATCTGGGTGCTATGCACCAATCTTGGGTCCATGGCCAAACCCTCTCTTCATTCTCCAGTTTACTCCGTCAAGAACTGTGCTGCCATTAGCTGGATACACATTAGCTTGTCTTCTGTTGTTCCTAACTAGCCATTACAGAAGCATTGAAGGCAGCATAGAGATGCTGGTCAAGAATGGTTATTGTTGTTATCTCTCTGTTAATAATAATCTTCTATGAGTCAAACAGAAAGTTTCAGAAATGGTTGAATCTTGGGAGACTGGAAGGAACTGAAGGAGATTCTTTTCCAGTGTGATCTATATTGCAAATAATTTCAAGTCATTGTGAAAACTATCAAGACAATCCCCGACAAAGGGTGACAATTCCCCAGTGTAAACACTTTAGCAAGAGTTCTGAACTCCTGCTCTACAATAGGGATGGAAGTAATTTTATATGCAAACAGAAAAAGTACTTTGAGTGGCAAATTAGAGTGGGATTTAGACAGAAAAGGAGACTAGTATTAAAAGATTTTATTGTTTAAAATCTAGAATGTTCTATATTCACACAGAACTGTGCTGTTGTAAAGTATATCTGCTACGCAAACATCAGCCTTCTTAGTTTCAATCCTCAAGAGAAAAAAAGTCAAAGTTATTTGGAAATATTCCATCAGCTGGGAATTATAGAAAATCAAATGTTTCAAGGTATTTGATGAAAGACTGCAGAAGAAAAAAATCAGTATTCAGTGCTGATTAATGGATACTTTTCATTTTTCTTCTCTCTTTTTTTACCTGCAACATGTACTATTAGATGAAATAATGGTCAGTTCCCTCAGTAGCAGTAAGACTGCTTTGGAAGTTACTGTTATGGCATGAATGAGGTGTGTGTGAGAGAGGTTTACATAGTGGTTCTGGGAGTGCAGTGTGAGAGACTAGGCAGCCGTTGAGAAGTAGGGACTGCATAAGATCCTTGGGCCATTACGGCTCTTGACAGCCCCCAAAAAATTTAAAGCAGCTCTCATAAGAATCTTGAGCTCCTCTGTCACTGGGTTATTTTTGAGTGAGACTGACTTCTGACTTCCAACATGTGATCTCTTCTTTCCAAAGGTTATTGTCATTGTGGTACAACCTCCACCAGGGACCAAATCACAGAAGTACTATAGCTTGGAAATTCAGTCTATAAAGCTGTAAGCTAATATACCTTTCTTTTCCGAAACTAGCCTGCCTCTGGTATTTTGCAGTAGAAATGAAAGATGAATCAATATGTGCAGCTGGTATGTCTGTCTAGGCATCAGAATCATAGATGGAACAATGGTTTGAAGTTTTCCTGCATCAGCTATGTGTTCTTCCAGTGCTGCTTTAATTTCAGATTTTATAAGGACAAAGAAAAGTAGGGAATGCATAGGAAACTCAGAGTACAACTCAAAACACACAATTTGCTGGCAAGTCGGCATCAACAAAATGGTAAAATATGTTTTTTGTATATTCATCTAACTAAAAATGCCAGGCTGTGTTACTGGAATGGTAAGAACTTGGGTTCTACTCTGGCAGACTCATCCCCATTTGCTTGTCAGTCAGCGTTAGGGGCAGTTGTATGTCTCGAAACATGCACCTTCTCCTCTTACTGATTTTGTTTTTGTGAGGCAACCTTGATCCTTCTCTGAACATATGGGCCTGTTGGAAAGAGTTTAGGGGCCAACATCACATCTCTTCCTTGAAAAAACTACTCAGTGATTTCTTTGCTCACTATTCACCGTCCTGCCTTTGACAAATAGCTGCAGATTTCTTGTGCATGTCAAGCATGACTCTTTGTATGTGTCAATCAGTTAAATCAAAATACTAGCAAGTAGAAGAATTGAGTGTTTAAGAAATGGGAAACACGGGTTTTTTAGTAGAAAGAGAAGAGAAAAATGGTAGAATTATAGATTGACTGATCTCTTTCCACCTCTTATTAATTATAAATTATACAGAGAGGCACCTTTATATTTGTGAGCTACTGCTTGGGAAAATATAATTCCCACTTCATGTTGCAATTTGAATTGGTAGACTCAAAAGGCAGAGTAAGACCTATTTAGCTTTGCTCTGTCTCTTAAAACTATGAACTCTATTCTTTGAACATTACAGAAGGAAACTTCACCTTTGTTATAAATTTTAGCATTTTATGGGTGATATTCTTTATTTTTAGACAAGGTATTGCTATGTAGCCTAGACTAGCCTTAAAGTGTGATTCTCTTGCTTTAGCCTTCTGGGTGCTATATGACAGGAACATGTCACTAATCATACCTGGCTTAGTTTTAAACACTCACATGGTACCTAACATCAGAGCCCTGATTCTCTATTTAGAGTATCATTTTAAGTAAAACACATTTAAATATAGAAATAATTTGCAAGTCAAAGATAGTTTTCTGAGGGGTACATGTACAGTAGAGGACTAGCTCTTTACAATACCTATTAGTATTAAATTTCATGTTCAGAAGAAAAGTTACATTATAAATACAATTAAACTAACATTTTCCCTCAAAGTTTGGGTATTAAACATGTTCCACTTCAAAATACATTATCTGGAATAGTGATTTTTAACGTTGTTTATTCCTAAGTGTTCTTGGACGTGTTCCTAACTTCTGCGGGCATCAGCCTTCCTATTTTCGGAAAGAAAATGATTGCAAAGATAAACTATGAAACGCCTTAGAAATCTTAAAAGTTTATGTTTCTAAGTTTATCCTGAAAATGGTGTTCTAAGACTGAATTGTTAGGAAAGCAGATTTATTAGCTGGTCTAAGTTTTTCAAATGATATATGAAGTATGAAGAGTGAAGGCACCAAGGCGGTGGGAGAAAACTGCTGGAGGCTTTCTCTGACCAAAAAGTCAGATGTTTTAGCTACTTAGCCTAAACGCGAGGAAATAGAACATGAACCCAAGGACATCTGAAGGTTTGTTTCCAAAGACGTTAAGAGTTTTTGCAGAGAAAACAACAATGCTTTTGGGATAAATCACAAAGTCACATCGCTGCTAGCCTACCAATGGGAACACAGGAATGTCAGGTCTGCTAGCACGCTCTCTAATAAATTAACTATCGTATAATTATTCTCAGGTCTGATGGGGTAGCTCAGTAGTTAAAGGCATCTGGTGCTGAGTCTGATGAAGTGAGTTCAATAACAGGACCCATGTGATGGAGGAAAAGAACCAACTCTATGTGTTATCCACTGCACATGTGCATGTGTGAACACAAACACACACACAGAAATATAATTTGAAAACAAATTAGCTTTTCTGTCTGCCTTCTCTATTCTCAACAGTTGAAGCTGGAATCGGCTTCTAGGTTGGTTATAACTTGATGTTAGATGGTAAATTCCAGACAGATGTGCTGGTTAATTTCCATGAATTTCCAGTAAGTGAGGGCTGTGGCCTTGTAAATGACATTTGAAGTCACCTTCTAGTTGTTGTTGATGAAAGCAAATGAGCAAATGACACCGTTGGAGGTAATAAAATGACTCTTGTGGTGGGGGATGACTGCCCGAATTAAGGGGCTAAGAAATCCTGTAAAGTAATGTCTTCCGTAATCCAGTGCTTGAAAGTACCTCGACACACATCCCCTTTACTTCAGCTTTGAGCTATATCTCACAGCATTGCGCCCAATTTTGGGAAACACTTGCTTGGAATTTCTTAACATAGAAGCCAGGTAAGTTTTCACTAACATCACTTGGATGTCATTATTATTCTAAGTTTATGAGTTCAGAGAGGAAATAATTTAGAAGCTATGAATCTTGAGAGCACTTAGGGTAATGTCAAGCTATTGAGGGAAAGCCCAGGGAATTCAATAGGAAAAAAATCCCTTGGTAATAAAGATTTATTTTCAGAAACTCAAGATGAATATTTCCTAGTCATTTATTTTTTTTCCGGAGAGCTCTCTGTTCAGTTCCATAACCCACTTTTAAAGTGATTCTCAGTTCAAATTTATTTTATATATGTGTATACTAGAGCGTATTTATGAGTACTGTGTGTGTAGGAACCCAAAGAGGTCAGAAGAGGCATTGGATCCCCTTGAACTGGAGTTAGAGATGGCTGTGAGCCATCATGTGGGTGCTAAAATCAAGCCTTGGTTCTCTATGTGAGTAGTAAGCTTGCTTAACCACTGAGTCATCACTCCATTGCTTAGTTTTCTAAGTTCTTCATAAATTTTAGATACTTCTATCAGATGTGCACTGAATTTTTTTCCTGTTCAACCCCTTCAGTCCATTCATATTTCTTTTGTAATATGAATTTTCTTTTAATTTCAAGCAAATTCAACTACTTTGAGATTTTATATTACACCCCATTCATGTATTTTTGATGTGAGTGCAAATTGGTACAATCGCTATGGAAATCAATTTAGCGTTTGCTCCATAAACTAGATAAAGATCTGGCATATGTCCCAGCTATAATATCCTGGAAATTTATATAAAAGACTTTCTCCTGTTGCAAAGACACATGTTCATATATGTTTACAGCTATACTATTTATATTAGATATGATATACAAGTAAGTTAGATGTCTATCAACCAATGAATGGACAATGCAAAATGTTACCTGCACACAATAGTATTTTATTCACACATAAGGTAAAAATGAAATTATAAAATTTGTGAGTAAATTCATGGAATTGTAAAAAATTCATGCTGACGCGGTAACACAGACCCAGAAAGACAAACATTGCATGGTCTCACTCTTATGAAGATTTTAGCCTTGCATCTTTAGATCTTTGGGATTAACTTGTTGTACTTGTAGAAGCCAGGAAACTTCAAAGGGGACCACTGGTTAGAAGGGGATATATGGGTTTAAGAGAGGGAGTAAATGAGAACACAAGTGAGATGGAGTGGAAACAGGCATCACGGTAGGTGTAAGTGGGGAGGGGACTCTGAGAGTACAGAGGCTAAGAGGCTGAGGTTATTTAACAAGAATAAAGAGCATTTCAAAAGCCAAAATTCCTTTGAAAACTGGAAGCCTACTATTTTATAAGCTTATGAAAGAGTTGGGTTGGGGTTGCCCTACACAGGAATGATCTCCTTTCAGAAGTGATATGGCCAGATATAAAGCCCAGCACTTGGTGTTGATCAAGGGTGTGCCCCAAATAACAAAGGCTACTGTCATTGAGCTTAACCTCCCATTAGAACTTGATGAAAGTGCTTATTGCTGAAGCTACTACATGCATTGGTCACATGATGGCGAGAACTCAAGTTAGTACTCACTGGGAAGCTTGCTCCCTAACTAAGGCTAACTTTCATAGTAGCAGAGGGTGCCATCCAGGCTACTGAGGAGACAACGTCACCATTGGTCATATCCATCTCTGAATCTTATGAATTATAATAATGACCAGTATGACAAAGTACAGCAGGGGAGTACAATAGTGTCCCAAATGTTATGGGAGCAACATAATGCTTTTTGGCTAAAATTAAAGCCCACCCCACCAAAGGAAACACATGTCTGGACTGTTGGTCTGACCAAGAAGCCAAGAAGAGAATTTACCAAAGACAATAGTTCTGGTGTTATTGATAGAGAAGTCAAAATTTGGATGGGGATGTATTCAAGGAGTAAAAGTAAGGTAAGGAACAGAGACGGTTTTCCTTTGGTCATGATTTATGTTGCTTGTACTTTGTACTTCCACAACACACATGTGGAACAACTTGGGACTGTCATTTCTCTCCCTCCACTATGATTATGATGTTTCTTGGAATTAAAGTTGTCAGGATTGGCAGCAAGCACCTTTAGCCCCTGAGCCATCTCTCTGACCCACTAGACCATCTTAATAGGAGAAAACAGATGCAAAAAGCCGAGGTTTTCCTAATGGGACAACTCTGTCCTGCCATTCCTCTGTGGGGATTTGTCTTTAATCTGCATATTCTGAGCTCATGACAAAGAAGAAAGTCCTTTCACAATATGGAAACTAGCATTTCACTGAAGAGTCAGAGCAGCCATTCCCCAGAGAATATGACAGCAGTAACTTTTTTTTTTTTTTTAAAGAACCAGTTAGCTCGTCACTGTGGCTCCACTGTCCTGGTACAGTTTGGCTGGACTGGAAAGCGCACAGCTGTAATGGAGCCAAATTTATTACATGGAAACATTTATTAGAGCATTTGTTTTGTTTACATAAAGCAAATGTTTAGTGTGTGTTACATTAAAAAGTAGCAACAAATGTCGGTGGGATGGGTGGGACCAGAACTGATGTGAAACTGTGAATGCCTTTGCAGTTTAAAAACTGGCCATACTCACGTTTTGAGACTCGGGAGTCCTTGAAGATATTAACAGCTTGTCAATCACACTGACTTTGTATATGTTATCAGAAGCAAGTGAAGAACTCACATAGGCGAACTGCCCGTGCTTATGAATGGCTACAGAGGAGCCAAAGACATTCACAGTCTCAGAGTGACTTTCAGGGTCTGGCATCGTAAATTACCATCGATATGCTAAGTGAATGACTTGGCAATTGACCAAAGAAGCCTAAAGAAGCACATGATTGGGCAGGACAATTAAGGAATATATTTTTTGAGAGACTTGACCTTGGAGCAGTAATTTCAGTTCTTTGGAACCCCAAACACATTACTCAGGAGAGCTTTCTGGGAATGCTCAGAAGACTTAGGTATCAGGGTTGAGGGCAAGCAGGCATGCGGAGCCCAGGTTTCCTGATAAGAGTCTAGAATCAGGCTGAGATCCTGGGATCAAGGTAGGCAAAGAGAACGTATCAGAAAAAAAAGGAGAGTAACAACATGATGGCTGTGAGGACTTCAGATGTTACCCTGTGATAGGAAGACAATAGAGACCCAAGGATAGCAGAAGCAATAGCTCAACTTCCTAAGAAAGGATCACCCTGAAATGTGTTGGAAATTAACTACCAACAATTGTATCAGAGAAACCTCATAACAAAAATCCTGGTGTAAGAAACAAAGAAAATCGTGACATACACAAACTTAATGTATTTTGAAGGAAGAGCTAGCACTCCATTTTTCTTTATTTGAAAGTTGAAGATAACACAAAGATTTTTGGCCTGAGCAAATATGAAGTTGAAGTCTCCATTTATTAAGACTAGGGGGTAGGATATGAGTTTATTTTGAGATTTACATTTACAATCCAATGAGCATGCCAGCGACAGAGTAAGAGATATTGATCTTTAATTTAAGGGAGAGATCTGAGCTGGAGATTTTGTAGATGAATTTAAAGCTGTAACACTCCATGTGACGTCATTAGGACAGGAGCAAAGAAGAAGAAAAGCCATGGCTAAGCAGCCTTGGAGTCATTTCTATAAAGCATAGAGAGGCAGAGAGATGAGAGGAATATGCAAAGGAGATGGAGAATGGGCTCAATCGGGGAGTTAGAAAGGAAAATGAAACACAATCTCCGGAAGAATAGGTATATCTGCTGCGCTGATTGGACCTGGTCCAGTGGGGAAGAGAAAAGCTGAGCTAGGCACCGAAAACGCGGAGGACAGTGGGAAAGGCTACTATGTAGAACAGTGTATGGAATGCCTGGGACAGGTCAAGAGAAAGTACAAGGAGGAATGGAAAATGGAAAAGCAGCCATGAATGTAACTGAACAAACAAGATCCGGGGGTCATAGTATAGAAGGAAATACAAGTAAAGCTGTAAGCTAAGCTGGAGGATGGAGCTCTTGTAGACAGAGGCGAATAAAGGGAAATAAAGGACTGGAGAAATGGAGCAAGTGACAAGGTGGCAGTAAGAGCCTCTATCAAGTCAGTAGGTACATTTTTCCCAACCCTGTTCAGACAGAGCTGGTGTTCTTGGTTTGACTGTTTACATACACTGACATTAGAGTAAATCACAGGAGTTTGAAAGAATTTCAGTGATGGATGGGAACTAAAACTTGCATGGAAAAAAAGTAAGCATAAGAGGCTACATTGGGACAGTGAGACACTGATTAAGATAACACAGTTATATGCCCTCAGAGGGTGTCTTGTGAAGAGGGGACCATCTAAGTGTCATAAAAGACGTAAAGCAGAAAGACAGGATGTTGTCCCTGTCTATGTGTTCTTCAGGTTGTTTATAGTGGGTTTGAGAGACAGATCTGGAGGGTGTTGATGAGCATAAACAGCTAAGATGGGGGAGGTGAAATGAATGAGGTTATGGATTTAGAGGGTAGAGAGTTGAAAGTATTATTGAAATGTGTTGAAATCATGGGTGTGAGCGAGTGTGAGTTTGGAGAGTGTATGCACACACCTAAGCACTTGAACTCTTCCATAGACTTATAGGAAAAACCTCCAGTGTTTACAAATAACCACCCACAAGAAAGAAAGGGCAGGAGAATTTTCATATGATGATGTGGAGTCCCTACTGGCACAAAATAAATACTTTAGAAGGTTTTCCAAAATGGCTACTTTTGGTAATCTCAGTAACACCTATGTCAGTGGAGTGACTTAGATAATGACAGTAACAAAAAATGAGAATTAGAAGATTTAAGAAAGATTACTATAAATACACACTCAAGGATTTTTTTAATGAAAAGAAGCCAAATAGAACAAGAAGTACAAGAAAATATTTGGCCAAAGTATTTATAAGAGAGTTGGCACAGAATATTTTTGGAAATTTAAGCTGGGCATTTGTACATCAATGACTTATTGGGACACTATCTCAGTAAAAACTTAGTAACAAGTCTCAGCGTGTACAGACATTCTACATGGAAGTCTGAGAAGCATGATTGGTCAGGAGTTGAATGTGATGTATTTCCAATAAGACCCTAAGTAAATCAAGTATATCATTATATAAGCTATAATGCATCTCCAGGGGTGTTCCAAACTGGGACAAGAAGACCAGGCATTCATATACCAAACTGGATGTAGGCTGTTCCACTGCTGCTTCTGTCCTCCTATTCCATCCCAAGAAGGTAGTATCTAATTAAGCATGATTAACAAAAACTCAGAGAGAGAAATTGGGGTTCAACCTGAAGATCTGAAAAGCAAAACAGCCATCCACTGGCTCTCACCTTGATCTCAGTCCAAAATGGTGATCCTGCCTTCAAGAATCTCAGAGTGATACTGTGTGAGAGCTATTGCCTCCAGTCTTACAATCCTCTCTAGTTCTGGGATTAAAGACATGCCTAACTGGGATTAAAGGCATGCATTGCCCAGTTTCTATAGCAGCTAGTGTGGCTACTAGGATTAAAAGTGTGTGTTTCCACTGCATGGTAGTAAGGTTGACCAGTGGGACTGTTTTACTCTCTGATATCCAGGCAAGTTTTATTTATTGAAATAATTGAGGTTCCACTACAATCTAGTGATAGTCCACCTTCAGCTTTCCATTGTCCTTCACCAAATATCGAATATCTCTACTACCAACTGATTTCATGAACCTTGTAATCAGTCTTCCTCCCACATATTAAATAACAGAGAACTGACTGGCCAGTAGCCAGGCAGGAAGTATAGGCAGGACACCGAACTGAGAATGCTGGATGAAAAAAGGGAAGAGTCAGTGGAGTCGCCAGGAGACAAAGAGAAAGCAAGACATGTTGGGGGACAGATAAAGCTATGAGTCACATAGTAATCCATAGATTAATAGACATGGGTTGATTTAAGTTGTAAGAGCTAATTAGTAGTAAGTCTTAGCTATTGACTGAGACTTTGTAATTAATATAAACCTAAGTGTGTTTATTTGGTAGCTGTTGGTGGGACAGGAACTTCCACCTACATTGGAGATTTTACACAAACCTGATAATTCAGCTTTATCCCATGCTATGTCACTGGAATGAATATTGTGTCAGTTGCACTAGTAGAACATATCACAGTCTGTTACTACACCGTGAAGCAATGGTAGGACTCACCCTGCGAAAGGATAGATAATCCAACTCTACCACTTTAATAGGACTACCGTCAAGGCTGAGTTGCAAGTCAGTAGGAACTAGGAGGATATTTCTGTAAGGCTAGTTTGGGGACTGCTCTCAGGAACACTTGCAAGTGAATTATGAAAACAGGATTAGGAAGAAGTTGCAGTCTACTAGATTGCTTTAATCCTATGGGAACCTCTACCCATGAGAGATGCTGTATAACAGGGACCTCAAACGTCTGGGGTGGAGCAGGTGATTCCCTAGGGAACACTGGGAAAGGCTTGGAGACATAACTGGTGAGTGGTACAGTTAGCATCTAACACAGAAATCCAGAAATGCTCCAGGACATTCTCAGTATGTACAGCAAAACCCTTCTCAACAGAGAACTACCTACCGCTGAATGCCAGTAGTGTTCAGGTTGAGAGACTCTAGTCTCTAAGATATCTCTAAGCAAGGTAAGGGTGAGAGCCTCTGCAAACCTTCTTTAGATCAAGTTTCCTTAGGAAATGACAAAATGTTGAGCCAAGAAGCTCTTTGTCTTTACTAAAATTCCCCTGGAAGGTGCTTTGTGGAAGTGTCAGCAACCTGTGTTTCTTTCAGACGGGGTCGAGTGTTATAGCGGTGTTGAGAGGGCAAACCATGGTTCTAAGGCAGCAGTTTTCATGCCTACATCCACCAGTTACCCGGAAAGTCAGAAAGAAAATGAACTCAGTCCTGGGCTGTAGGCGCTACTGAAGCTGAAGATTGCTAAGCAGCCAAGGAGGTTCACAATGGACTGGAACTGCCATGTTTTGCCCTCCTCCTGGCTGAGGAGTTGGCTAGGGCTTCTATAGGAGTTTGCAAAGCTAGTCTCTCACAGCTGGGCCATGGAAGACAACTCCCACTGTGACTCTTTTCATTAGTCCTTCTTGCTGGGCCAGCAAGAACAGCCTGTCTGGTTGGGTGGGACAGTGGCAGAACTGGGCAGAGATGATTAGTATACCCTCCCATCCTTGTGTCTTTGGAGCTTGAACATCACAGTAGTTGTCTGATCGGGGAGTTAATTAGGGAGTGTCCACAGCCCTCTCTTCCCTGGCATTATCAACTGTCTACATCTGATTTCAGAGTGTAGCTGCATCTCTTGATAGAGCAGCATCTCTTCCTGCTTCCGCTCTAAGCCATTTCCTTCTTCCTTTTTTCAGCTCAGTGATTTTGTTGTTATTGTACATTCTTTCTTTTGGTTTATCCCTATCAACCTTTAAGCATCGCCTAGCAGAGTCCATAAAAACAAACAATCCTTGCCTCCCTCCCCAAGTTGTCTAGTCCATGCCACTCTGCCTAAGTGGCTTGTTATAGCTTCCCAGACAGCTGACAATTATCACCTGCTGCCAAATCCTGCCAAATAGTCAGCAGCCTTTGACACACGGAGCCACTTCCTGCTTCTGAAAGTATTTGTGTCTCAACTTTCCTCAGACCCTTGTCTCGTGTGTTTTCATTCAACATTATTTACTCCTTGGTCTCCTTTGCCAGTTCTTTCTCCTCTGTGGAATGAAATGCTGACATATGTCCCATTCTACAATATTTATACTTTTCTTCCTAATTTCCACCACCCAGGTCTATGTGATTAATATCTCTTTTAGGCTAAAGACTCGTAAATCAATATATTCAGTGCTGTTTTATTTCCTGATACCAGAGTCATTAACACAAATGATGGCATGTGTCTGAGTTTGATGTGTACAACATAGATTTCTGATAGTTATCCCCACATGTCTCTCCTTCACCCTCCTAACTACCCAATATACTCTTGACCAGGTATATCCTGGCTCCCATTCCTAACTGTCCTCTCCTCATAAGCCACAGTCTGGTGAGTTCATCAGTACTGTCTCCAAAATACACACTGAGTCTGAGTGCTTTCCCTTACTCAGCTATTCATGGTGCACAGATCGAAGCCAACTTTGACTCATCTATTCGAGTGCAGAGAGCTATGAACATGTCTTTGCTGTCCTAAGTGCCTGTACCTTTTCCAGCATATAACAGTTTCAAATACCAAACAGGTCAACTCATATCTCTACTTAAAACTTCCCCCACAATTTATTATAAGAACAATTTAGACTAATTAAGATCACAACACCTTATATAATCTGGCCTTTGACCCATTTTCACAAACTTATGAAGGATGTATTCACATGCTGGGTGCAGTAATTCAGTTTTCTTAATTTATTCTTCCCTTTCATCATGTGACCTTGTAAGGCATAAAAGTGGGTCACACACGTTTGTTTATGTTGCTTGTGGAGATATCAGGTGTGTTTGTGATGTTTGCTGTGGTTTCTTTCAGTCTTCTCTTCTGAAGATCACGACTAACACATGATCTAGGACTGGCCTCTTAGCCTAGACTGTAGAAGGCCTTGCAGTAAAGTATGAACCAAAGTCGATTTCTGGTACCCAAACTCTCCCACCAATACAGTTGACCATAGCAGCTTTGAAAGGGTGAAGCGTGCACCCCATTTATGTCTGGCTTACCTCACTCAGTAAAGCGTTTTCTATTTCCATCCATTTGCATGCAAAATTCAAGATGTCATTGTTTTTTACCGCTGAGTAAAACTCTAGTGTATATATGTTCCACACCTTCTTTAACCATTCTTCTATTGAGGAGTACCTAGGTTGTTTCCAGGTTCTGGCTATTACAAATAGTGCTGCTATGAACATAGTTGAACAAATGCTTTTGTAGTATGATAGGGCATCTCTTGGGTATATTCCCAAGAGTGGAATTGCTGGGTCCTGAGGGAGGTTGACTCCCAGTTTCCTGAGAAACCGCCACACTGGTTTCCACAGTAGCTGTACAAGTTTGCATTCCCACCAACAATGGATGAGAGTTCCCCTCTCTCCACATCCTCTCCAGCATAGGCTATCATTGGTGTTTTTGACTTTAGCTAATTTGATGCTTGCAAAGGTCAGAAGAGCATCGGAACCCCTGGGACTAGAATTACAGATGGCTGTGAGCTGCTAGCTAGGTGCACAGAGCTTAGCCCAGGTCTTTTGCAGGAGCAACAACTGTTCTTAACCACTAAGCCAGCCCTCAGTGACCCCATTTTATGTTTTGACACTGGATCTCTGACTGAACATGGAGTTCAACAGTCCACATGGTTCAACTTCTGGGCCAGTGTACCCATGTTTCCCAGCTTTGGAGTTCAGAGGTACCACTGGGCTAGTTTGTATGCCAGTGCGGGGGATCTAACTCAGAGCCTCAAACAGATGCCTCCTGCACTTTGGCAGCTAAGTCGTCTGCACAGCCTCAAAAACTAGTGTGTTCTGTGCTGACTTTCAGTAGTTGTTTCTTTTAAACAGAGGTTCTATCTCTGGGTGATTCCCAAAATGGGTTTCCAAGGTGCATTGGCATCGACTTACCTACAGGGTCCGTGGATGAAACTGGAAGCCAAGGACCAGGATAAGAGAGGAGGCAAACTGGGCACCTGGGGTGACAGCTTATCTCCAAGTCAAGTTCAGATTAATCTAAAGCTCTATAGCTTCACCCTCAGAGAACATAAGGAACAAATATAAATAAATCAAGCTGACATCTAACTTCAACATGATAAATAGTGCATACTCATAGGAAAGTGCTCATTTCTGCTAATTAGAGAGCTGACTTATTAGAATAGCAAACATTATTAGAATAGACTTAGTCTCATAACAAAACCAAAAACAAACCAGAAGCAAAGAATAGCAATCAAAACATAGATTTTTCCCCTGCCTGAATGTTTTTCATTTTTGTATCAGGTTCATTCAGGACAAAGTAGTTGTAGTTAGTGCTGCCTGTAAGTATATGAGATCGGACCCCCACCAGAGCATGGGTAATCTTTCAGGGGTCACATACCTGAAACGAACTGACTTTCCATCTCCCAGTAGCTATCTGGTGTTAAAGGATCCCCAGGTGGGGTGGGACTTTCTGAGCCACTTCCTCAGCCCATGCTGGAATTCTGCAGGCTGAATCTTGTGTAGGTGTTATGTGTGCAGTCACAGCAGCTGTGAGTCTTGTGTGCAATGGCCCTGTCATGTCCGACAAATACTGCTTCATTGCAGATATCCAGATCTACTACCATTGGCTCTTCAGTCTTTCTGTCCATCTTGTGGTTTTCTCTAAGTGCTGGGGAAGGAGGGATGATTTAGATGTTCCATTTAGAGCTGAGCCCTCCACAGTCTCTGAATCTCTGTACACAGACCACTTGTGGGGCTCTGTGCTAGTTGCCCCCTAGAAGTTTCTATGGTGAGAGCCGAGAGCCACAATAATCTATGGGTATAATACTGAGAACTTAGGGGTGATTTAATACGATATCTACTGAGCAGAATCACAGTACTCTGTTTTCCCGGGGACCTACGACCCAGCCAGTCTGGGTTTTTTGCCCAGTAAACAGCATCAGACACAGGTTCCTTCCTGTGGGGCAAGCTTTCTCATTCCATTTTGTAGTGACATAGAATGTTCACTTAGACTCTTGTTTCAGGGGTTCGGCCCCTTTAAACTTGGGCATGGACAGGGAAGGCGGAATGCTGTACCAGCCACTGTTATTTCTTTGCTCAGCTTTCATCCATTCCGCAAGTGATGGATGAGTGAGTCCTTGTGTTAGGATCTGGGCTGGAAAGTTGAGTATGTTGGTGAAAAGCACACTGTACTTGTCTCAAGAGGCTTGTAAATTGGTGATGAAATTTTGGGGTTTGGAAACTATGCAAAAACACTGAAATTTTGGGTTGCACGAAAACATTTATACAATATCTTAATTTTGAAAAACAGAGGGTATTCACATATGAATATAACTTGATGTTTAATGAGACTAGGACTTTTCTTTTCAGTTAACTACTGTTCTCAGGCTTTCACAGTGAGTAGTCAACATATGTCGACTTCTATTTTCTGAAGAATGTTAAACATATTTTTCTGTTTTATGTACAGTAGGAATTTTACGAATGGGGTTAACCCTGTACACAGTTATAGCAGGTAGTAGAAACTTAAGAACATATACTTTAATTTCAAAGACACTAGATAAATTTTGTCACCACAATGTGCTTGTTACCTGGATATCAAAGACCTTAACAGATGACCTGACCCAAAGACTAGGTCATTGGCTCCAAGTTGACTAATGATAACGTCAAGGAACCAATGGGGTTGGGAGGACAGAAGCTGAATATTTCTGGAACTTAACCCCTTGTGGACCCTTGATTGATGTGGGATGCCCTTGTGTATATGTGTTGCTTTTATTGGTTGGTGAATAGAGCTATTTCAGTCAATAGACAGACAAAATTTAGCTAGACAGGAAGTCCAAACAAATATACAGAGGGAGAGAGAGAGTAGGCAGAGTCGAGGAGATACCGTGTAGCCGCTGAGGAAGCAAGATGTGAGGTAACAAACTATGAGCCTCATGGTAAAATATAAACTAAAAGAAATGGGCTAATTTATAGTTAGAGGTATCCAGTAAGAAGCCTAAGTCATTGGTTAAACAGTTTTATTAATCAACCAATAAAAACAACACATATTCGTAGCATACAGAAGGACATCACTTGGTAGCTACCCCTTTTGAGCCTCTGTTTTGTTTCTCACCATTCCATACTTTAGGCACTACAATGAGGGATGGAAAGATCTGGGAGATGACTGAGCAGAACAAATCGCAAACTCCGTACCTAACATGGCAGAAGCCTTACTCGCTTTCTTCAGTTATTGTTGATGTCTTCTGCTAAGCTGCAAAAAATGGTAAAGTTCGGACAGTTTCTTAAATGGAGACATGAAATCACCCGAAGCGGAGAGTGGGGATTATCTTTGTGGGTAGAATGCTCCCCTAGAATGAATGAAGTTCTGGATTTGATTCCCAGTACTGCATAAACCTAGGTATGGAGACCAATGCCTATAACCCCACCACTTTGGTAGGAGGACACAGGCTGGTCAGATGTTCAAGGTCACTCCAAGAATCTGGGAGGACCAACCTTCTTTGCAAGAAGATAACCCTGAGGTCGATTCCCTTTAAGATGGGATTTATATTTTCTAGGAGGATCTGATGGAAAGCCAATGATACAGGTCTTTAATTTCATTTAATTAAACAGATATTTGGGGATTACACATTATTATCCAGATACTGGGTATTTTAAAAGTCATTAAAATATCTTTTTCAAGGCTTTGGAGTAGGAAACAAGAAATGTTCTCAATACAATATAGAAATACTCCATTCTACCCTTGAATATTTATACGTTTATTATTTTATTTAGAACATGACACTTGCATGTTAAGTGTAGATTTTAAACTCTACGACATTGTGGGAAATCACCCAAAGAGAATTTGCAAGAGGTCAGTTCATGTCACTGGAAGCGTTTAGAAGAAATAGATGATCGCTAATCCCCCGGGTTTCTAGTCAAAAATTTCTACTGAATTCATATGTATATGTAAAGATAAGTTTTGATTTAATTTAAGGCATCTGTAAGGAGAAACTGCTGCGCGTTTGTCTCACTATGAATAAATCTGCCTGATGAACGCTCCGTTCTTCACTGGGACTTTGTAGGTGCTTCCATGGAAAAGGAGTAGAACACGAAGAATTTCCTTTTTCTATTTAATGGAAGGAATACCACAGGGGCATTAAAATAAAAAAGCTTTACTAATGCCACGCAAATCTCGAAAGGAGGCAGAAAGGATCAAACAAAGGACGGCTCCAACTACAAGAAAAAAAATATAGAAATGAGGGGAAGAAAAAAAAAACTTGGTGGCTTCGAAGCTTTTTAAAACTTCTGAGCCAGTAAACCTCCTTCGCAGGGCGGGGAATGTCTTTGCTCTCCAGAGACCACTCCCAGCTAAGTTCGCCTCAAGTTTTCTCCACCCCTCCTCCATCCCTCACTTTAGCCCCCAAACCCAGGGAGCCACTGGAGATTGCCAGCTCAGGTACCTGAAGTGTGTCACGGTCGGACACTGACGGCGTGTTTATTTTAAACGCCACATACCCCAAATAGGCCGTGTTTATAGATAACTCTCCAGGAATTCGAAGGACAACTTGAAGCTCTCAGTCTATAAAAGAACAATAGTAAAACGTAGCGCGCCGCACGCTCTCTTTCGCCCAAGGGTTCGCGAGTGGCGCGGCGAGCCGGAGCCCTGGCGGGGGCCGGGAGCTGGAGCCGGGAAAAGGCGCGCTGCCCCTTTAAAAGGCCGCGCATCTCCAGGCCGGCCTTCCTCCCCGGGGCTCCAGCTGTGATTGACGCTGGGCGGCGAGAGGAGGCGCCTGGCGCTAACAAAAGTCCGGCCCGCAGGCGAGCAGCGCCGGGCCACAAGTCTCTGCTCACTCGGGGCACCGCAACAAGTGGCCGCCGCGCCCTCCCCGGGGAAGCCGCGGACGCACGGGGGTGCAGGGAGGAGGCAGCGGAGCGGGACAGCCCGGGGCAGGCGCGACTCAGCGCGCACGGCTGGGGACCGCGGAGGCGCATGGGGACCCCGCGGCGGAGGAGCGGCGAGCCTAGGGGCGGCACCGGGGCGCGGGCTCTGCGTCGCGCAGCACCCTCTCGTCTGGAGCACGGATTCTGAGATCTCCCCCCCCCCCCCCGTGGCTATCCGGGACCCGGCCTGCCACCCCCGGGGGTGCCAGGAGCGGACCTAGCACTCCCCCTCCCTCCGCGGAGCAGGACCGTCCACCGCCCAGATAGGTCCACAGAAGCGGCTTGTGCAGCTAACGGTCCGGTCCTGCCCGCTTTCCTCTGCCCCGCCGCCTGGGAGGTGCGCCCCAGCTATGCAGTGTCCAGGGAGACGGCGGGCATGACGGCGACAGGATGGGCGCGAACAATGGCAAACAGTACGGCAGTGAGGGTGAGTGGGCCGAACGTCCCCCGACTCCAGGATCGCGCCCCCTCCCTTTCCTCTCGTTCACAGCTCAGGCGCACCCGACTTTGGTGCCTTTTGGGGTTGTCGTCTTCCCTTTGGGCTCTGCGGGATCAATCTCTGGTTCCTCGAGGATGTCTTTTCACCACCGGGGTCTCTTAAGCAATTTTCCAGTTTGTCTTTAGAATTGCTCAAGTTGCATTTCTGCTGTGTTTCTTGCTGAACACGTGTGCCTCAGCTTTCCTTCCCTGCGCACCTTGGTGTAGGTGATGATTTGGCCGAGAACTGAAGCAGTGAAACTTTCCCAGGTCTTTGTGCTTCAGTTCTCTGGACTTCCTCGTACCAGGAAAAAAACTTCTGGAAGAAGTTAAGCTTCCATTCTTTGCTAACTGCCCTGGTCTGACAGCTCTGTGAAACTAACCACCTATGGGTTCCGCGAGGCACCGAGTGGTTGGGAGCTTTGTCTGGGCTCTCTCGAGGCTCAAGACAGGCAGAGCACCATCTGTTACTCGGGGCTGGAAATTGCACAGAAATATTGCCTGTCAAGTGAGAACTTGGAAGTTGGGGAAACTTTAAACTCCGCCTACTCCTAAAGGAATGATGGATGTGTGGGTTGCCTTCTCAGTCCCGCCTCCCCCGCTTTGCATAATACCGGTAGTGTTTTAACTCCAGTGATTAACAGCATGTCCCTGATAGCACACAGCAAAGACATTTTCTACAGTTCAAGAGTTAAGGTCTGTAGCTAGTGAACCTGGTTGAAGGGAGTCAAGAGACTGTCTTGGACTCACAGCCCCCCCCACCCCCCCCCCCCCGCCCATAGCACAAGCGATGACAAAGGAGGGGGGCAGCCCTGGCAGACTGGTAGGAATGCAGAATAACTACTCTGCATGTGGTGTGAAGGACTCCTTATCGCCCTGTTCAAAACTTGGGTTCTCTCCCTGTTTGTCTCTGTGTTCACTTCTGAGCAACGTCGTTAACGTAGAGTAAAAGCAAGCCCTCAAAAAATGTAGGCGATTAAAAAAATCATCCATTTCTAGACCATCATGTTTAGAATTCCATATGTATGTGTGCGTTTTCTACATAAACAGATGTACTTGTGCGTATGTATGCACATGTCCTGGGCAGATACATGAGAGAAATAGCTTGAGAAAAAGTTAGCCTTTTTAGACAGCAAGTATGAAAGTGTGTCAGAAGAGATTATTGGAGAATTCTGGCCCCTCGCTCTCCAAAGGTATTCAAGTTAATGTTTTTAAAGTGTGTGGCGAGATGAACAATGAAGCCTGTTAGCTTTGAAGGTGTTCAGTAACTGTCAGTGTACCTGTCAGTCCTGGCTTTGATGGGGAGGAGGGAGCAGGGCCTGAGAGGTGCAAGAGCTTTTCCTCTGCCTCTCCCGCTAAGCCACGGTAGGGCTCCCCTAATCCTCTGTAATGCATCCTTACATCTCAGCATATCGTAGCATACAGTGTGTGGTATATGACGACTTCCGGTCTGAACAACAGAATTTTCAACCCCTGGGAGAAAAGGGGGGAGAGACAGGGAACTAATGTTCTCCAGCTGTTACCCGTAAATGCTACCTCTGCATTTTCGCTTCAGTTCAAGTCAGATTTTACTGGGATCAGATTTAGATACACTGGAGACTTCTTTTGGGGGCGGGGTGGCTCTTGTGCTCAGCTGATCAGGAAAGACCAATGGGAGTGTTTGTGAGTTTTGGCTGGAGAGTCACACTGTGTTTAGTTTTCATCAAGCCATTTCAGATGAGTCAAGATTCCTCTGTGATAGGGGAGAAAGAAAATAGAGAAACCCAAGTAATGTGACCTCAGACCTCCCCCTGCTTTGCCTTCCTCCCAGTTATAGTGTGTCCCCTTCTAAATAAGGTTCTATATATAATTAGCTATAAATAATATATATAAATAATATAATATACATAAATAATTAGCTATATATAAATAATTAGTTATAGCTATAAATTAGCTATAAATAAAGCTGTATTGTGCCATGATACACATCTATACAGAGATGCCTCAGAATATGATGTGCCATGTTCCCCATCCAAAGTATCAAATTCAAAAGAAGTGAAAGCTGTCCCTATTAATTCTTATCTTTTATCAAACAAGGCTGAGAATCAAGATAGTTTTCTGAACTGAGTGCGATTTAGAAATAGTTTATATCAAACACAAGGGGGCCTTATCAATCAGTGTTTATACACGGACTGTGTGGAGTTGGTTCAACTGTATATCAGTGGTGTTTGTGGATGCTTCAACACTGCAAGTGTATATTTCTATAATTCTGGCCATGGACAGCATATGAACAACCTCTGGATATTACAAAGATCATTAAAAATTTTGATTGTAGGTAATTTGTGGATAATCTTACTTCCTCTTGGGAAGTACATTATACAACTTTAAAAGGTCTTTGTAAGACTGCCTTAACAGGTGCCGAGGGATAGCGTCTTCCACCTTGCTGTGGGGTTAACACTGCCTGGAAAACTGTCAGAAATTGGAGTTTTGGGTTCCTCCCAGAGCTACACACTCGTCATATATTGTGTGCATTACAGTTTCTAGATCTTTTAGTGAGAAAATAGTGTCCACTTGGGAATTTGGAACTTAGTTCCAACTTCACATTCTGGGATCTTTCTTTTTCTAAGTGAATAGAGTGGCAGAATTTGCCATTATCTCTTTGCTTACTGTGTGGCCATTAATTTCAATTGGCTTTCTTAATGTCAAGTGGTCTTAATGGACCTCTTGGGGGAAGGTTAGCCTTGTGAAGACCTGTTGTAATTAATAGGCAAGTGAAGACTTAACTGCTAAGAAGTCAATAAACACCAACCCCCTTCCTCCTCTATATTGCTTACTCATTCTCACTTGTCATTCTAATTCTGGTACCTCAATCTTTTCTTTTTTTGAGATCAAAAGTGTCTTTGAATCTATAGTGAGTGATTTCAGAGTGTTTTATTTCCCTAATTTCTTAGTGAATGTTGAGAGTCATACTCTGCTTTTAGGCTGGTCTTGGATGTCGCTCCAGGGAAAAACCTTACATTCTTAATCTTTAACTTTCTAGAAACATAAGCCAATGTCTAAATGATTAGTATGTTCTGGTAAATTCTTTCATGAGAGACCATTATTTTTGGTCTTTATCTGGTTTCAGAAAGTTTAAGTTACAGCCTATGCAGAGAAATATGAAGAACGAGTTGGGGGACTGAAAGGCATTAGAACCATTAGCTTTGACTTCAGTTAAGCCAAATAAACAAATCTCAGTTCAAGTAGGAAGAGGGGAGCTGCCTTCTCTGCCTTTTAAGGCTTCAGTGTTATGTTTATTCTACTTCTCCAGGTCAGAGGCAGTAGCACTCACACTGTTAACAGCTCCTTTGCAAAGTCTTAGAGGTCTTATTGAATCTGAGCTGAGAGGCCACAGCCATGGGGCTTGACCCCTCCTAGCTTTGGGGTCTAGTAGGGCCTCTTCACCATCTCCATGAGGACAGCCGGTTGCTTGAGGGCGTAAGTCCTCACAAATCCTTCACCACCAGGGAAATGAATCTTGAAAAAACAATAATGGCAATTAACACTTTCAAATTCTACTGTATCTGTTCACAGTTTTAAATGCCTGGCATGCACTGTCTCACTTTACCCACAAAGTAAATCTTATAGGGCAAGGTCTCTTATGTGCCTCATTTTACCAACAAACAAACTCAGGGCCAAAGAAGCTAGTCTCTTCCAGAGTCGTTGTTTTTGCCAAATAATAGCTATTTTACTTGCCACCATGTGCCAGGAACTCTTATGACCTTGTGTGTGCTGTTGCCAAGGACACAAAGAAGGACAGGTAACAGAGAAAGGATGTGGTATGCTATGAGGGGCAAAAGTCTCTTAATGAGAAATTTGGCAGCCTAAGATAAGACCTAGTTTTAGTTAGTCACCATGTGATCTCATTGAAAAAGTTGAAGTTTATACCGAGACTTAGGAAGTTGGGCATGCGGTTTTGTAGACTTGTTGCTCTTTCAAATGGCTGTCTTGTCCCCATCAGCTGAAACACTTTCACTAGGCACCACATCCTGGGTGGACCATAAGCTGTAGAAAGTGATTTCTTACAGTTTTAGAACCTGAAAGTCAGAAAGTAAGCAGCATGTCTACACAGTTAGGTTCTGGTGAGAACCCCTAGTCCAGGCTGTAGATGCTCGCTTCTACCTGTGTCCCGGCAAGATCATTGAGGAAACAGACTTAGCTAGCTATCTGGACTCTTAGAAGTACACAAATCCCCTCCACAAGGGTTTTGCCTTCATACAATACACACTGGCTTCACTTCCTAATGCTAGTATATTGCAATTAAAGTTTCAGCATATATATTTTGGGGACCTTCGGGTATCAGTCTCTTTCAGTCTATTGAGAGGACAGTATTGGCAGTCATCTGTAGTAGCTGCTACCGTCTGACCCCTGGATAGAGAATTTGTTTAGATTCATGGCTTAATGGGTTCCATGAACTTGTGCATTCCTCAAACGTTCTGTCTTGTTTGTCTTTGGTTGTCTATCAGAACTGTGCTTCTTGGCCCGGACATATTGTAACTATCACCATAACTCTGAGATAGAAGCAAGTTTTCATAGTTTGCCTGCAGCAAACAATTCCATCGACATGCAAATCAGATCAAGGATACTGTTCCAGTGTTTGGTTAAAATAAAAGATTCTGTACTGTGCTGCTGGCAAGACCATGTTTGGTCTGATGGGGAACAGTCATTTTTGGAGAACTGGCAATCTTTTTTGAAACTTTAAAATAAAGGCATGAAGAGAGAGGTGGCTTTCTCTCCATGCTGGGAACCAAGTCATTAGCTCCGTTCTAACTCTCTCTACCACTTGAACAGAAAGAATTTTCAGTTAATTTTGCATAATTAAGAGTTGCCCCACCTTCATCCCATATTTGCCGTTATCTCTGGATTTTGGTTGGCTGTTTGAATAATGAAAACGTCTCATTGCAAATCCTTCACAATGTGTCACAGTACTAGAATCAAGTCTCTGGTGAATACATTCTCCCAATGAAAGAAAAGAGGGTAAGTGGAGGCTAGAATCCTCACACCGTACATGCCATGTTTGACGTCTTCCAGAGTGCTCACAACGTATGCAAGCTGTGGGGAGTTAGGTTTGGCTTTTATGGAATAAGTCCTGTGTAATACTTGAGGCTGATCTGCCTAGGGAACTGGAGGATCCTTACCTTGCAAGGCAATAATGGGTGCAGTGTGGAGACTTTTGAGCCAGTTCCCTAGCAAGTATTTTGCCCCACATGTTTATGTCTGAGGGCGCTGGGAATAGTTTGAGCTGCCTTGTTGGTTGTCCAGTGCAGAGTGGTCAACCCTCAAGTCATATTCACATAAACAACTAGATGGACTTACTATACATTGTGCATACATATACATATGCATGTGTATGTAATTATAGTAATAATAATAGTAATAATAAAAGACTTGTGGGAGCATGAGAGGGCTATGTGGGAGGGGCTAGAGGAATGAAAGTGAGGGAAGAAAATGATATAATTCTATATAAATTAATATATTTTTTAAAAGCATTTCTTTCACTTTTTTGGGTGAATTTTCATTCCCCTGTGCATCATATACATAAATAAGTATAACACACACACATATATAATCCAATAAGTATATTTATCAAAATGTATACATATTAATTTTCAGGTTGTTTACTGATTGATTTTTATCCCCCTTCTTCTCTGGAGTCTAGCCTCCGATATGGAAATCAGGTTTGACAAATGACTTCTTAATCTGAATGCAATCATGTGACATAGGAGGGTCATCTGTCCATGTGCTACTTTCATTGGTTAATAAAGAAACTGCCTTGGCTTTTGATAGGACAGGAGCTTCGATAGGTGGAGCAGACTGAACAGGATGCTGGGAGAAAGAAGCAAAGTCAGGCAGATGCCATGAAGCTCCGGCCCGAGATGGAGGTGGGTTAGAATCTTCCCAGTAAACCACAATCTCGTGGTGATATACAGATTTTAGAAATGGGTTAGTCAAGATGTGAGAGTTAGCCAATAAGGGACTGGAAAAAATGGGCCAGGCAGTGCTTAAATGAATACAGTTTCCGTGTAATTATTTCGGGTGTATAGCTAGCCGCGAGCTGGGTGGCGGGATGCAGCCCGCTGCTCCTTCTACAGTCGTGTATCCTGACTCTTGTCCCTTATCAAGTTATTGTTACTTTTTTATTACCCCAGGACACAGGGAACTTCTTAATATAAAACAGGCCTTTTAATTGTATTCATGTTGAACATCTTAGGTCAATATTTGCCCTTTTAGATGTGATTTGAAACTAGAAATTAGCGATGACTAGCCTTTAATTAGCAGCTACCAACTGGCTAGAATGGCACACAGAAGCCATGGTCCTCCAGAAGCTGTGAAAGGCTTCAGTTCAGTGACTTCTGGGAGACACCAGGGCAGCCCTTCTTCCTCTTGCATGGGAGTAGACTCAGCATCAGTCAAACTTGCCCTGGAGTTGCTTGTTCCATGGTTAGTTTAGAAATTCAGACCTTTTGCTGAGCTCACTGATCACTCAGTGGGATGAGACTTGGTCTATGGAAATTTGTGTTCTAATTGAGAAGATACACACAGGTGCCATTTTTTTGGGGCTCATGTTTTGATTTTAAATGAAATACCTGTGGCTAGGTGTATGTGAGGAGAGGAGGTGTATTTGAGTTTGCAGTTGGATCTAAAGGGCTGGATCTCATGATGGTCCTTCTGCCAACCGCCTCCTAACAAGAGCTAAGTGATATGGTGTGAGAATATGCTCACATCTCTCAGAAAGCATCTAAGACTTAGGTAGAGGGGACCGTTCGAACTAATCCGTTCTTGTGCTTCCCTTTAAACAACATAGTCAGATCAAGCTTCTGCCCTCTTAACACCTGGTAATAAGGATCAAATTTCAACACATGGAACCTTCAGGGGACACAGGACACTTAACCTTTCTCTAAATTAGTAGCCAAATAGCACAGCAAGTGCAGATTCACAGAAGGACTTTATCTTTCAAATATACCAGATGTGAATAAGTGATAGGTTGGATGTACACTTAGGAATTAAATTACTCTAGTAATTGTGACAGCCTTTATGTGTGTCTGCGGTCCCTGAAATCATTAAAAGATGTGTACGTTTTTTAAAAAATAAATTTCAAAACAAAACTGCTTGCTTGGAGGAGTGATACATTATGATTTGTGATGAAAGTCTTTTCATGAAAGGTGTAAGGTGTGTGTGGATGTGCTTGTGTGTGCGTGTGTGTGTGTTTGTGTGCAGTGCCCCTGGATGCCAGAGCAGAGCAGAGCAGAGCAGTGTGTGTGTGTGTGTGTGTGTGTGTGTGTGTATAGTGCCCCTGGATGCCAGAGCAGAGCAGAGCAGTGTGTGTGTGTGTGTGTGTGTGTGTGTGTGTGTGTGTGTGTGTGCGTACAGTGCCCCTGGATGCCAGAGCAGAGCAGATCAGTGTGTGTGCGTGTGTGTGTGTGTGTGTGCGTGTGTGTGTGTTTGTGTGCAGTGCCCCTGGATGCCAGAGCAGAGCAGAGCAGTGTGTGTGTGTGTGTGTGTGTGTGTGTGTGTGTGTGTGTGTGTATAGTGTCCCTGGATGCCAGAGCAGAGCAGAGCAGAGCAGTGTGTGTGTGTGTGTGTGTGTGTGTGTGTGTGTGTGCGTACAGTGCCCCTGGATGCCAGAGCAGAGCAGAGCAGAGCAGTGTGTGTGTGTGTGTGTGTGTGTGTGTGTGTGTGTGTGTACAGTGCCCCTGGATGTCAGAGCAGGGCATCCGATCTTCTGGAGCCAGAGTTACTAGCAGTTTTGAGCCGCATGACATGGCTGTTGGGAACTGAACTTTAATTCTCTGAAACAGAAACTCGTATTCTTATACATCGAGCGATCTCCCCCTCATGTCTCTCCCAAACCTTCTTGTTCTATTTCTCAAATGAGTTAGTTCATAGTCAGTAATTCCTGTGGATTCCGTATAAGTGAGAACCTTGACATGCTTCAGTGAAGGGCCATTCAGAGATGCTTGGCCAACCTGGGAGCTTCCCAAGCCCGTGTGCTGCAATGAAGGCAAAGGGAAGCCTTAGAGTGGAGGCTTTAAAATATGCTAGCTAATACTCCAAAGAGGTATAGCTGTAAAAGTCTTGACATGAATAATCACTAACCATCTCTGAATTTTCCTCGGTAATGAAATATAAACACATGGTCAACATTTTGTCTGTTCCACGGTTGAGGTACTGTGGACCGTTGCTGGAGCTGTAAATCTCTATTAGGTGGTGCATGTGACGGGCTCATTCTATCAATTCCTATTTAAATTTTTCAACCAGGAACAAATGAAAAACAGTTGTTCACACTGCGTGAACTCATAATTGTAACTTTAGAAGCCCTGAGCAATGTGTAGAAATGTTATTAAAACATTTTTTTGTTTGCTCCCCTTTCTGCGGTAAATTCCTGTGCTGCATTTTCCAAGTGAATGTAGCTGTGGAAAGACAACCAGAATATCTAGTAAAAATCTCAAGCATTTCTCTTATACTTGTGGATTGACCTTTTTGCTGCATGGAAGCCACTTTTTGGCAAGGTGATGAAGTCAGGAAAGTCGTCTTACTTATGTACATGAACCTTTTGGTTTAGCTGGATTCTTGAGTCATATCTGGCGAACAGTTTGGCCAAGTCCATGATGAAGAAAAAACCTTACTCATTCCAACTGTCAGTTGTGTTCATAGTTGATGCAAAGAGAAAAGAATGATGGAGAAGAAGAAAGCCCATTTAAAAAAAAACCGAACGAAGAAGACAGCAAAATGAGGTTGTGAGAAATCAGAGCATTAATTGCCTCGAATGTTGACAATATAATTTGTGCTCACAGTTTTCCTTACTTAGAAAAATATTGCTTACAAAACAAAATAACTGCTAATAAATATCTGGCAGGTTTGGATATTGCTAAATTTATTATAGTTTCAGTCTTTGTATTGATAGTATTTAAAATCTGGCCATGGTGTTGCCAGCCTGCAATCCCAGCTCTTGATAAATTAAAGGGCTGGGAGTTCAAGGCCAGCCCGGACTGCGCGTTGAAATGCAGGCTAATCCTGACTACTGAGCAAGATGCTTCCTTAAAAATAAGTAGGGAAATAAATAAATAATTAAGTAATCTAGACCACAGTTATTGAGTCGTTCCTAGTCCCCACGACCTTCTCGAGACATGTTACACAGACATTGTGTTAATCTCAGGACAGGCAATGAGTAGATAGTCATATTTCCACTTCATAGTTACAACATACAGGCTTGGAAGTTGTTGGTCCTGGACACACAGCAGGTGACAATTAGGTGGCGCCATGTCTGAAACCCATGGCTGCCCTAGAGCCCTTGCTTACTTCACTGTGCTTGTGGTCTTGCCATTTGGGTGTCAGCCCAACCCCCTTTTCAGCTTTGTTTTACTTATTGTTCCAAGGTCTCAGTGACTAAGAAGTAGCTGGGTGGGGAAACTAGAGCAATGGGTCTGTGGAGTCGCTGGTCAGAAATGAAAGACACATGAAGGAAGCGGTTATCCAACTGCGTGGCTCTCCAAAGGGCAGATTAACTGCTCATTAGGTAACAATCTGCTGACAAATTGGCAGGCTATCTGGTATCTCATAATGTTAGCGTATAAAATAATTAGCGTGTTCCTTGGAGTCTGCGGAGTGTAAAGCGGAGAGGTTGTCCTCTGAGTCTCCAGAGCACAATTCATTTTAATTGAGCTTTGTTCTGAGATAGCCCTATACTTGGGATGACCTTCATATCTGCTTATAAAATAGTAGCCAACACAAGACTAAGAAATGTGCATAATTTCTTCCCTCTGTAAATACTGAGGAATTTATCTCTTATATTTCCCTCCGGCTTAACAGCTACAGACTCTAAGCAGCATTTAATACGGGGATTTATTCTGACATATATTTGAGAGCATGCCCTTCTGTTTCGCCAGTCCTGGGAGGCTTCTTCATCATCATGTCTGTGAAATTTCTTTGTAAAGTATTGAGGATTTCAGAAGTTAATACCATTTTACATCATAGGGACTGTGTCTACCATGGTCTCTAGGTTACTGGCAAAGAAACCAAGGCCTTAGTAGATGAAAACCTTTGCCTTCATTATACAATGAAGATTAAATGGGGTCATTCTGATACTAAATTTAGTATACTGTCCTTTATCCTACTGTTCTCCTTTAGTTGCTATAAGGATGAAACCATACCAGAGGATTATTGCCTCACTGTCTTCTAGCTTAAACTCTGTTTTCCTGTTTTGTTTTTTTTCTTTTGTCTCTTGTGTTTATTCATTGTTCATGCTATCATGCCCTTAATCACAGGTGAATATATCCCTACTCGCAAAGTAGGTCATCCTTATAGTTTGTTCAGTGAATAAATGAGGGTCAATCTAGAGCAATAGCCTGTCAGTGTTGGCTCCAAAAACACCATGAGCACTCCTGTCATGCTTTCAGGGAACATTTCCTCACTTTAGACATTTTACCCTTAAGAAGTAAATTGTACTGTCCGTGTAGTTCAGCAGTATAACCTTTGCTTAGTATATACCAGACTCTTAGTTCAATCCCTCATACACACAAACACAGAGTTCTTTTCAACATCACATTTCTTTGATAATATTTTTGAAAATATTATAGTTTACTTTTTTAAACTGAAAATAGATTCATCTCTCATACAACACATCCCAACCACAGTTTCCCCTTCCTCCACTCCTCCTAGTTCCCTCCTTCTCCCCACGATCAATTCCCCCTCTATTTCCTCTTCAGAAAAGAGTAGGCCCCCAAGGGACTATAGCAAGACACAGCAAGGCAAAGAGAAAGCCCTCATATCAAAGCTGAACAAGACAACCTAATAAGGAAGAAAAGAGTCTCAAGAGCTGGCAAAGGAGTCAGAGGTAAATGCTCCCATTGTTAGCTGTTGCATAGAAATACCAAGCTAGAGGCCATAACATAATACAGAGGACCTGGTCCAGACCCATGCAGGCCCCATTGCTGCTTCAGTTTCTGTGAGCCCATATGGGCTCTCCTTAGTTGATTTGGTGGGCCGTGTATTCCTAGTATTAAAAATTTATTAAAAATTTTATGTACAATTTAGTTTGATCATGTTCTTTCCCCTCATCCAACTCCTCCCAGATCCTCTCCACTCAACTTAATGTTATTTCTCTCTCTCCCTTTCCCTGTCTTTCTCTCTCCTCCACCCCACTCTTTTTTTCTCTCTCTCAAAATCCCCACAAATAAGGGTCAAAACAAACAAAAACACCACACCAACCAACCAACCAACCAACCAACCAAACAAACAAACAATTAAGCAACTAACCAAAACAACCAGCCAACCAACCAACTAACCAACCAACCAACTAACCAAATACCTTCAAGGTATTTGTTTTTGTACTGACCAACCACTCTTGGCACGGAGTGTGGTATACACGCCCAGTGACACTCTATCGGAGAAAACTGATTTTCCCTTTCCCACAAACTCTCAATTGCCAATAGCTTTCTTGGTAAGGGTGGGACACTGTGCCCTCTTCCCCTTCTTTGTGCTGGGATTTTGTCTGGCATGGACTTGTGCAATTCTTGTGCATATATATTCTTTCCCATAAATTATGCAAGCTCCTTTTTTTGTCAGAACCACTATCCTTCTGCAAGGAATTTGAGCACTACAATTAAAATTGCCATTTGTTTCTTTAATCACATGACATCTATTAGAGGAACCCCTTCAGAGCCATTACAAACCAATACAGAGGAGTAATGAAATGGCCCAGCTCATGAGCCTTGAAGAAAGAAACCTGGGGTAAAGGATATCCATTGCTGCATTAGTGCAGTTTTCTGAGCTGTGGAGGCCAGACATCAATCTGAACAGTGTATTTTGATTGTTTTCTGAAGGTCTCAGTAGTGGGATGGGGAGTTAATTATGCATTGCATTGAGCCCGGCTGATATTTGAAGTGCTGGTATATACATACATATATTCATGGGGGGGGATAGTCAGTGCTCACTACTGTTCTCCATTTCATTTTATTTTACCTATTGTGTAAAATTGTGTAATATGTGTATGCATTTTTCTACGTTTCGTTACACGTGTATGGATGCCCATGTGCGTAGGTATGTTTGTATGCACTCTCATGGAGGCTAGAAGTTGACTTTGGCATGCCCTTCAGTAGCTCTCCGCCTTATATGTTGAGCCAGGATCTCCCACTTGAACTCAGAGCCCATCTATTTTGTTAGTCTGTTGAGCCAGTTTTCTCTGTTGCTGTCCACTGTGCCCTGTTTTTAATTACAGACGGTGCATCTTGCTTCTCTCACATTGATGTGTGAACTGGGGAACCAAACTGGCCCTTAGAATTGCAGAACAAGTACTTTACCCAATAAGTACTCCCTACTGCCCCACCCAGTCTTGATTAAAATTCTTTTTCCATTTGTTTATTTGTGTGTGTATGTGTGTGTGCACATGTGTGCTACCTTGTGTGTGTGGAGGTGGAAAACCTACTGGAACAGCTTTTCTCTTCCTACCATGTGGGTTCTGGGGATCAAACTCAGGTAGGTTTTAGGCTTGGCAGTGGGCACCTTTACCCACTGAGCTCACTCATCCTCTGGGTTTTGATTTTGAAGATTAACAGTTGTTAAAATTGATCAGAAAGAATGACAAAACCTCCTTGTGATAATGTACATTCTGCGTACTATTCTGCAATCAGTTTTAAGTAATGCCGTTTCTGTCTTGAACAGCTTCTTTTTTAAGTTTTATTTTTCTTATACTTTGCTTATGTAATTATGTTTTAATATTTTTCTCTGTTTCCTTCCCTTTGAAAGACTTTTCCTGTTGATTACCCTGAGAGTGTGTTTTGAGAGATGGTATTTCCTTGGGGAGTCTTTTCTCCCCTCCTAAAGCTGTAACAATGTGAACTGAGCAATAAAAAACCAATTCCCTCCTGTTGGTTGTGCTTCAAATAGTCATTTCTCTGATACCAGCTAATAAAAACAGGAAAAGGATAATTTTTAAGTGCTTTGGTTGAGATTGCTTTACTTCCAATAAGGAAAATTGCCTCACAAGGGGGAGCGTGAGTAATAAAGATACAACTAAGTGAATAATCGTATTCATTGTACATGTCGAAGTCCCCACATTGCTGCTTGCAAATCTCATTTAATCATGGGGTTGCTGAGTGTCCACTGCAGGATGCAGATGAGAGTTTTCTGCTGTGAAAAATGGTCCTGCATACTGAATGAAGGTGGATTTCAAATGCCACAGAAGATTTCCCATGTCCTTTCCCTTCTGGGCATACGAAGGCCATGGGTAGGTGATGGGAGAGCCTCAGGCAGGGGTCACAGAAGAAATACGGAAGGCTCCTGGGTATCTCTGGAGTGACAGCCAGTCAGAGCATGTTACATTAAAGGGTTGCACCAAAGTCACCGAACAGCCATGCTGTGGCCACACAGGTGGTCAGAGTGGAGCATGCTGAGATAAATATTCCAAGCCCAGCTGTCTCTCTCTCCAATTCTCTCTTCCTCGGTGTTCTCCTGCTCTGTTCTTCTTTTTTTGGTGTTGGGGTTAATAGTGCTGTCCCTAGTTCTCTGTCCATGTCCTTCAGAACTGGCATGACTGTATGCCCTCACAGGGCATGGGTCTCCAGTAGCTCACCGCCGTATTCATTGAGCCACTGAAGTAGGGCTAGTTTGAGGCAAACCTGAAAGGCAATCTGGGCTTCGTGCTGCTTCGTAGCAGTGGCCAAGTTCTACCTCATGACTGTATCAAATATCAGTTGCTGTCTTTGTCTAATCTGCTTTTTCCTCTTGACTTCCATTTGCCACGGTTCTACTCAATAAGCCTGTGTCCAGGCACCTTGGAGGCTGTTTACTGTGGATTCACACAAGACAGCAAAGACAGCCCCTAAAACATATATACAAGCAACATTTTACAGACTGACGATATTGTATTTATCTATTTAGAAATACATACTTACATACCTGTGCCTGTAACTATACATATACAGGTGTGACAATAATTTAAGAAAATAAAAATTATTTTATTTATTGTTTTTAATTGAGCTATACACTTTCCTCACTTCACTTCATTCCGCTCCTCTCCCCTTCCACTCTTCTCTCTGCCCCCCACACTCCTATTTACTCTGGAGAACTTGTCTTTTTTCCTCCCTAGGCAGATCCATGTGTGTCTCTCTTCGAATTCTCTTTGTTATTTAGGTTTCCTGGGGTTGTGAATTGTAGGTTGGTTTTTCTTTGCTTTATGTCTAATAGCCACTAATGAGTTAGTGCATATTATATTTGTCTTTCTGGGTCTGGGTTACCTTACTCAGTATGTTTTTGTTTGTTTGTTTTCTAGTCCCGTCTGTCCATTTTCCTGCAAATTTGAAGATATTGTTTTTTTTCTTTCTTTTTTTTCTGCTGAATAGTAAAAAAAAAAACTGGAAAAAATACATGCACAAAAAACCCAGACCTGGTGGGTGCACATCAGAGGAGGCAGAGGCAGGCAGATACTCAGTCTGGCTGGGACCTTCTAGTTAGATCCTGTTTCAAAAAGATAAAGCACAAACATGCTTGGGTTCCAAAACCACCACTTCAGTGAGCTTAAACGGAACATGACAATTTATTAATATGGTGTATAACAGTATGTATCACCACTGGGCACTGGGTTAATGTTGCATTATGGAATTTACTGTCCACTGCTCAAAGGTCAGTGAGGGGATGACAAAAAAAGAGTCCATGCATTGTAAAGAGAAAGAGAGCAGGGTGTGTGTGTGTGTGAGTGAGTGTGTGTGTGAGTGAGTGTGTGTGTGAGTGTGTGTGTGTGTGTGTTAGAGAGAGAGAGGCAGAGACAGACAGAGATACAGAGAGGGGTGGCAAGGGTTTTAGGAAGGAAATGGAATGAGGAAAAGATATAATTATATTATAAACCCTAAAATTTATAACTATGAACAAATAGAATGTGAACTAGGGCGTTCCAGGGCTGGTGTCAGCCAGGTTCTAGCATGTGTCACTTATTTCTAGGAATTCCAACTTTTCTTTAGAAAAGGATCTTTAGCTGATAGTGAAGAGCCTTGTGCTGGCTTTCTTCTCGGGCCTGTTTAATCCTTTCATCAAGCCCTGCTCACTAAGGTGGCTTGGCCAATAGCCATAGCTCATTGGCAGTGGAGACCAAACGAGCCAGTGCTCTTGTCTTTTGAGGGGGCCTTCTTAGAATCAGCATAGACTTTATTTGCTGCTGTGTCTCAGAACTGACGGTGGATGGAACTAGAGACCATCATCTGTCTCATCCATTTGTTCAGCTTGGGCTCCGAAATCAGGCAGCTCAGGAACTTCTGTGTGGCTTTGTTTTGCGGGTCATGTACCATTTTTTGAAGGCTGACCCATGTACCCATATGTACCCATAGTTTGTAGTACACTCGTCAGGGAGAGGTAGTGACGGAGCAGATGACTGAGGTTGTTAATGCCTGGAATCAACATCTTGCATCTCTGGTCATTAAGAGAATTGATGTTTATTTAATACTTGTTACATAAAGGACACGTGGCACGTACAGATCACGTACAGATTCGTTAGAAAGATGAAACATGCAAAGCTTAAATCCTAAGCAAGATGAAATATATTCTATTTTTCTAAATTCTATAAATTAATATGAGGTCTCAAGTTCATTTTAGTTCATTAATCATTTTATGATTAATAATAATGTCCCACAGAGTTTATCAAATTATAACTGAAACAAAGAAATTATTAGTTTATTAGTATGGCTTCTACAAAGATCCATACATTATATAATTTCTAAAGCCTTAGAGATACTCTTCAACTCTTGTTGTCCATTGTTTAAATATTTTTTTGGTTTTTTTTTTAAGACTAGTACTCAAGGCCGTATGCATTGTATTCTGTAACCAGGTTGGTGTTTTAGGCTTTATTCAGGATGCCTCCACCCCCACTCCCACCCCCAGTTTCCTGGCCAAGCAAGGGAAATGGTGTTCGAGATACACTTATCTTGTTTCCCTAGACCCTGCCTCTGTCTTGCTGTGCTTCCCATGTGATTACACATTATGACCTGGTCAACATGGACTCAAATGCTCACTTTTAAACGAAGTCTTCCTTAAAATCCCTGAGTAACCCTTGATTCCTCACTTTGAGGAAGCCCATTGGGCATTTCCCTCTGCGTTTTCTGTGTCTGCCCTCTGAGCCACCACGGTGTTTCATTTGTACAGAATGGGGACACATCACTGTGATGACTGTGGGGCCTCAAGTTGTGGATGTTCACAAGGACTTTGTTGTTTGATGTGGCTATGAACGGACTGTGGATGTTGAGCAAAAGATTCTCAGGCAGAGCTGGGAAGGGAGTAAGAGGTGTCATCAGCCACAACAGCGAAGCAGAAACCAGGGTACAGTGCACAAGCGAAAGGGAAGGTGATGTGAGGTGAGTCTTGTACTTGGAGGATGAGACAGACTCATGTGATCAACAACAGCATAAAGACAAGTGAGTGACAGCAGAACAAATGGCAAATGTTTAATAAGGGCTACTTCACATGGGTTGGAAAGATTACAAGATAAGCATACAGATTACATGTTTTAGGGTGGACTTATCCCCACTGCTTACGTTGTCTTCCAGGTGGAAAATAACCATAATTCATTTAATTCCCAGCTTGGAGTTCTTACCTGATTGGGAGGAATGAAGTCAATATTTCAGCTTCCTCTGTTTGGGAGGGAAATACTCTCAGGAAGCACTTCTGGCCATTGTGGGACAGCATTGGCTCTCACTGCCTGATTCCTGGTTTCTTATTAGCCACTTGACTGTAGCCATGACACCATCATCTTCCTCTTGGAATCATAATAAGCCTATGTTTTCTTTTCTTTTCCAACTTCTACACGTGCTGACATCCTTGTTTGAATCTGCATGGGTGACAGGAATGGAAATAAGGACCCCCATCAAGGCCCTCCCAGGGATTTTCAGAGGGAAGTGAGAGCAGAGGGTAGAGTTATGGAGGCAAGGAAGACTTGAGAAGACTCCAGAAGGACTTGGAAGGCTGGACATTCTTCAGCTCTCACAACTTCCTCCATTTCTGATTGACCTGAACTTCTCTTGAGTTGGGTGTTGAGTGAATGACAGCTACCTATGCCTTTCTCTTTCTCATAGCACTACTCACGGGATGAAAGGATTTCTCAAACATTGATGCACTTGGGCATTTGTTCATCTAAATAATTAATTCCTGAACGGATAGTTAGTTAGTGGATATTTATTAATCTCATTCCATGGGCCAGCCCTTTTTGTTACATCCATTTGTGTTACAGGAATGAAATACTAATGTGTCCTTTTGGAACCCCTAGTCCACCGAGGAAACCCAAGAAGGATACACTTGCAGAAGTGGGGAGCTCCATAAGTAGCTTAGGAGTTAAAAGGGCCTGAGTGTGACTCTTGTCCCTGCCTGCAGGCAGCCTCATCAGCGTTCTTGTTTGTAGGGAGTTAAGGCAAAACCAGCCTCCTCTTGTAGTCCCATTGAATTCTCCTAATTTGCTCTAGGAACTTAGCAGATGGGTTCTGAGTGCTTTATTCCAGAATACTGGAAAAGTCAGAGAGGGAACCAAAGAACTGTTGGAATCCAGTTCTGGAAGAGGAAATCATGATCATAGCTAGACACAATCACACCTGAGCCTGAGTTCCTGTCTAGTTCTGCCTATTGGGGGAAACCCTTCACATCAGCTTTGATTGAAGGGAAGGCAGAATGTACCTTGTTTCTATGGGTTTTTCTTTACAACAAATAATCATTGCTTGATACATTTGAGAAACAGTCCAAGCTACCCTTTTATGATGGCAATTCTAGATATCCTTGGGTGGCAGAGGGGTGGAGGATTGGTGTGATTTGAAGATACACTTGTACTCTGGGAATGCGACTCTGTCCAGAATTTTTCTATGTCCTTATGAAGGTTTTTTTTTTTAACTGCTTAGTGATTTTGAAGAATTAGGGAAAAATCTGTCCTTTTGAGAGTCCTCATGCCAATGGAATATACTATTTTGTTTTGATTGTATGGTATATGTGCGTCCATTGTTCCTATTTCAGTAGTCATAGAATTGAATTACATGCCCTGTGAATATTTACATGGAATGACTTTAGTTTGTTGAAGCAGTAAAGAGATAAACCCTGACAGATAACAAACACCTCTAGGACATACATTTTATCAAACTGAAGCTATACTAATGTTTCTGCTATTTATTTATCTGTTTATTTTAATGCTGCTATTTATTAAAGTTTTCTTTTTGAGAGAGATTTTCACAATGTAGATCAGGCTGACTTGAGATCGTTGTCCTCCTACCTCAGCCTCCCGAGGATGAGGGATACAGATGTGCACCAGCATGCCGAGCTAACGCTACTCGTTTCTGGACCTCAGGAGCACAAGTGGAAAGTTTCATGAAACTATAACATGTCACAGTAACTTACTAATTATACTGACCAGACATGAAGGTGTTAAAAGGATAAGCACCGTTGAATGGGATGTTGTTATCATTGGCATCCTGATATAGGATCCTGATCACATCCTATCAGCACCTTAATATAGTGTAGGGCAGGATGAGTTCAAGAGGATGCTGTGCTCAGGAGCTAGTGTTGTATAGCTGGCTTTAGTGCAATCAAAGGAGATGCTGCAGCTTGTGCTCCAGCCCTTGGTCCATTGTGAGTCTGAGTGTTTTTATAAACGGCAGCTTCCCTTTGGGAACTAGCAACACTACCTATGTATTGTGAGGACAGAGGGATGGCTCCTTTCTGGATCATCATCTTTTGACTCAAAACTTTTCACACATTTAGGTTCTGTTGCTGTAAGTTTAAAAAATAAAATCGCAGTGCTTCTGTTATAAGACGCAAAAGGAAAAAGCAAGTCCTGAGTTCTCGTGAAGAAATGTGTCTCTTCTCTCTGCTAACACTGGTTGCACATGAGAGACAATGGCGCTGCACATCTGTCCTCATTCTCGTTGCTTATGCTGAATGTTAACCATGTGAACAGTGGAATCTTTTTATACAACTATGTAGACTAATATGGAGCTTCAAATAGGAACTAGAAAACACTGCTTTTATTGCCATTAAACATCATTTCCGAAATAGAGATTACATTGTACAAGAGGAAGTCAATAATAAGCTCACTTTGGGGTGAGAAACCATGTGAATTTTATGTGTCTCTGCCATTTGTTCATGGAAATTCTTATAAGGTTTTTTGTGAACCTGGCAATGATGGCACATGCTTTTAATCCTAGCACTCAGGAAGCAGAGGCGGGCGGATTGCTGTGAATTTGAGGACAGCCTGCTCTACAAGAGCTAGTTCCAGGACAGGCTTCAAAACTACAGAGAAACCCTGTCTCGAACTCCCGCCCAATAAATAAATAAAAAGAAAAAAGTTTTTGTGGACGTATTTGTGATGCTGGACATTGCCTGGTTTCTCATCTCTTCTGGCTGATGCCTTCCTGCCCTTGCTTCCCTCCTCTGCTCTTCCATTGCTCGCCTCTGGAGTTCCTCCTTTCTCCTGTCCTATCCCCTCTCACCCCAGCACGCCTGCTTCTTTCTTTTCTGTCTGTCAGTCTCATGCTGACGTGTGCCTCTGACTCTGATTTCTAGGCATTGGGCCCAGCTTGGATTATTTGCTTCTTATAATTACATTGAGAACCTCAATTACGTGCTTTTGAGAACTGTTTTCAAATGGCCTTGCAATCTTTCCGAACATGCGTGTTTTCCTGGAATGTTATAGACTTTTCACAGAGAAACGCAAATGACCCCTCCAAAGTGGAATTGTATATGTTGTGTGCCCAAACTGTTTGGAAAGTATTCCAGATACCCCTCAGTTAGTGTGGATAATCCCAGATCTCTGTTTGGTGGAATAGAGGAGAAACTTTCTGTTAAGATCAATTGTGGCTGGTTACGTTGCATTTCTCTTTTTAAACAAAAACAATCAGCTGAGTTTTGCTTTATGGAAAGCAATGTATTGATGATGGGACCGAAGAATTTCATGCATCCTACCTGTGCAAATGGCAGCTTTGGCCACTTTTAAAATGGAAGCTCTGAAGTTCAAGGGTTGGTTAAGAGTTCTTGTTGCTCTCAGAGAGGCCCTTAGTTCCCAGAACACACATGGTGGCTCGCAATCATTACTTCAGTTCCAGGAGGTCCAATGACTTCTTCCAACATCCACAGGCACCAGACGCACCCGAGGTGCTCATACATACAGGAAAAACACTCAAATTCAAAAAATAACAATAATTTAATTAAAAATTAAATGCCATCACACCTTTAAATATTTCCTATTTAGTTTCAGCCCAGTACTTTTTTTCTGAAAAAGTTCTGGGATGAGATCTTCTGTTACTCTGTGACATGATGGCAAAAGTTAAACTTAGAAACAAAGTTTAGTCTGTGGTGATAATGTCTCTTCCTATTTGTTATACATTAATCATGTTAGATATTCAAGACACTGAACTGTTTGATACAAAAGCAACTAGAAAAACCTGCTTCTTTTGAGTTTTCATTAGTTGTAAGTAAATGAAATTAAAGCTTGGTTCTCAGAAATGCCAACACCTCTCCAAGGCCTTCAGTGCCTATCCTACTAAGAAACATATGTTCATCACCAGGAAATTATTATTGAAGTTGAAGTCAATGACATCATCCTGCAGGTTTCCTATTTCTTGATTAGGATAATTGTAAGCTCCTTTAAGAAGCCACTGTAGAAATTCAATGTTGGACAGGAGCAGAGCGTCCAGTTTTCCTGCATGATTCTTATTGTAGCTCAATCAGACGCTTGTTCTTTTCTGTCTTTTTGGTCCATTGTCTCTCATGATGTCACTACACATCTGTGTTCTTGTTTACAAGAAGGACAAACATGATCCAGACATAGACATAGCTCACTTGTACATCCTGTTGCCCCAAATAGAGTCTCATGTCCAGACCCAGCTGTAAGTGGTGCTGAGAAGCATGGCCCTTTCCATGGTGACCTGGGTGATTTGTAGTATTCCTGTGGGAGAAAAAGAGAACGAGGGGATACCAGCCAGTTTTGTCACAAATAAGCGGATGTTTAATGTAGAGATTGGCTATTCCACATTACAAGTTAGTGGAACACAGGTAATTTGCATATTCATGCAGGTGATTTGGTGGGTTAATTTAGGGAGTGCCTAGCTCACAGGTTGGTTTTTTTTTTTTAATGTTGTGATGTAAGTACACATGGATATAAAGCTCCAATGAACAACTGTATAATGCTTTATAGGCCTGGCCTGTTCTCCAGTTCACTCAGCAGTCCCCGTGTGTAGAGCCCTTGATCTGGTTCTCCCGGGGAGCCTGATTGCTTTCTGGCAGTAGATATATCTGAGGATTGAAAACATTGGCATTCTTGCTACTCTAAGAAATCAGCCTGATGAAGGCTGCCAAATATAGTTAACAGGGAGGATTTTATGGTCCATTTGTGGGAGCAAATGACACGTTCTTCTTGGGAGGCTGAAGGGCTCATTTTTGTAATGAACAGATAAATCTCTCCTTGAGAAACTTAGGACGTTCTTTTCAAATTAGCACAATTATATGTAATGCTTTTTTTGTCTTTTGCATCAAAATGGTAAGTGTCGGGGTGTCTGCTTGTGTGTAATTTTCTGGCTACATGCTGCTGCCGCCTCTGTCTCTCTTAATACAAACCTAGCCCAATTAGGAAGTATAAGGGTATAGTTGGTGGAGCTAATGATATTATCCCTTGATGATCTTAGAACAGTATGTCATGAACTTACATTAGCTGTCGTGGGTCAGTAATTTCCTTCTTTTTATGTTGTTACTAATGACTTTCATCTCTTTTCAGAAGGGTTCCTAGATTATATGCACTTGTCATTGGAGACTGAAATATAGTATAGGTAACCAACAACTTGCCTTTGTTAATCCATCTATCCTAAATGTACTTTGTAATATATTTTCTGTCTGATGAAGAAGAGCCAAGAGCATCTCAGCTCCATGGAAAGGAAATATTCTTGCATGCAATGGGCCATGGACTCACGCTGGTGACTGTACCAGCTCCCAGAGCCTGTAACCCACCTTCCACATCATGTTTTATTCTCAGGGTGTTCATAGAAACTGTTCTCCATACACGTTCCCACCATTGCAGAGTCTGAATTGTGACTCTGGCTTTCATAAACTGTATGGCCTTGAGCCAGAAGAAGAACCTCCTTTTGACTCAGTTTCCCCATATTTAAAGGGTTAGTGTCTAGTGTATGATTAGAAGATTTTTAAAAATGTATTCACTTCTTGAGAATTTCATATGTGTGTACTGTATTTACATCACCCCCTGTTCATCTCCTCCCTCCAGTTCTCCCTGTATCTATCTTTTCCATACCTTCTCAAGTTAATGGTTTATACTTTTAAATTATAATTCTTATGCATGCAAACACACATGCATTAATACATATGACCTACTGTGATCATTTAGTGTTGCTCATATATGTTTAGGTCTGTTTTCATTTCATAGCTATTGTGATTAGTGTGGTGATGAACATGGCTGAGCAGGTTTATGGAAACACATGATGGGTCTTTTGGGAATATGCCCAAAAGTTGTATAGCTGGTGTTTTTTGTTTTAGCTTTTCGAGATTTCATATACCAATTTCTTTAGTGTCTACATCATCCTGCAATCCCACCAACAGAATTCTCTACAGAATTTTCTTTCAAATCTATCTATCTATCTATCTATCTATCTATCTATCTATCTATCTATCTATCTATCTTTTTCTATCTATCTATCTATCTATCTATCTTTTTCTATCTATCTATCTATCTATCTATCTATCTATCTATCTATCTATCTATCTATATTTTAGCCTCTTAACTAGGAGAAGATGAAGTTCCAAAATATATTTTCATCATTTTAAAAAATTTATTTCACATACCAACCACAGTTTCTCCTCCTTCTTTTCCTTCTGCTCCCACCCCTCCACCTCTGTTCCCCCCCATCCACTCCTCCTCCATGTCCACTTAGATGGAGCACGGCCTCTCATGGGAATCAACAAAGCAGGGCATATCAACCTGAGGCAGGACCAAGCTCCTTCGCTTACATCAAGGCTGAACAACATATCCCACCATAAGGAAAATGTTCTAAAGAGCAAGTTCGTATCAGGAACAGGTCCTGGTGCCACCACTTGGGGCCCCACAAAAGACCAAGCCACACCATCATTACTCAGATGTAGAGGGTCAAGGTTGATCCCATGCTGGTTCCCCAGCTGTCCATCCAGAGTCCTCGAGCTCCCACAAGCGCAGGTCAGCTGTCTCTGTGGGTTTCCCCATCATGATCCTGACACCTGGCCCCCTGCTCATATGATTCCCCCACCCACTTGTCAGCTAGACTTCAGGAGCTCGGCCCAGTGCCTGGCTGTGGACCTCTGCATCTGCCTTCATCTGGTACTGGATAAAGGCTCTATGATGACAACCAGAGCAGGTACCAATCTGATCACAGGGGAAGGCCAGCCTGGGGTACCCTCCCCATCACTGCCCGGAGTCCCAGCTGCTGTCATCCTTGTGGGTGTCCAGGAACCTCCCTGGCACCAGGTCTCTCCCCAACCCCACAAGAGGTCCCCTACATCAAGACATCTCCCCATCACTCCCCTGCTCTGTCCCACCCATGACTGGACCGCCCTGATCCTCCATGTTCCAATTCCCCTATCCCCTCCCTTCTACTCATCAGTTTACCCAGGATATGCCACCCACCTTCTTTTCCCAGGGAGATCCATGCATCCACAATAGGGTCCCTCCCCACCATCCATGCTCTCTGGGGTCAAGGATTATAGCCTGGTTATCCTTTGCTTTACATCTAGTGTCCACTTACGAGTGAGTACCCACCATGTTTGTCTTTCTGAGTCTGGATTACCTCACTCAGGATGATTTTTTTTTCTAGTTCTATTCATTTGCTTGCACATTTCATGATGTCGTTTTTCTGTCCCTCACTGCTGAATAATACTCCATTGTGTATATACTCCACCTTGTCTTTATCCATTCTTTGGTTGGTTGCAGGGCATCTAGGTTGTTTCCAGGTTCTGACTATTATGAATAATGCTGCTATGAGCAGTTGAGCAAGTGTCCTTGGGGTATGGTTGAGCAGCCTTTGGGTATATGCCCAAGAGTGACATCACTGGGTCTTGAGGTAGATTGATTCTCAATTTTCTGAGAAACCACCGTACTGATTTCCAAAGTGGCTGTGTAAGTTTGCACTCGCACTGTTGACTGAGGTTTCTGTCCCACCAGGTCTCACATCCATTTAGTCCCAAATAAACACACAGAGGTCTACATTAATCACAAACTGATTGGCCCAGTAGTTCAGGCTTCTTATTAATTAATTTTTATAACTTATATCAGCCCATTATTCTTGTTGTCCACATGGCTTGGTACCTTTTTCAGTGAAGCATTCACATCTTGCTTCCTCTGAGGCTGAGTCACGACTCCAGACTGAAACTTCCTTCTTCCCTGAATTCTTGTTGCCCCACCTCTACTTCCTGTGCCCCATCTCTACTTCCTGTGTCCCACCTATACTTCCTGCCTGGCTATTGGCCAATCAGCGTTTATTTAAAATATAGTTGACAGGGTACAAACTATTGTCCCACAGCATCCCACCAGTAGTGGAGGAATGTTCCCGTTACTCAACTTAACTGAACTTGAATTTCCCTATTAGCTAAGCATGGTGAATACTTTTTTGAGCTATTTCTTAGCCATTGTTAATTTTCTTTGGAAAACTCTCTGTTGAGATCCCTAGGCCATTCGAATTTAAGTGGTCTCTTTGTGTTCTGGACCATTTGCTTCTTGAGTTCTTTATATATTATGCATATGCATCTGTAGGAAAAAACAAAATGTATATTGAGCTTTGTTCTAACCTGGGTTTTATACATGTGTGTGTGTGTGTGTGTGTGTGTGTGTGTGTGTGTGTTGGTTAAAAATTATTTTCAACTTGACATAACCTAAAATCACCTTGGAAGAGGAAACCTCAATTGAAGAATTGTCTAGATCAGATTGGCCTGTGAGCGTCTCTGTGGGGAATTTTCTTCATTACTAGATGATGGTGTCTAAGACGGGCATTACTATCCCCAGTCGAGACAGCCTGAGTGGTACAAGAAATCCAGGCACGTGTGAGCCAGGGGACAAGCCAGGGAGCAAGTGAGAGGAGCCCAAAGGTAGCACTCCTCTGGAGATTCTGCTCTATGCTCCTGCCTTGAGCTCCTGCTCTGAACTCTCAGTGGGGGATTCTGTCAGAGTGAAGTCTTCACTCTGAGTTGCTTTATATCAGAGTGTGTTATCTCAGCAGCAGAGTGGAAACTGCATAGGCCAGGGATCTTAGAATCTTTCAGCAGACACTCCTGTGGGTACGTGTGATGTCTCACCATGACTATTTAAAATCCTCTAGTTAACTACTATTTCATCTCTGTAATCTAGAATGGATCCTACCCTTTCTAAGGTGCCCGAGTCCCATGCTTCTGTTTGCGCATTAGGATCTGAAATCTGGAGAGGTGCCCCCACCCGCACCCAGGGCCAGCATTGCATTCTGGCCTATATTTCAGTCTAGTTCTCCTGCTTCACAGGTTGGTGGTTTTCCTTTACATGGCTCTGTGTGTCTGTCTGCATGTATGTTTGCATATGTACATGTATACAAGCCTAGGTATATACATCAGCAGCCCAGAGCTCTGATGTAAAATTGAAGGAAGAGGGGGACAAAAAGAAAATCATGACATTCAGACATTGGAGTCCACAGAACACCATAGAAGGAAAGGTTTGAACTGTTTCAGTTTTGGCAACCTGGGTTCCATTTTAGAGATTCCAGCCTGCTAGCATTCTCGATTTGCCTTGAAAATGAACTGCCTTTTCTTTGCAGAGATGAGGTATCACAGAGGCCTTGGATTACATATTCCCTATTGTTTAGGAACTTGCAGTTTTGTGGAGTAGAGCGCACACAGAGACATAAGCAAGTATGGTGACCAAGAATGTGACATTGCCACTAAGAAGCAAAACAATGTTCCACGTGCATACTGAGCAATGTGGGGGAGAAAGCTGGAAGAGACAATGAGATCATCTGTCATGGTGGGGCAAAAGGGAAACTTCTGGGGATCCTGGGCTTTGAGTCGATGTATAGAGAAGATGGGTAGCATTCCCCACCCACAGGTAGCTGGTGATGGGCAGATCCGAGTAAGTTCCTCGTGCAGAGAATGGCATGATTGGTGGGCTGGCACCATTCTCCTGGGTGTGGAGTACAAGAGGAGCCCACACAGGTGCCCCTTTTGACATGTAGACATTGTTTTGAGGATCCCTCATCATGCGCTCTATCCACATACACCTTGTCTGGGGAGAAAAACAGTCCTGTTTGTGGGAACAAGAATCCCAGGGTCATTCTTTGGTTGCCCCTAAAGTTGCGGTTAAAATCTAGTCCTGGGACAAATGAACAAGAAGCCCTTCAATCAGTGTGAAACAACGGGTGTCTCGTGTCAGAATTTCAGACCAATTAAGGCCTTTATTCAAAACAGACCTGGACACTCAAAAGAATGAGGCAAGAGCTTGTTTTTCACTAGAAGAAGTCTGCTTAAAAAATGAAATCCACAAACAAAAGAGGAGCATTCCTGCATAGATTCAAACTGCACCCAGATGAAGAGAATGCGTGTGTGTCATCATGGGGAATGGGAAACCTCATAATCAAATCTAGATGAGAGAAAAGGGCGTAAGAGTTTATGCTCTGTCTGAGACTGCTCTGAATACAATGAATTGCGACTGCCCATGCCAAGGAAGGATTTTAACCTTCCTAGGAAGTCTTCCAGGCTGTTGTAAACTTCCTGCCTGAGATACTGTGCTCACCAGCATTTTGCCACTTATTTCACGAGGAATGTCCTTTCCTGGTTGAGTAGGGCAAGGCTCAGTCTTGGCAACTCTTTCCATCACAGTGGTTTAGTTGGCTGCTTGACCTTGATCCCTTGGGATCTATACTTTCAGACTGTCCTTAGTTTGAGTAAAACAGTTATGAAAAAAAGTTAGGCTTTTCTCCATTTCCAGTTTTTGTTTTGTTTTTTAAATGACTTTGAGCTTAAAGTAAGTGGAAAGCAAGGTGAAATTCTTGGGAATCTTCAGTAATGTAATGTATAATAGGACTATTAGGTGTCTTCAATGGCATATATGTAGTTATTATTTTCTAGTACTGCAATGTCTAAATTAACTTAAAACTGTTCAGTGAATCAAGACAGGGAGAAGATTCAATATCCATGGTAGTTAAATGTTGTACTATCATTGAAACAAATAAAATATTTCCTCTGAGTTAGCAGAGGCCAAAACGCCCTGCTAAATGTTAAAATGCCATAATAATTTTAAAATTCAACTCACTGGAAATTAACGTCAATGTGCTTTTAAAGACAAGATAATTATCGACTGAAAACTTCTGGAGTATAAGTAGAAGAAATTTCTCCCTTGACTTTAAAGAGAGTTTTAATTTTGCTAAAGCATGCAGACATATTCAGTGTTGGGGCTGGAAAAATATTTTGGTGGTTAAGTGCACTTGCTCTTACAGAGTTGGTTCCCATCACAACCACTTGTAACTCCAGTTCCAGGAGATCTAGTGTTGTTTTCTGGCCTCTGCAGGTCCCTAGCAAGTGTGCTAACCTTATATAAAGAAATACAGGCAAACATTCATATATTTCTTTTTAAATCAGCACTAAACTTTTGTGGGGGGGCATGGATATGCAAGAGGATAAAATTACAGTTTGTTTAATTTCTCCATTCTGTAATTATCACTGTGAACACTTTGATTCATTTTCTTCCAATTATATGGTTTATATGCTTCACACATGGGCTTCTGGAATATATTATAAACAAGAACCATGGAATTTTGTCATTGTAAGGAACTGAAGCTTATCATATACAATGTATTATCCATGGAAACATCACCCATTTCCTATCTAAGAGAACATCACCATTGGTACATCACTGATGTGTAAGTACTATGATCGTGGCTCTCATGATTCTGCTGTTTCACTTGTGAACATAGGCTCATGGTAGACATTGGTAGGAAGCGTCAGAGACCCTATTCCACGTTGGTTGTCTATGGGAGAAACAGTTTATTTTATGCTCATTTACTCAGGACAGTCATTCCCTAGAGACTCTGCAGCAATGGTTTAGTAGAATCTGGTAGAAATCTTATGACCTATGATCTGGTGTGTTTCTCCTCCTTGTGTGTTAGTTTTCCCATACAAAGGGTTGGAATATGAAGGCTGTGGGTTTCCTTTTTAAAACTACTTGTAGTATTTAATTGGGCAATTAAATTGCATATATTAATGGTGTATGCCATGATGTTTTAAAATGTATATACATGAGGGAATAACAAAATCAAGCTAATAAACATCCATGTTATCATACAGTTTGGGGCAAGGATTGAAATTTACCCTCTGAGCAAGTATGTAACGTTCTCATTAACTGCAGCTATTGTACCATCCAATAGAGCTCTTGGGTGTGCCAGCGTGCTAAGATTGTGTGTCTTTGGGGTAGTGTCTCCACATCTTCCCCACCTCCACCTCCTTAGCTGCTCTTCCATTTTTTTCTCTGTGGCTTCCGCTTTCCTAGATTCTATATGGAAGACCTGTGATGTCTTTTCCTTCTGCACTGGGCTCCTTTCAATGAGCCTGCGCCATCCACGCTGCCAAAGTAGCAAAGCTGTACTCTTTAAAAATCCTGAAACCTCTTCCCTCCCCTTCCCTCCCCACCTCCCTCTCTTCTTCCCTCCCTCTCTCCCCCCTACCCCCTCCCTCCCTCCCTGCCTCTTTGTCCTTCTCTCTCCACCCCCTCTCACACAGGCACGTTTACAGACACACACCTTTAAAACTCCATTTTTTTTTTAATCAGTGAAGACTTCAGTTAATTATATATCTTGGCTCTTGAGCATAGTGAAATTTAAGTGTCTGGGTGTTCTTACTTGACTGATTTTATTTTTTTAAAATGTATGTTTTAGGAAGTTTTTTTTTCCATGTTTCATGTTGTCTTCTTTATGCTCAGTTTCCCTTTTCTTTTTTGCATTAATATGTTGAATTATACATTTTGCAGATGGGGTAACAGATATTATGGGATGCCTGTATCAGCCATCTCTCTATCATCTTGCTCATAGACCCTCAAGCCACTATAGTAACTTGCCAAACAAAACTGTTTGCCAGACTCCTATGTCTGCCATGGTTGAGAAATTGCATATTGATATCTCTTGGGGTTCTGACAAAACTGAGCTGGACTTTCAAGACTGGAGTCATAGCTGACATCTTATGTTTTATAATGTCATTTTGATGAAATCCAACTCTTTGGAGAAGGTGGAATAAAATATGTTAATCCTGAACAAATGTCATCAAGTCCTTGTCTCCACTCTTACTGCAAGAAAATGAATATGTATTAGTTGAAGTCACTTTTATTAAGGCTTTTCTATAAATTCTACCAGATATAAGTGGCTTATGAAACCATCAACTATCCTATTTACGTTCCCCTATACAAACTCTATATTGCTAACATTTCTCTTGGTATGTAGAGACAAATAAAACACCATGAAATTATAGGCTCTCTTCTTGCCTGGCACCCACTGAGATGCAATAAATAGTTGGTGAATGGATTAGTAAGTGAACCTTACATGTCTATTCATTGAGCCAGCATTGTTCACCGCACATTTTTATTTTGTCTTATTTAGTTAGTATTGCATCTTCATTGACTAGGACTTCCAGTTTCTCAGGTAAGGAAATGTCTCAGAAGTCTGTAAAATAATGTCCAGGTGTTCTGATACAGTAAGACTTCCAGAAAAGGTGTTCTTCTCATGGTCATGTTTCTCCATAAAGGTTATAGACTGTGACAAATACAGGAGAATAAGGTATGGAGTTTCTTCCAGTGGGGGGCTTCCAGTGGTTGTCGGGGGATGTTTTAGTGCACAGGGAAAACAACCCAGGCCTTGACACGCTGACAAAGCGTCCCTAGACCTGATAATGGAGTCAATGACACTCACATGTCACAATGTCAAGTAGCACTCCCAAAGTAAAACAAATACATTAATTATACATAAACATGATTACTATAATGAACTTATCTGATTATATTGATGTAGCAAAGCTGAAGGTCTCAAGCCTATCACTTGTACTCAGCAGATGGCCATTATGTGTGTGTGTGTGTGTGTGTGATGTATACACGTTAAAGAAATAGTCACCCTCAATTGCTTTCTACATTATAAGTTGAGGAAGGGTCTGCTAGTTGAACCCACAGCTCACCACTTTAGCTAAACTTGCTGCCTGAATTGCATTGGCGATCCTCTGTCCACACTTGTGCAAGTTGTGGAATTTTAGGCAAGTCACTCTGCCCCCTTAGGGTATATGTGGGTTCTGGGGATCTGGACTCCGGTTTTCACACTTACTTTTCTCATGGCAATGCTCTAACCTTTGAGCAATCCTTCCAGTCATGGATAAGGCCATTCTTACTAGGAAAACCACCCCAAACTCTTAGATTTTCTTCTAGGAGCCACTCAGAAAGCAGACACAGTTTATGGTGAATACAGAAAAATACAGTAAATATATAGAAAATAACTATAAGCAAGAATTTTTAGAGAGGAAAAATCTGTTGGGAGCAATCCCGAAATTTGAAGGTATGAGACAGATATTTTGCCGATTACACACTTTAACTACATTTTCATGCATGTATGCATTGGATTCTGGGTGTTCTCAACATTCGCTCTTCCTTGTCTACTTCCTGCTCCCATCAACCCACTCTTCTTCCCACAAGTCTAATTTCTGTATTCATCTATTTTTGTTTTGTTTTCAGACTTAATGAGTTTAACCAGGGCCATCTGTGTGATGAGTTTCAATGACACATTTTATAATTCATAAAAATCACGACAGTAAACAATTCATGATAAAAATATTCCATGCAATTTAGGGTGATAGTCACATTTTACATTGACATGAAATGCCACTCAGACATTTGCTAAGGGAACCATGGTGGGGCAAGCTGACTACTCTGAGGAGAAACTCTTCGGAGCTGTGGTGTGGGGTGATTGGCTGGGGTGAAGGAAGATTGTATAGGGTCAGCTGAGGGCTTGAGAGAAGCATAAATGGTCATGTGTGAATAAATCTTATTTGTTCTGAGTGTTTTCTTATAATTTTCCTGTCAATTTTGTGAATATTACATTCAAGATTTTACCTCATTTAACCCAATTTTCTTTGATTATACATTCAATTTAGTCATAGTTTAACTAAGCCTGCTGTGTACCTAGCACTAAATTAGCCATTGTAAATAATCATTTTCCCTCCACTTGCCTTTCCTGGCTTTACAGAACATGAGTTGTATCAGATTTAAGTCATATGAATGTTCACACTGTTACTCTACAGTGTGCTGCTACTTTGAAAGAAAGTCTTTGTTGGTACCGTGGGTACAGGTTAAATTTTGATCTTCAGTTACGCTATTTGCTAATGTCTTTAATTATAAAATGGAAGAGATTTTAGTAAGAATATTATATACATCCTTGACGATGTTATCTGCCATGTATAAAATGTTAGCTTAGTGCTAGGTACGTGCTCAGTGCTGAATAAGCCATTTCTTATTACCTTTAAGGTTAAACCATGTATGACTGAATTCACTTGGTGGTTCTCTGTTCAGCATGATATGAAAATGAAATTGAAATTTATGCTCTGGTAATGGTAAAGTGTGCATAGGCAGCCCGTATATGGTGGTTCTGTTGAACTTGGCCATATTGGGTTTCATGGTCTAAGATGATGAGGACGACTGACCAGGTCTCTTCCTCAACAGGGCACCAGATCTCATTACAGATGGTTGTGAGCCACTATGTAGTTGCTGGGAATTGAACTCAGGACCTTTAGGAAAAGCAGGCAGTGCTCTTGAACACTGAGCCATCTCTCCAGTCCAATGTAGTTGAATACATCTTTGTATTAATCTGTTTTCTGTTGCTATAACAAACTGCCCAGTGGATGGCAGTTTATCAAGAAAAGAAGTTACTGAGCTATGAAGGGATTCAGTATGGTACCAGTGGAACTTGGTTTGGGCAAGGGCCCTTCAAGTGTGCTAGATAATCCAGCATAAAGTGTTCTTAGAAGGAAGACTCAAGTGGCAATACAGGAGACCAAAGAGACTTAGGGCCCCAGCTTGTTCTTTTTATACCAGTAAACTTTTATGGAAACTAACCAGGGTCATAAGAGAGTGGAACTAGTCTTTGTAACCTTCACAAGGTCTTACCCACACTCCAGAAGGCACATATTTTCCTTTGCTCTTATTCTCTACCACTGAGTTCTGTCTGACCTGCTCCTTTAATGTCCTCAGCGTGTCCACGCCATCACACAGTAAGCCAGGCTTTCAGTACACCGAGAACAGAGATATTGTCACATTAACTCAGAATGCCAGAGAACTCACCTCATCATTAAGGACCCCAGTTGCTCCAAGCCCTGGTCATATTCCTTCAGCTGCTGTTATACTACATGAGAAGAACCAGGGGTCAAGAGTTTATAGTTCAGGGTGGCAGAATTAACATGCAGTTACTTATTTGTGTGTGTAATGTGAAATGATTAAGAGTTCAGGAAGAATGAGGGATTATTTCCAAATTTTGGCTACTTCTTATACTGAGGATTCACTGCCTTGTAAATTGTAGACAGAGGCAAGGAAGACTGTTTTAAGAATATTAATCAAATGTTCCTAGTCAGTTAAAGAATCACACATTTTCTTCTGTTTTCCTTTAAATACACTCTATTTTTAGGCCAATTTTAAACCCATAGTAAGAATGAGCAGGAGGCATTTTCTAGTTCCCAAATGCTGTCTATCCACCCAGCCTTCCAATCTTTCACCAGAAAGGGGCATTTGTTAGAGATGATGTGCACACATGGACACAGCATTGTCTCCCATGCTTTAGAACAGAGGTCATTCTTGCTGTAGTGGATTCTCTGGCTTTGGAAATGGCCCAGTGACATATATCCACCTTTATAGAATTACATAGAACATTTCACTGCTCTACAAATCTTCTGTGCACTGGAGAGCCATCTCTTCCTCCTTTGTAGCCACTGATTGCCACTCTTTACTGCGTCCACATCCCTTTGCTTTTTCCAGAGTGTCATGGGCTGGAATAAGATCATGCAGAGACATTGAGATTTGTTTCTCTCACTTACTAACATGCATTTTTTTTAATCATCTAGGTTTATCATGGAGGACAGATCCTATTCTTAGGACTTTGAAAAATATTCCAGTATCTTAATGCAAGTTAGTTTATTGTCCAGTCATCTGCTGAAGGGCCTCTTGCTTGCTTCTACTCTTAAAGTCACTTTAAGATCCGTGTTCATATTTCTAGTGTGCACAAGTTTTCAACTCCTTTGGATAAAGACCAAGGAGCACAATTGCTCTATTGCATTGTAAGTGTGGTTAGCCATGTAGGAAGCTTCTGGACTATTTTCCAAGTACACATTTTCTTACATATGTTCACACACATTCACAGAGCACTCACACTAATTCTCATACAAATACGCATAGATTCACACACAATGTTGTTGGAAGGAGAGAGGCCACTTGTTGGTTCCCAGCTGCTCTGCTAGCTTAGACCCCAAATAATTATACAGAAACCATATTAATTAAATCACTGCTTGGCCCATTAGCTCTAGCTTCTTATCGGCTAACTCTTATATTAATTTAACCAATTTCTATTAATCTGTACATCACCATGTGGCTGTGGCTTACCCAGTAAAGTTTCCAGCATCCGTCTCTGGTGGCTCCATGGCTTCTCTCTGACTTCGCCCCTCCTTCTCCCAACATTCAGCCTAGATTTCTCTGCCTTTCTATAAGTCCAAAGCAGTTTCTTTATTTGTTAATGGTAATAACAGCACAGAGAGGGAAATTCTGCATCCCACCATTTTTCATCGTCACCAATAATGAAAGATTTAGTTTTTTGACTCCATACACATGCCAGCCTTTGATAATGTCAGTTTTCTGGTTTTTGCATGATTCTGATAGGTGTATATTTCCTAATAGTAATTATTTTCTATATAGTTATCTTCTATCAAAGTATTTTCTTTTTATAAGCAACAGTTTTACAAGATGTTAATCTGTCAGCTTTGACCGAGACACAAGGCACAGTAGTTATGACACATCAAAGACTCCAAATGAAATGGAAATCAAAAATAAAAATCAGTTTTAAAACCTTTAATGCTTCCATTGCATAAAGTCCGAACATCAATCAGGTCATTAAAACTGAAAAGGGAAGATGTAAAAGTGGATACCTCCAGTTGTTGGTGTTGTGGAGACCATTTTCCAGCTCATAGATGTGGCAGAGTCTGCAGCAGGACAAACTAAGGCACTCCCTGAGTTGGAAGGGGTGACAGAAATATGGTTTTATTTTAAAGAGGGCATGTGCAAAGGAGAGACTTTGCAGAGAAAGGGATGTTGCTGCATTTTCCAAGGACTGGATGTGACATTCAGCGAATGGGAACCAGAGACAGAGGGTCGTGGACATTGTCCAGCAGGAGCACTGGTACTGGACACCTCTCAGCAGTAATAACCTTGTTGTATCACTGGATCATTGAGTTGTATAATTATGTGTTGCTTGGGTTGAAGTAGTTGTCAGGTAGACAGAAGCACTTCTTCCGAATTGAAGGAACTGGTCATTAATTGTAGAACATCCTGTTATTCCATAGATTCCAGCAAGGTTCATCACATGTTAGCAAGACCTAGGTTTTGTCAGCACACAAGAGCTCTTTTGTTTATCCCATTCCTCAGATAATATATTTTATTCAGGAACAGGGGACATCCTCCCCCCACCCTTGAAGACCAAAGCAACTTATTCCCCCCAAGTCCTGATTGTTGAATCTGCCAGCCACACATAGAGAGGGTGGTTCCATGACAAAGCAATCTGAAGGTTGAAACCACCTACAGGTAATAAATGTTCTCAATCCCTTTTCACACAGAAAGCACAGTTTTCTCGTAAAACACAAGTCACTGCTTTGCTCCTATGCTTAATTTAATAATAATGAACAGGAACAGCCCATGCTGTACTTTTCAATGTGTTTGTTATTCTTAGAAGATCGAGTGAAGAGTAACATGGCTAGGGGGTTATCAGAAGATGCCGATCATCCTCCTGCCCCGTGCTTTGTACTTTGTACAATGTTCTTGCATTGGTCGGGTTGGAAAAAGTAGGACATTCCCCCACTCTCAATTTCTGTGTGTGTGTTTTCCCCCCTTAAAGTATTGGAGAGAAATCAGCAAATTCACGTTGACATTCAACGTCAAGTTCTCCAGAAATTACTGGCGTTCAGACACTCAGAATATTAATGACAAATGTGCCTCGGGAACCCGATACTCTCTCTCCATGCATCTGGCAGAACCTTCTCTTTAAATCTATTCAAATGTATCTACTCTGATTATACAGACTCCAAACAGACCAGGGAGCACTTGGAGAAACTGGTCGGGAGCAGTGGGTCGTTGGGATTGTGTTGCTTTCATTCCAGTGAAAACACGGGGGAAATCAGTGCACTTGCTTGTTCCGGGGCTTGCACAAACTCAAAGTATGTTCGGGTCATTTGTCTATACAGCCTGAGAGATGGCATAGGCTAGAAATGAGCCAGTGGGAAAATGTTGGTAGGGGAGAAAATTGAAGAAAACACAATGTATTCTTGTAAGTGGGAGACAGAAGGAAAACTTCCAGAGGATTAAACAGGAGAAAAAGGCACCACACTTTTTTTATTATCTTACAGAACTAAAATGATTTGCAGGTGGTTGGCTGAAGGAGTCACATAAAATATCCTTATGTACCTGGGCTTTCCCCTCACTTATTTTAATGGCCAAAGCATCCTTCTCTAGTGAACAATACATGCTAATGGCAGTTTAAAAAAAAATCAAAGGTACCAGCACCGTCTCATTACACCCACAATAAATGACTTCTGTGGGGGAATCTCCGCACAGTCTGTAGAACTGCGCTGTGATGGCTGGTAGCAGCTGCCTCTAACCAGCTCCTGACTGGTAGGAACCAGTGTGAATAGGTCTGTAGGAAAACAACTGCACCTCCTGAAGTGTTTCTTTTCTCGAATTTCTCCTTACTTACCCACGGACCAAGTTCTGAGGGTGGAGCTAGGACATCTCCTTCACGTGGGGTGTTTGTTGGCTAAGTCATTCCCGTTGGTTCGGCGCTTAATTTGCTGATTTGGTGTGAGTCAGCTCTGAGGTTGATCCTTGGGGTGCGATGCTCCTCGTTTTATATAGGCACTTCTATTGTGACAGACTGTTCTGTCTCCAGGAAGAGAGGTTTTACTAGGTAGTCTGTACTTTATTTTATGACGATTGTGTGGGACTTCCTCCCAGAGGTGATGCTGTGGGGCTCTTCTCCAATAGTGCATTGGTGACAGGAGCCATTTTCAACCCACTCTCGTAGGCTTCCTTTTGCTAATGAAAGAACACAGTGCAAATAGTGTTTTAATTATTTCGTAAAGCAGTGGCATTCTTCCTATAACCAAGGCCATTCTCTTTAAAAACATAATTAAAAAAAATACAATCCACCTTTGGCATTTTTTCTTACATTTGTACCTTCTCCAGAAATACAGAGCCAGGAGAGAATCTAATTTCAAGTCGTATTTATGATGTTTTAAAACCCAGTACCCTTTTCAGGAAGACTTCATCAAGCATCTGTCAGATATTAAGATGCAAGTAATTAATTCTGCTGGATTCAGCAGTAGTCCCAGAGGACACTGTAGAAGGACAGGTTGGGGGAGGGGAGTACAGAGTAGAAATACCCACTTTAATTGACAAAAACCACTAAAGGAGCTCATGCGTCGGGGTCAATGCAAACTTTCTTTCTCATACATTGAAATGTTTGTTTACACGGGAAGAAGAAAATATTTTAAGAAAAATGCCAAGAGTACATTTTGCTAACCGATTGTGTAATTCCTTCTGCCAGACCGCCATAATTTTATATTTGCATACTTTTAATTATATTATTTGAAATTTCTTTTTCATTTTTCGAGACAGGGTTTCTCTGTAGCTTTTGAGCTAGCTTTTGTAGACCAGGGTGGCACCAAACTAACAGAGATCTGCCTGCTGCTGCCTCTGGAGTGCTGGGATTAAAGGTGTGCACCACCACCACCCAGGTGTAAAAAAGTTTTTACCTGAAAAATTTACATACAAAATATTTTGACCATATTCTTTTCCCCTCCCACAACTTTTTCTAAGTCATTTCAGTAGGAATTTGGTCTGCATGGAAACTCTTTCAAAGTGTGTTATCAGCTTTGTGGAACTAAGTTTTTATGTTTCTTGCTCTTTGAAGTTTCTACCACCTTTGGACCACCCAATCATCTTCCTGCTGCCAGCACTAGGAGTGCTCCCATGTTCAGGATTAATGTGGAGGAAGAGGAAGAATGAAGATTAGGGATTTTCCATAACCTTCACTTGGTATCTTAATCCATTCTAGCAGGTTGCTATAATGAAGTCTCAAAGCCCTGTAGCTGAGAGTAGAATTCTAAGATCAGGTGCCTATGGTATGCCAAGGGTAGGGAGCTGTCTTTGGGGCTGAGGTTGTGGATTGTTATTGTCCCATTGTTTCCTTGTATATGGAAAAAAGTCATGGAGATTCTTGGAGAAGGGATCCCTTTTATAAGAGAAGCGATCTCATTCACAAGGGTTCCGCGCTGATTCCCTAACCCTCTCCCCTCTTCTGATATCACCACTTGAGGATTAACAGAATTTCATCATATATATTTCAGGGGCAAAATGTTCAATCCATTGTACCTGACCTCACTAAAGTTTAAAATTTGCCTCTCAGTCATTTTATCTCTCCTTTCCCTCTCACTATACATGTGTCCTAAGGGGTGTTCATGAGTGTGCATGTGTGTGTAGGCGCACTAACACATTTTTAAGTTACCACTATAATGATATCTCACTCCTTAGTCCTCCAGCACGTCTGTCTTAAGATTCAAGGCATTTTCTTACAAAATCCTGTGCCCCAGGCAGTGCTACTCACTACATTAAAGAAGACTGGATTGTATCCCTTCTATAACCATTTTCATCATTCATGGGTTCCTTTTTCTCTTTCTTCATTGTTTTCTCTGCTTCTTAAATACAGAGCTGAGTATGGTCTGTTTTTTCTTAAACAAAAGGCAGCATGCTATCACCAACCTCGAGGGCCAGGATTGCCCTCCATCTTTTAATACCTTATCCGGAACGTCACTATTAGCTTCTATTAGAGTAGTTTTCTCAATGAGGACCCATTTGACAGATAATTCAAGAAATTATGTATTTGAATCAAACACCTAAATTGATGTATTATTCCACTTTATGCCAATAACTCAAATTCAGTGAAAAAATTAGAAAGAAAATAACAAATTCATTAAAATATCTCTCTTCCGTTAAAACAGTTTATTTTTGCATAGTTCTAAATAACTCTCAAGTAGATTGTTTTAATAGTGCAACTTTTAAAATTTATATAGATATTTAAATTATACTACAGCAGCCATTTATAATGAATCTGTTTTAAAGTATAACGTGATAAGTATAGGAGATAGGAGCCGGCAAAGACCAGAAGAGGGCATTGGGTTCCCTGGAGCTAGAGTTACAGGCAGCTCTGAATCACGTGTGTGGGTGTTAGGGAATGAAAGGCCTATTGTAAGAGCAGTACGCAGTCTTATCTGCTAAACTGTCTCTCCAGAGTTTATTTTGTCTCCTCATCCCAGGGCTGAGTCCTCCATGATGGGAGAAGTTAAGGCCACAGGGACTTGCAGCACTAGGCCACTTCCCGTCCACAAACAGGAAACAGGGAAGAGTGCAGTCTACGGCTCACTTCACCCTGTGCATTTTGCACGGTTTAGGATTGCTGCCCAGGGAATGGACCCGCCCGCAGTTGGTGAGTCTTTCCCACCTCAATTGGCTTCATCAAGGTAACAGCCCCATGTCTGTCCAGAGGCTCATCTTTCAGGTGATCGTAGATTTCGTCGAGTTGACAGGTAACACTAATTGTCACTTTCTCCATGCTCTTATTTGTCCCTCTGCCCATTGTTAGTTCCTTTTGCTCTCCTGGGCACTTGTACTTTCATGTCATAGATAGGTGCTTTTATGTGTTAATAGATGAAGCATAGGAACCACAGACGAGAGGAAACATGGCATTTGTCTTTCTGAGCCATGGCCTAATTGACTTGAAGGCTTTTCCTCTTTGTATAACTCCCTGCATGACACATGCGAGGGCGGGCCAACCTCCATCCTTAGGACATAAGGAAAGTACAGGGAACGTTTCTGCTGTTACCCACCAAGCCTGCCCGTGCACAGGCCTCTACAACTCTGCAGTGATCAATGTGTTTTGGTCACAGATGGTTGCCTGCTCCGTCATTTGCTGTTTTTCCAATATGATCGGTGCTTGTCTTCTATGGGGCCTATGGCCATATATCTTGCCCCTTTGAAACTGTGACGATCATTATTTTCCTTTGGCACAAGTTCAACAGCATAGAGTAGCTTTTTACTTCTCAGATGACAATCAGCCCTTTGTGGACCTGGACCAGAGTGATAAACTTCAGAGTCCACTGGACACTTCGCTTATTTTGATTGAGATAAATCTAAAACATTGCCAGATACCACTTTCCTTTCTGCTTTTTAAATCATAAGGTGCAGTGACACGCACACACAAGGTTATTCTGTTCTGCATTAATGTCCCTGTGACTTTTATATCCCCTTTACAAGCAGGGGTTGTATTCTCTTTTTAGAGCATAGAAGGGCTAGTTTCCTGAGCTGGGAACAGCGTAGGGATCTGGTATGGTTGGGTATTCTACCAGCTGCACTTCCTTACAGAAAGCAACTCTCTGTTTTCATAGTGCTGATGTCTAAACATAGGTTCTGCGAATATCTCCTCGTGGGTAATACAGAAGAGTTGCCCCTGGGAAAAAGTCATTTGCTACCAGTCCTTCCAAAATAAAATCAATAGTCCCAGTTTGATTCAGTATCATTCACACTGTTTTTATTATATGACAGACCTCTATCTGGGCTCTGGAGGTAGAATAAATCACACTCCCATCTGTTGTGAAGAAATCAGGAGAGCAAAATTAATCACCGAGAGTTATATTTTCATGAAACTGAAAACACATACTGAGTGGTGGGTAACTAGAATTTATCAAGTCTGAGTCTTGTCATCTGTGTATACAGAAGAGACAGAAGGCAAAGAATAGAGTTGACTTCATTGGGAAGGTCATGTCAGAAGAAAGGTCACGTGATTCTTATGGGTGTTCTACATTGAACTGTAGACATGATAGAGATTTTCTTCAAAATCATCCAATTGCTTTGAAATAATTCTTGTTCTTCAGTAGACACAGGGAATAAATGCATTTTCTCTGGCTGCTACTCACAGCAAGTCTGCCCTCACATCTATCCATTTATCCATCCATCCATCCCCACATCCACCCACCCATCCATCCTCTGTTGGAAGGTCAAGGGAACCTCGAGTGAACCCTCACTAGCAATGCACTCCCATTGTTTTAGTCATTATAGGTGACCTCCAAAAACATCTTTCAGTAATTTACTACTGTTCCTCTAGTTATTCCATAAGACTATCTTGTCAAGTCTTGATTTTTATTCTCCATTTGTTGCTGATGTCATTCAGATATCTAAATGCTAAATATAACAATTTTGGCCTGGCTATTAAGTATAATGCATAGACATATATTTAAATGCCTCCAGAGGTAAGCAAAAAAGGAGGAAATATACTGCATTCACACATTTTAGGTTGTGGACTTAAATTCCTACTCTTCGTACCTGAACTGGCCCTGGTCCATAACCATACTGATGAATATTTTGTATATCACCATAGATCCTTCATCGGGCGATGGATGGAGATAGAGATAGAGACACACATTGGAACACTGGACTTAACTCCCCAGGTCCAAATGAGAAGCAGAAGGAGGGAGAACGTGAGCAAGAAAGGCAGGACTAGAGGGAACCTTCATCTGACGATAGATGGAGATAGAGACAGAGACCCACATTGGAGCACTGGACTGAGCCCCCAAGGTCCAAATGAGGAGCAGAAGGAGAGAGATCATGAAAAAGGAAATCAGAACCGTGTGGGATGCGTTCACCCTCGGATACAAGGGGACTGTTCTAATGAGAGCTCACCAAGGCCAGCTGGACTGGGACTGAACGAGCATGTGATCAAACCGGAGTCTCTAAATGTGACTGACATGGGGGCTGACTGAGAAGCCATTGTCAATGGCACTGGGTCTTGTTTTTTCTGCATGTACTAGCTTTCTGGGATCCTAGTCTGTTTGGATGCTCACCTTCCTAGACCTGGAGGGAGAGGGGAGGAACTTGAACTTCCCACAGGGCAGGAAACCCTGACTGTTCTTAGGACTGGAGAGGAAGGAGGGGTGGGAGTGGGGTAGAGGAGGAGAGGGAGTGGGGAGAATGAGAGAGTAGGGAGAGGAGGGGAGGAAGTGGAAATTTTTATAAACAAATTAATTAATTAAAAAAAGAAAAAAATTCCTGCTCTTAATTCATGAGAATGGAAATTAAGTGGCCTACTAGAAGTCATTTCTAGCCTAAAAGTGTTCATTGTGTCTCCTTATTATGTAAGAACATACTGAATATTAAATGCTTAGCAGACTTTGGCTTCCTTTGTAAGTCATGTGACTAGTGTCTTCACCTGACCCCATTTTTTTAAAGCCTCTCTTATTTGTTGAATTTTTTCCTTGGGCCATCCTTGTATGTGTCTTTCAGTACACTAAGGTAAGGTAGCCCAACATTTACATCAAAGGATTGTTGCAATTGTTTAGTTACAGAGAAAGAAAAAAGTCTTCCTGAAGATACAGCTTTCCAAATCTGCATCTCCTCCAGAGCACAAGGTGGCCTTTCCCTGTTTCATTATTTCTGATCAGTGGGAAGGCCTGAGTTTATCCTGTGTGCGCACGCCGGTTCCTCATGTCCTGTCCCCCACACACCATCCTCTTCTCTGCATTTTCTGTGTCACTCTCTGGCACGCCCCTACTCTTCTCTGTCTAAGATATCACTAAGATTTTATTGCCTGATTTGTTTATTTATAACCTCAGAAATGAAATGAGATGCGATAGAGCAATGAGACTGATTGCCTCTCAGGCTGTGGATCAATGTGATCACGATGGAGAAAGGACACTGATTGTCTCAATGGGCTATGGGTCAGTGTGATCAAGATACTCCAGTGTGTTGGGGTGGCTTTTTATTAAGTCAGCAAGGAATGACCAAACCATTGGGATATGGGTCTGATGAATGAATCTTATTTTGTTATAATTGTGAGTTTTCTAACTGGAGTTATTTTTCCATATTTAGCAAATATTGCAGATACTTTAAAAACATGCCAGCATTTGAAATCTATATATACACAAGTATATATTAAATTGAATAATAGCCACATGGAAAGGGTAACAACTATTAATATATTGTCCAGTGGATTGTCATCTTCTTCACCTGAGTGCTTCTCTTGCTTATTAATAATTTCCCCTTAATTTCTCTCTCTCTCTTTTTTTTTACTTTTTACATAAACTTTATTAGTCTGACACAGATAGTTATTGAGTACTATGACTGGGATTGTAAATAATATGACATAACTGTATACCCTGTCCTGCCTTTTATTTTGGTGTAAGTTTACAGCGATAAACCAACAGCCATGAACCCTATCAAAGTTGGTTGGAGGTGCAAAGCTGGTGTGGATTGGCAATCAAAAGAAAGGAAATTATACAACAGCTAAGGAAAGTGGAGAGCTCTTCATGCATAGTGGAGGATGCTACGCCCATCTCTGAATATTGGGTAGACTTTGTGTTACTCAGCATGCTAGCTGCTATCACATGTGACACTGGAAGTATGCCCCCATTTTCACTAGATTAAAACCAGAGCCTTTCACGTGGTAGTTAGGTGCACTACCTCTGAGCTACGTCCTCTGTCAAATACTGCTACCTTAAATCAGATGGATGTTGAGCATCCAAACTGCATTTGAAAACTTAGCACAGAAAGGTAATCTAAGACTCCATTTTGATGGTTTTGCTTATGTGTTTTAGTTATAATGTTAATACTACGTTATATATAAAATATATCAAAATTTATTTTGCTTTGTAAAGTTTTAAAATGTGGTTCTTAGAAAATTTGGCGTAGCATGTGAAGCTTTTTGCTTGTGACTTATTGATAGTCAGTGAGGGATGAAAGAATCCCGGGGTACACTGTGAGCTGTTCCCCCAATCTCAGGAAAGTTGTCCTGGGCTGCAGAGAGTCTAACCTATTGTTGTTTAAGGAACCCAGAAAGCAACCTGTCCTGAGTTTATACCACAAGTCATTGAACTAAAATATGGAGCATCATCCTGTTACTAAAAGATACTGGAATAGAGCCAGGGATGACTAGCTTCTTATCATAGGATGTCACATTTCCAGTGCATTCCATGGCTGTTCACAGATAAGCTTCAGGCTTCTGGCAGAGCTGTCTTGAGCCAGGACTCCTGACATGAAACAGTGAAGCTGACCCACCTGGAGTCACAGTTGCCTCTCAGCCATGGCTGCCTCATGCTGCAGGACGATGGGAAACAGTGGCTGCAGATGAAGAGGCCAGATGATTTTGCAGATTGTGACGGGCTGGGGAGTTTCATGCATCAATGCTGCTTGTTTCCTGTCTACTGTGCAAAGATGCAAGGGACGCTTTGTTCGTTTTTGTCAAGTCAAGGACAGACTGCGTTAGGAGATGATCTAATACTCGATTAGCTGATGTATCTATTGTCTTATAATTTAAAGTCAGAATTAGGGGCAATGGAATAATGATAAAGTCTGTCATGGAGTTAGTAAATTCTAAATTTCAAGAATCTTTAGAACAATATTGCACGGTTTGTGACCTGCCTCTTGCCATCTTTTGTCAAGCCTAATAGCTAAGAATTTTTGAGGGAGATGTGTATTTCAGTTCTCAAAATGAAAGCCAGCAGTTACCTTCAACTGCATTCAGGAAAAAGCGCACATGTGTGCTCACACACACACACACACACACACACACACACAAACCACATCTTATTTTATTTTGATTATAAACATTTGTAGCTATTTGTTATTGTGTTTTAAAATTCATGAATAAAAATTGTGGTGCCTTTTCTCCCTTGTTTTATAAGTGTCAACATGACATAAGGATTCTGACTCTTTCAGAGTGATTTTGCATGTGATGACTCAAAGACTTAATCTGGCCCTTGATAGACAAAGCTAACACACGCTCCGTTTGCACTAGATGTTGGAGTGGTTCCATTAGGGGAACGTCAGGAATGTATTCACTGTGAATTGGGTCTAAAGGGTATAGACACAAGCTGGGCTGTCCAGGGAAGTGGAGAGATGCTTATAGAGGTAGGGTTGTGAACAACTTCAGGCTACCACTGGCAGCTACCTGTGGAGAGTTTGGCAAGAGCCAGGACCCAACAGCTTCTGTGCAAAGGTCTCAGAGAATAGGTTTCCAGTAGTTTCTTTAGGATATTGGCTAAATTTGTTGAAATAAGAAGATTCCTCAGGATCCACAGGATTACACTTTTCTTTCCACATCCCAGGTACTTTAAATAAAGATGTCCTCAAAACATGCCTAGAAGCTTGGCCAACTTTTTTTTTTTTTTTTTTTTTTGTCTCTCGAGACAGGGTTTTGATATAGCTTTGGAGCTTGTCCTGGAACTAGCGCTTATAGTCCAGGCTGGCCTTGATCTCACAGAGATCCGCCCCTCTCTGCCTCCAGAGTACTGGGATTAAAGGCGTACACCACCACCACCTGGCTTTGGCCACTCGTTTCAAAAGCAACTTTGAACAATTTTATTTTTCCTCCAAGGAAGCTTGTAAGACCCATCAATGTCACTCATCTATGGGAAGACGGATGAAGATCATGTTTGCACAGGACTTCTGGTGTTTAAGCAGTATGGGTAGCTGAGATATTGGGATTGGTGTCAGGGAGCCATGATAATAATACGTTTTACATAGGAAATTAGATCAAATGATGGACTTCTGGCAGGTGATGTCCTGGCACTTGGTATTTTAGCCTAAGAAGATTCAGGAGAACTTTAGGTTCTGACATTCTTTTTTTGTGTCAGATTCAGATGAGAAATCTTGGAGAATTCCAGTAGAGCCAGGCAGATGAGAGTCCAAAGTCAGATGCAGGGGCTTAAAAATGTGCTAATTTATTTTGTCTTTGTGTGTTTTTGTTTTACACACACACACACACACACACACACACACACACATTTCTGCATTTGCATGTATGTGCATGTGAAAGACATAGACAATGTGTCATTCTCAGTTGCCCGTTAGTTTAGTTATGAGACAGGGTCTCCCACTGAAACTGATTTGGACAGAGTGAATGGCCTTCAGTGAGCCCTAGAGATCTTCTTGCCTTGGTTTCCCCAGTGCTGGGACTTCAGGCACATAGCATGCTGAGCTTTTGTACATGGATTCAGGGGAACCAAATCATCCTCATGTTTACTTAGCAAGTGCTTTACTGACTGAGCCACCACCCTGGTCCCTACCTGGTATTTTGAAACTAGATCATTCGATAGCTTGGGCTCTATCAAGTAGGCTAGGCTAGCTAGACAGCTCCCAAACTCAATATGTATTTACTTTTTATTTAACATTATATGAATAATGGAATAGAATTATACACCTTTTTTCTTCCCTTTCCTCCCTCTATCCCCTTTTGTGCCCCCCTTATTATTTGTCTGACTCAAAAGTTAATATTTAAATCAAGTTCATATGTCTTTGGGGTGATCCAAATTCTCTTGAGCTCCACAAAAAAAATACATGACAGTCAGACAGTGCCCTGATTTCACCTTGTTCCCCCCCCTTACCTTATCCCGAATCAGCTCTATCCAATCTAGAAGTCACCACCCACCTACCACCCACCCACTCACCCAGCATCTTGACCACCCTTTCCAAGCAGCTGAAACAGTTCAAGACATGACTTAAACAGTGGCACATGCACAAATGTTACAACTTAAATCTGGGCTTTGGGCCACATTCAATAGGGTGGGAGTTATATTTTCAAATTTTAAGTGAAGTGAACATCCATGCTTTAGGACTGGGAGAACCATGCAGAAATGCCCTTCCGAGGAAGACCCTCCTTGTTACCCCACAATGTTTGTGTTAGACTTGGACTACTGTGGCATTGGTGCATTACCGCAGGACAAGGGCTTGATTACAGTAAACACTGCCTGTGCAGGCTGTGGGCCGTGGTGTTGCGCTCATTTGCATGCTACTTGCTTTCTCAGAACATGTACTTGACCCAGAGCATCCGTGTTGCCATGGAAGCATTTTACTTGAGCTGTTGTTGGGCAGCGACGTTGAATAGTTGTCCTTTCAAGGCAGAAAGCCCCTGCTCCTTACAAGGTTTTCTTAACAAAGGATGGGTACAGTGCATTATTGATGCATAATTATCTAACTGGCACTAACAGCAGGAGTCTATCATGTATTCATCATGCTGGATATCATCAAGAACAAGAATTATTCATTCAGACTTGGAAGGGATGTTAAGCCAGAACAAGGAGAGGCTGGTGCCTCAAGTACTTAAGCCATTGCTGCATCTCCTAGTGTGTGTTTATGCCAGGATGGGAACTGAGATTCCTACTGATGGTAGCTTATTATTTACATACTTCTTATTAACATACTTTTAACTTACTTTTGGCACAGGATAGAGTGGTAGCCATCAATTAAAAGGGAAGAAAGTTCCCATTTTCATTTTTGAGGGTATGTGTTGGGAGCTTTCTGATGTGAATTGTTTAGCTTGATGCCACAAAAACCTGCGTGCTTCTATTAATATTTACCATTCCCCCTTTTTTCCTGGGCACACTGTGCAATATCTACTCTTGTCTCAGAGGCTTGTCTGAGGTTCAGATCAAGTTCTTATAGCTAGTTTCTCACTTGATGAATGTCATTGACCACTTCCCTGTTTCAGTCCCTTATTCTTGCCTCTTTGCTCCCTAAGGACATTGTCCTATGAGGCAGCCACTCACCATGGCATATCCTGATGATACTCTCCTGTTCATGTTCATGCTGATGCCAAACTCACCTGTGACTGTACCCTCCATGAAGACTTCATATTGATCTAACTGAGTCACGGTCTTATAGCCTTGGTCTAGATTTCTCTGTCAGCTTCTGTCTCCTGAAGTGAGACGTACTAGACAGTAAGCCCAGGGGATGCTGATCGCGGGCCCTCTGTGACAGTTCCATTTTATTTTCTCGTTTCTTTTCTCCCTGCAGTAGCTCTGCCCACTTGTCTTTTGGTGAACCTTGATATTGCCCATACCTTTTCTCTCTAGACATTGGTGTATTAATGGCCCCGCTCCTGAAATGCCTTTGAAAAAGCTTTGTTCTCTGCCTTGATAACCTCTACTGGACTTCTTTCATAGACTTTTTAAAAAAGTCAGTCTTCCCTGCATATGTTCTCATTGCATGATCTACTTCTTAAAATGTGATACACTCATTGTGACTTACTGCTATGATTAATCTGGTCATGCCATTTACTCTATCTTAACTGCTGTGAGAATATTATCAAGAATTTCTAATCATTGATAACCACAACAGTTTGTTGGTAATTGACACACAGTGGACACTCAGTAGTATTTGCTGAGAAAATTAGTAAATCCCTATTCTATAGATTAAAGATCGAAGTTTAAAGAGGTTAACTAAGTGTTCAAATTTCTAAAACATATGTGAATGATTTTAACTGTCAATACACTTTGTGATTTATCCATAAATGGTTTTAACTATCAATACACTTTGTGATTTATCCATAGAAGAAAGAAAGGGAAATAAAAAAGATAAGGGAAATTGCACTAAAGTTAGGGTGGGAATTCTGGTCAGGCTTTTGAAGGAACTTGAAACAAGGAGAGAAACCTTTCAGCGCCTGGGGGTTGGGAGTGGGGTGGTAGGAGTGTGGCTCTGCCTTTCCGTAGATCCTTTTGGTGAGCATTCAGTGTGTGACGTCATTTTTGCTTCTGTGTAGTCACCTTTGCTGTTCTACTTGATTGAAATGGTCAGACAGCCTATACTGTCATCGCTGGTCAAACAGATCTCAGGATGAAGTATGGGAAAGGTTGATTAATTGAATTTCTAGTAGGGAAATAGAATCAACTTGGTCTTGTCTACAAATTATTTTGGTGTATCGTTGAAGATCTGCTCTGTGTCCATATGACTCCAGGTGGGCCAGAATCATCTGGTTCCTATTCTAAGGACTCTTTGGGAGAAGGAAAGATGTAGTAAGTACTAACTTCAAAGTGGAAAACTATTTAATTGTGTCTTTTTCTTATTTTATATGTGTGTTTGTTCACATGTATTCAGGTGTACAAGATCCTGTCTGCCCCAATTCATCTGGAATTTTTTTCTGGCTTTACCTTGTTTGGTGCAGGTATTCTACATTCATTCACAGGTATGTGAGTTCCTGTGTACAAAGGCCCTGACGCGTACAGGAAGCACTGTTAGGCTATAGACACCCATTACAACCTTTCTGCCCTCTATTCTGTGAGAATTCCTGAGATTTAAAGAGAGGGGTGTGCTATAGAGCTGAACACTGCACAATGTCTTGTTCTCTGGACAGCCATGATCTTGGGACCTCAGTGTTAATTGCTATCTGCTTATATGATGAGGGGTGAGAGGTGAGAGAAGCACTAATCTGTGGGTAAAATGATAAGAATTTAGAGATAAATTTAACACTGTTCATTTAGCAGAATGATACTGTTAGGGTCTCCCCTAAGGCCTCTGTTTTTTTTTAAATATAGATTATCAATGATTCAGAGTGATGGAGTTATTCAGGCATTTTGACCATCTCATATTCGTCCTTTTGAGAGTAACAGTCCTGGAATATTGACATCAAAGTATAAAATCTGAATGTTACAGACACATCCCCCACCACACACATACACATACACACACATATCCAGTTGTAGGAAAACAAGACATCTGAAGCCTTCTGTGTTCTCAGAAATTAAAGACGCTTGTTGTTAGCCTGGATATACAGCCAAGCACAGATGACTAGAGAGTTGAGCCAATTGGGAAGCAGTTGTCAGAGCAGGAGCTACATGACAGCTGAAATCAGTAGATAGACTTGCAGAATCTAATTGGATTGGGAAGCTTACCAAGCATCCCTGAACGGTGATTGCTGAGAATGGTTTAGGAGAGCAGGGATAGTCTAGAAGTCTCTCGAAGATGGCTTGGGCGGTCTGCTTTAGTTGTTTTCATACAGTTGTCTTTATCGAGTAGACCCAAGAAAGGAAATTGATTTCTATGCTTCTTCTACTAGGAAGGAGATGATGTCTTTGTACCCTGCTCATTACAGTCCATTCTTCAGAACCAGCTTTCGCTCTCCGTCCTGGGATCTTTTTTGTTGTTTAACAAATGAAGGCTTAGATTGCTGAGAAGAGTGGCTTGATAGATCGCCAATATACTAGATGTGGCATAAAATGAGGTCCATGTTCCCAAAAAGTACAATCAACTGGCATTGAGAATCTAATATGTAGGAATTATTTATTATGAAGAACTGCTCACGTTACTGTGGAGGCTGAGGAAATTCCTACAATCCACTCTCTGTAAACTGGAGATCTTGAGGAGCCTGTGGTCTAAGTTCAGAAGTCTGAGAGCAAAGAGGCCTGTTGATGCGTTTCTCACCTGTCAGACAGGTTTGCACACATTCAGGCCAAGAGCTCAGAATATTCAGTCTTCTACTTGCTTGTTCTGCTGAAGCCCTCAGCAACTTGGATAAAGATGCCCATTAACTTTTTACTAATTTCTTCTAAAAACAACTTTATAGGTCACATTGAAATATGTTTAGCTGATCTGAAAAACTCTAACCCATTTACATTCACACATAAAATTAAGCATCACTCAACATATGGATTGACTCAGACATAGAATAATTGAGAATACACATTCTGCTTGTTTTTTGTATGCATAGGGATACCGAGAATAGTTATTTTATGATAATTCATGCTTCTACCTTGAACTTGAAGGTTGGGCAGCCTGTGTCCATGGCAAAGAAGATGAATGTTTTAGAAGTAAATGAGTTCAATTTGTCAGAGAACCTGTCTTTCGGCCAGTGAAGTAGACTGTAGGGACTGCTTTCTTGCCCGGTTAATGTTTCATGTCAATGGAAAGTGGAGATTTATTCCAGTTCAACCCCAGATTCCGTGGAAGTGAGATTACCTCCTGGATAGTACTGTGTACCTAGTGAGGGATCTAACTCCTCTGCTCAGGGTCATTCAGTGTGTGGCGTTTGTAGTTAGCTGTGCGATGAAGAGACCTGCTTAAAACCCTACACCTCTGCAACTCAAAACAGTGAAGAAAGTTCACAGTATAAGCGTCAGCATGCATCATAAATTCATAGTGGATAAGAGGATACATTCCAGCAGGAGGACTGAAGAGGGAGACTGTGAGTTGATGTTCTCTGAGGACAGAGTTTCTTTTGGGGGATAAGGACACACTGGAAACAGATAATGGTGATGGTTGTGTGACATTGTAAATATAACTAATGGCCTTAGTTGGTTAAACAGGCCAATTTTATTGTGCCATGCATGTAGCCCCATGGTAGAATGCATACCTAGCAAGTGTGAGGCTCTTGGTTCTAACGTGCATGTGTGTGTGTGTGTGTGTGTGTGTGTGTGTATGCAGAATACATAAGGCAGAAACCCACAGAGATAGATTCCTTGCTGTAACAATGGTACTATATGCATTCGTCTGTCACACGGCTTCAGCTAGTCTCTCTTGAAGCCAGAAGGGCTTGGTTTGGCTTTTCCTCTGCTTTCCAAGACAATAAATCTCCACTTCCCATTTCTGCAACACAAAGAGAATCATCGCTTAAGCCCAATTACTTTCTTAAACCTTAGAATGTAGCGCACGCTTTCTGGCTTTTGCGCTGTTATTTATTGCTACCAGGCCAAGGGGAGCCAGCCAAGGGAATCGCACAGGTGCCAGGCCGGATTTCACTCTAAGTGGCATGCGGAGTTATGAGTACTCAGCTTGCTGTGCCCCAGGGATTTAATATGGAAATAGCCAGTTCTCTGCCTCTGGATTCCAAAAATAACCCCAAGGTTCCTGAGTCAACAAGAGCTGCTTGTCAAGATCTAAGAGATGCTACCTCCTCATAGGTAAGGCCGCCTAAGTGTTCATTTGAGTGTCTGGAATTACACCCACATTGAATGGTGTCCAAATTGGACTTTTTTAGGGAGGAATTATTTTTGTCTGTCTTGTACCAAGGTTGCTTTTTTTAAATTAATTATTTTTTCCATGCTGTAGAAACTCAGATGTAAATCAGTTTTGGGTGAGTGTATGGAAGCATCTAGAGTTCTGGCAATCGGAGCAGTGGGTCAAGAGCTTGCTCCCCAGTGGATGTAAACAGGGATGTAAACAGTGGATATAAACAAACAGTGGATGTAGACAGGGTAGTCTCGAGTGTTCCATGTGGACACCGTGATAGTTTTAACAAGGCTACTGACTTCTCCTGCGTGGTATAGGAATTAAGTGAGTTCATGAGGACTCAAGTCAGTACTTGGCAGAGACTAAGTACACAGCTGATGGAGGCATTGTATCCTTCCACATTAGCCTCGTATTTGTCTGTGTAGACTCTGCAAAGGAAGCAATGCGTATTTTCCCATGGAGAATGCACTGGGAGATTAAGCCTAGGAATTAGGAAGTATAAGAAGATGAAACACATTTCCCAAAATTCCTAGAGAGGAGACCTATGTAGGAAAACTGAAACTCATCCCCCAATTACTATGCAGTTTAATCCAAAGGGATGATTTGACAGGACTGTGTTGACAAGGCTGTGAGTTTTATATAGACTCCATGACTGCTTGAAGACTAAGGGATCATGGGGTTCGCAATGCAAACCGTCAATGTGACTGAGGATGTATGACTACGCGTGCATAGGTTTCATTTAAAGGCTTCTTTGGCCATGAAGTCTTTCTCAATATGTTCAGATCTTGAGTGATTTTAATGTTTCTTGAAATGATTTAAAATATTTTATTGAAGATCATTTTTATTATGTAAATTTCCCCTTTTCTTTGTTGTTCTATCAAGAGCTCAACTAACTTATTTCCTTATTCCCTCCCTCCTTCCCTTCATCCCTCCCCCTCTTTCTCACCCTCCCTCCCTCCATTCATGCTTTCCATCCTTTCTTCCTTCCACGTTTCTTGAATATGGTTAACCTCCACACCCACACCCAGTTCTTGGCCCTGGATAGTCAAGTCAGTGAATAAAATAAGATCCCAATTCTTGCCCAGATAGAGCTTAAGTTCCAGGTAGACCTACAGATCTTAAATAACAGAACTTGTTCTAACATTCGTGTGTTAGATGCTACTAATCATTATGTAGAAAAGTCAGCATGGAAGGGGCTCGGGTCGTGGCATGCTGGGCTACTTTCCATTTTTTAAAGAGGATGGTGAGAGGCCACTTCCTTATCCTGCCTATGGACATTTGGTCTCAGACCCATGCATGCTTCCTTGTTTGTGTCTTATGTTGCAAAGCTGAGGATGTATCAGTGAGTGGTAGAACTACTGAGTTTCTGGGGGAAAAACCCTCAAATTACCTACTGATAATGACTTGCTCATCTTTGTGTCTTCAGGATTTAGCCTAGTGCTTGGCACTGGGTTGGGCTAGCATTGAGCTAAGTCGAACTTCACTGCAGAAATAAAACCAGCAGGGGTCAATGCTCTAGACTTACTCCATCCTTGACTGTGCTCTGCGATTTATGCGGCGATCAAGTATGCAAACCCCCAACCAGAGTTTCATTTATTTTCTCTGCTAAGTTACTCTCAGGGATTCCCTTCTGACACTTGCTGAGTTGATGCTAGCTGTGAGGATAATTGGAGTCACTGAAGCCCTTTTAATAAGAAGGAAGACTTCAAGGCAGTTCACTGCTTACTACAAGTATTTCTTTCCCCTCTCAATCATTCCTCAAAGTCACTTTTTATTTATTTATTTTTTTGAGAATGCTCCCCCCGCATGCTCTCCAGTCTGAAGCTTGCCTGAGGAGGACTTTCTCTTCAGCTTTCCCCCTGGAGTCAGAAGTTGCCATTTGAACTGGGCCCTTTGAATGTTTCGGTCAGGCTGATGTTTTGGCAAGAAGAGCGCTGTATTTTAGAGTTGATCCACCCTTGTTTGCAGAATAGGAATCTGCGGTTTGTGGGGAATTATTCGAACTTAAAAATGTATGTCCAGCCTTAGACTTGTGTTTACTTCCTTAAATAGTCTAATTAAAAATGAAATGGTACTTTTATTTATGCACTCGGTGTCTGAGTGTCTCACCGTGTCTTCACATGTCCATTATCAGCATTTGAAATGGGTTCATTCCTTATGAAACTCTGGGAGATGTATTCACCGAAGACTGGATTCCTTCCCATCCACATTTAACAAATAAAATTTAAAAGCTTTTCTTTTGGCCCCATTCTTTTGGAGGATATATTGGACTATTTAGTTACCTTAGAAAAAAAGTCAGGGATTATACACCATTCTCGCTGTCAAGGGTTTTTAGAATATAAGGTACAAAATTCCTGCCTACTTCCTTCTCTTCTTCATGATAAAAACTCCCAATAGACATTGTGGTATTATTACTGCAGAATAACACAACATGGTTCGTGTATTTTTTTCTAATTGAGAAAAACAACCACTCTTTTATTGTTATGTTTTATTTTTCTCCTATACATCCTGATTGCAGATTCCCCTCTCTTCACTCCTTACAGCCAATCCCACCTCCCCTCTCTCCCAGACCATGCTTCCTCAATTTCCCCAAGAAAGAAAAAAAGAAAGAAAGAGCAGGCCTTCCAGGGATATCAACTGAACATGCCATAGCAAGTTACAATAAGAATAGGCACAAACCCTCAGCAAGACTGGACAAGGAAACCCAATCTGAGGAAGAGGCTCCCAAGAGCAGGCAAAACAATCAGAGACATCTCACTGCTAGGAGTTTCACAAGCACATCAAGCTACATGACAATAACCTAGATGCAGAGGGCCTAGCTTAGATCCATACAGGTTCCATGATTCTTGCTTCAGTCTCTGTGATTCTTTTTAAATTGGTTCTGTGGGCAGCGTTCTCCCGATGTCCTCATCTCCTCAGACTCCCACAGTCCTTCCTCCCGCTCTGATCATAGGAAGGAGAAATAGAATAGATATCGTGGGTAGGCTGAAGGCAGGTGGGGGTGGGAACAAAAGGATCAGGTGGGGGAAGAAAGGCATGGAGGAAGAAAGTCAAGAACCGTTCTTAAAATATGGTTGTCGTTTTCTAGAGTAATTTTTACCCTCAATTCAGTAGCAAGGAAGTGTGTGTGTGTGTGTGTGTGTGTGTGTGTGTGTGTGTGTGTCTGTCTGTCTGTATGCATGACATTTGGTAAACCTCATTGTGGATTTTTTTCAGAACAGGGGAAAAGAAATGCCAATGTACATAAGATTTATTTAATAAACACATAATAAGCAGATACATACTTCGACAATCAACTAAAGCAAGAAATAAAAGAAAAAAATTAAGCCCTGAACTGTGGGTTAGTAAAGAAAATTGGAACTTAGTCATCGTTTACACCAGCTTGTGAGCTTTGCTACCACTGTCTTTTTGTAGTTTGACTTTGCTCCAATATGCTGTATGCCAAATGGCTTTCTAGAAGATTTCCGACACTCAGCCCACATAAATCTGTTTAAGTATTGTATGTGTGGATATGCCATTTGGTGACCAATATGGCTGAAATATATTTAAAACATTAGGAAGCTTATTCTTTCAGATGTGTGCTTTTGTACAGTACTGATATTAAAAGACACAGTAATATTATATATGCTTTATAAAATATAGATATTTAAGATCTCTTAACATACAAATACTCCAGTATATGAGTGTATTCTCTCATGTGTGTCCTCTCTCCCTCTCTCTTTTTCATTATGTGTGAGTATACGCATATGTACAGGTACACTCAACTGTGCAGGAACATATTGAGGCCAGAAACTGACATGTTGGGTTATCTTCTGCTGTTGCTGTCCACTGTAGATTTTTTGATAGGTTCTCTCTCATCAAACCTGGAACTTGCCATTTCAATTAGAATGGACTTTCATGAACTTTTAGGATTTGCCTGTCCCCATCCTAGGTGCTGGAATTACAAGTACAAAGAAGTCTACCAAGCTTCTCATATAGTTAGGGGGAATTGAACTTCGGTCCTTCTCATATAGTTAGGGGGAATTGAACTTCGGTCCTGCACAAAGCAAGCACTTTACCCACTGAGTCATCTCCCATTCTTTATCTTCTTTTAAAAACTAAAGATAATGCTTTGTAACAATAAGTAATGAAACACTTATAGTTAGTTCTAATATGCTGGTATTAAAATAAATACAGTAGAATTTATTTTCCCATTTGGGAGCAGAAAGACATGCAATCTTTCTCATTAAAGTGAATGACAGTTGGCTATGGTCTCCTGTCTTTCTGATATAGTTTTTCCATGCCATAAATCTATGATTAACCTGTTCTTTTAAAAGTTTTGTCATGTGTCCATGGAGAAAATATGCGTTGAAATCTAAACCATCCTAATACAACAGCGTGGTTTTGCAGTCAGCCCGTGAGACTGAGAAAGGGAATACTCAGATGGAAGGAAGCCCTCTTCTCCAGGCAGACACACTAGCTCACGGTCTGATTAGACGTATTTATAAAAGGAGAGAAAAGAAAATATGGTCTTTGTTAGAGTCCCCATGTCATGATGTATTAGTCAGGGTTCTCCAGAGAAATGGAACCAACAGGATTTTTTTTTTGTAGAGTCACACAAAGAGATTTATTATAAGAAATTGGCTCACATAATTATGGAAGCTGACAAGTCTCTAGGTCTGGAGCTGGCAAACTGGAGACCCAGGAGAGCCAAAGGTTTAGTTCCAGTATGAAGGCTGGCAGACTCAAGACCTCACATTCTCAGTTCAAACTCAAGGGCATGAAAGAGCTGATATCCAACTCCAGTCACTTGGGCAGAAGGAAATTCATCTCATTAATAGGAGGCTCACTGCTTTTGTTCTACTATACTCGAACTGCCTGGATGAGGCTCAGCCACATCATGAAGGACAATTGTCTTTATACACTCTCTAAGTTGAAATGCTAGTTTACCCAGATATAACTAGTCTCTAGGACCCCCCCCCCCCGCCCAAATTCATGTTACCGTTATAAAGACTGGCCCTTTCTTCAGGCAGTTTGATGTTATGTTAATTTAATTAAACAATAGTGTTATCTCTCCCTTAACCCCTTCCCTAGGACATCTGACTTTCCCAGCCACCTCTTTGTAAAATCAGACTGCAGCAGCAGGAATGGATTTGCCCTGTGGAGCAGGCCTCAGATCCAGTCAGGGAGCACTGGTGACCCAATGGTGCTGCTAGTGTTCAAGTGAGCACATCTTGCCTGGCAGATTGGCATTGAATTTCATAGGGCTCACAGGTGAACAAGACCCTTGATGCTTTTTCCTTGCAGAAACCCACATAGCGCCTTCTGGGACTATGAAACCTGACTGGTGGGAGAAGGTTTCTGACTCGGGTCCAGTTTGGTGTCTCTGTATCCTTTAACAAGAAAAGTGGACATCTTCAACACCAGGGTGTCATCATCCAGTTCAGGCGGACGGCCAAAAGGAATAGCAACAGCCTGTGTTGTTCTGGGGCCTCTGAGACCTTCCCGACCAACACATACCTGGTACTGGGATTTTTATTTTGTAATCTAGTGGCTTATAGAAGCAGCATTACTGAGTCACTTGGGTTTGATTCCTTTTTGTGTGTGTGTTTTTTTTTCAAGATAGGGTTTCTGTGTGTAATCCTGGCTGTCCTGGTACTCACTTCATACCCCAGGCTGGCCTTGAACTCAGAAATCTTCCTGCCTCTGCCTCTCCAGTGCTGAGGTTAAGGGTATGTACCAGCACGCATGACTTTTTTTCTGTACACCACATACATACCTGGTGCCATTGAAGGTCAGAAGAGGGTATTGTATCTCCTGGAGTTAACAGGCCGTTGTGAACCACCATGTGAGTAGGAAGAATTGAACCCAGGTCCTCTACAAGAGCAGAAAGTGCTCTTCAGCTCTGAGCCATCTCTCTAGCCGTATTGTAAGTTTTGTAAAGTATAGTAACGGTTCAAGAAACTTGTTAGGGTTGACTAAGTATTATACGCTTTTGTTAAAGTAAGAGGTCACTGTCCTATAGTCTCCAGAGGGGATCAGATAGCGTAGGCATCTTAGCTCAGATCTTGTGAAATGCAAGGTCCTGTGTTCCATTTTCTTTCTTAACTTCTCTGGTGCCTTGGTATTCTCCTGGCTCCTTGTGGATCATGATATTGTAGCTACACATGTAGAAAAGTTCTCCCTGATTTTTATTTCCAAATCATTTGCTTCCCCAGAGTTAGACAGTGGGGTGCATAGCCTCTGTGCAGCATGTAATCTGGGAGAATAATGTTTTTTATCTAAGGATGGCATCTATTGATGACCTGCCTTCTAGGATATTTCTACACTCACAACTTGTGCCAGTAGTCCTGGCAGGACACCAACACACTTAATTTTGAACGCTCCAGCAGCTCATCTGCTTCACTTGGGGCATGTTTCCTACAGACTGGGAGATGTCTTTAGACGGAGTTCATTTATATTTGGGCAAGCCACCTAATTTTCCTGGCGTCAGTTTCTCGGTATGTTAAGATGAACGAGTTTAATTCAATACTCACCAACTTCCCTTCCAATTGAGTTTTATGATTTTGTGGATTATTAATGACACGTCTTTGTTTCTATTTATTAATAAGATTGAATAATACAAAGTGGATTTGTCTGTCCTGACTGGATAGTGGAATATTGAATATTTTTGAAGATTTGCATTTCCTTGCTTTTATTCTCCTTTCCAGCTAAATGGTGTGAGTTGGCCTGCCTTTGAAGAAGGCATGGACGTCATGCAGGCCATCAGCATTGCCTGTTCCTTAAAGGACCCAGATGGTTTCATGAGAGCCTTTTGCCCATCCCTTAAGCCTCTATGGTGTTGTCACTGAAACCATTCTCTTCTGTTGAGCATTTGGTGTCTCAGTCCAGATAAACGAGGTGGTAGATCTGCAGCTGTATAGCTCCGCTCTTAGTACCAACCTCAACCAGCACCTTCTATAGCATCGCTGCTTTGCTAACTCAAAAAATGTCACCCGGTGTCACTGTCTACTGCTCCCCGAAACATACAGGCCCAGAATTGAGTTACCATTGCCCCGAATCTGACTAACTCTGTAGGTTCATTCCTTTTGAGCTTCTGATTTGTAGTTGTGCTTTCGGTTTTGTGAAATACAATTTTAGAATGTTTAGTCTTAGCAACCTCAATGTCTAGTTCTCACACTCAGATTCAAATCACCCAATGGACTTGAAATGATAAAAATCTAGCTAAGAGTTTGATTCTGCCACTTAAGCCAGTGACCTTTATTTATTTATTATTTGTTTGTCTTTCTAAACAATACTGAATAGAAGTCCTGAACTTAGTCATCCTTTCCTTCATAATAGTTACAGTGGGGACAACTTTTTTTCTGAGGAGGAAGCCGCTAAGATCTTCAGCCAACTGATCACCTCTTCATCTCTGGATTCTTAGAAAATAAAATAGTGTACAATGCTAGAGCTTGAGAGTGTTTGATTTCAATTACAGTTTTAAAGTTGGGCTCGAGAATGAGGTTTGAATCTAATCATTCTCCCCACTTCTTATGTTGCAAATGGAATGATTTGACCAGGTTACACATGAGTGCCTTCAGCAAAAGTGTTCTTCCTATGAATTTAGATCCATAGGAGCTGAGGCCTGGCAGATGATACTCGGGTGAAGGTGGTGTGCTTGGGTGTGCAATTATCCCGGGGTCATCTCCATGCCATTGGGACGAGCGCTCCAAGTCTTCTGTGTGAGATCATTCTCCCACTTGTAGATTTGTGCTCACTTCTATTACAAATGGATGAGCACCGTGGTGGCCGTATAAGTGCCCAGAACAGAAGTTAAGTTAATATCATGTGTGATAGAGAGGATAGGACCGCGGGATGCCAGCCCACTGCACTTTCTAGCCCCAGTATAAGCATATTGCTAAAACCCGAATTCTGTGTAAAATAGCCAGTTTTGCATATTTAACCTTTTTATTTGTATATATGTATACAGATATATACATTGAATGGATGATGTGCATACATATGTGTTCACATGTAGGTGGACACATATGTTTGGGCGCATGTCTAGAGGCATGCCTGTAGAGATCAGAGGCTGGCAGTAAGGGCTTTCTTCAACTGCTTCCAACTTTATTTACTGAGGTGGAGTCTCTTGCTGCACACAGAGCTCTTCTATTCATATAGACTGGCTCTGCCATTTAAATAATTGTTTAAAAGCAACTCCCTGAGCTACTTCAAAATAATCCATCATGTTTTATTTTCTTTTGGCTTGGGTAATAGAAGTATGGGTGGCATCTGGATGTTTTAAGTCATGTCTATTTAACTAAATTTGGCATAATCCCTTAGTCATGATGAAAGTAATTTTACTCGTTTGTTTCTGTTGCTGTTTATTTTTGAAAGCTTTAATGATAATGCTTACTTAGCAATCAGGAAGACCGCAGAGGTAAAGTGTAAATGTTTGGTGATTGGAGAGTCTCTGGGTGCCTTCAGATAAGACATGCAAAAAGACCACGCTGGCGTTGAGAAGAGTTTCAGCAGATGTGCCGACAGTGGCCCCTGTAGTGGCAGCTTGAAGTAGCTTTCTGAAATAGGAAGCACAGATGATAGCAAGTTTTTTAGGCATCGGTGTTGTCTTTGACACTGGAAAAGCAAAGTAGATTTAAATTATTGATGCTCAAAGGGCAGCTGAGTCACAGTGATGTTGGAATCTGGGGCTCTTGCTCTAGATATGGGAAGTCAGATTGTTCCCTCTCTTGCTGGTTGTATATTGCTATATATGGGTTTACAAGGCCGATGGTTTAAAAGTGCTCTCCGTGCAAGTCCTGGAGACTGACACCTACAATAATCCACCTTCTCTCGTGATGCCCATCATAGAGTAGTGTGAGCTAACCTGTACCCCATCCACTTTAATGTACCCCTGTGTCCAGTCCCGGCATTTTTGGTATTTCCTGGCATTAAAGGAAGACCTTTTCTTGATTAACAGTAAGTCAGATTTACCCTTGTGTGCATAGATTTTCTTTTCCTTTCATAAGGATGAGGAAGAAATGTCGAGAATCTGTCTGCTGGGTCCAGAGAAAACTCCCTGAAATCCAAATTCATGGGGAAAAGCCAGTCTTCTCTTCCCCAAGCAGGGTCCCTGGGCTCATCTCTGTAATCTCACTTTGGTGCTTGGAGAAGATGTTTGTCTTCGGTAATTGATTGTGCAGGCTGTGAAGAGGGACATCTTAATGTTACTTGTTTTTTTTTTTAAAGATTTATTTATTATATATACAATATTTTGCCTCCATGTATGCCTGCACGCCTGAAGAGGGTGCCAGATCTCATTACAGATGGTTGTGAGCCACCATGTGGTTGCTGGGAATTGAACTCAGGTCCTCTGGAAGAGCAGTCAGTGCTCTTAACCACTGAGCCATCTCTCCAGCCCCAATGTTACTTGTTTTTAATTCTAAGGCTCAATGAGCAATACAACAGCTCAGTAAATGTTTGCTCAATTGCGTGAAGTGTCTCTCAGTCCTTTGTGTGTTGGAGTCTCTGGAGAATAGAAAATGAAAATATGGAATAGATTCATGTCCTTATAGAAGAAAATGAGTTCTCCATGGTGCTCTAACTGGAAAGGCATAGGGAGCAGGCAGTGAGGAGACTGTGGCAGAAAGTTTCAGAGAACGGTCCCAATATCACCAATTAGATGCTCAAGCTGTGTAGTAGGAGGACTGCCTGTTTGTTCCCAGCTGCCCAGAACTGAAATAATCACACAGAAACCAGATTATTTGCAATACTGCTTGGCCAATAGCTTAAGCATACTTCTGGCTAACTCATACTTTAAATTAACCCATCTCCATTAATCTGTATATCACCACAAGGCTGTGGCTTACCAGGTAAAGTTCTGGCATCTCCAGCGGGGCTACATGGCTTCTTACTGACTCTGCCTTTTTTCTCCCAGCATTCAGTTTAGTTTTCCCCACCTACCTCTATTCTGCCCTGTACAGGCCCAAGACAGTCCTTTATTAACCAATGATATTCACAGCATACAGAGGGGAATCCCACATCAAAGCTGTCTCAGAAAAGAAAGCCTTATTTATTTGTCTATAAGGATTCCATGCACAAGTGCTGTATTTCCAGTGAAGTGTTGGCTTTACATTAGTTAAGGTGATGTTGGCTAAGGAGGGATTTATCAAGGACATTTCTTAGTGCTGCAAAGGGGACCTGAAAAGCACTGTCACTCTCATATCCTGGAGCATTGTTTTGTTTCTGTTTTGGTCTTTCTCTCCCCCCTACCTGCATCCCCCACACAAATGGTTTTGTACAGGCAGTGACTTCTGTCCAAGAAAAATCAGGCGGTGTCTTTTGTTCAGTGATCCCTTGCTTACTACTTCAGGTAACCAGCTTAATCTAGTCGGTACTAGAAAGTAATTGTAAGCCTTGGGTCTGTATAAGCCACGAGGGTACAGCACACAGTGCAGATTAATAGTTGGGCCTGTGGTCCTTGATGTACATTGTCGGAGGCCAGCTTCAACAAAACTTGTATGTTCCAGGGTAGGAGCTTGAGGATTAGAATTATTAGTCAAAAGGAACAGAGATATAGGAAAAATAAGAGGCAGAAACATAGAACAGCATTGGGAAGGACATTGAGTCAATACTAAATTTGAATTGTTTATTTTCCACATGCTTGAATACTTTACTCCAAAAGGGGAGTAGGGAGGCAACAGATTTCATTAACATGATATGAGGAATAGACTTTAATTTTCCTACTTTTGGTTCAGGTGGAGCGGATCCACCCCTCCACCCAAAATGCTAATTAACCACACCCTAGGTCAGCATCTCTCATTTGTAGCCACACCTGTTGTCAAGAACTTTGAGAGAGCAAAATTAAGCTCAAACTCTCTGACCTCCAGTCAAGATAGAACAGGGCCACAACTCTGGGCCCTCACAGTATATCCTCATAAATGTAGGTCAATATTAATAAATGTCTCTGCCACTCTCCCAATTTGTCCCTCCGTGCCCACTGAAATAGGAAAAACAGGACTATACACACATATAACATTGACTTGTGGATCCAAGTGTTGATCCTACGTTGGATGTCTTGGTCATCATTTCCTGACTTCTTGGAAAAATTTTAAGACTTCTAACTGAAATATTATTTTCCCAGAAATTCATTGGTAGCTTTTATTGTCTGTATCTGTCATTACTATTTCTTAAATGACAACTATTTGGCAACTCTCCTAGATAGAGTAACCCTATAATACATATCTTTAAAAATTTAGAGACATTTTGCAAACATAGAAGCTGTGCAATCAATAAAATGAATCATAATAGAATAGATTTTCTTTTTGATAACACTAAATGAGTCTGTTCTACAAATACTTGGAGATTAAATATACTATGACAACAGAAGTACTTATTGAGCAATTCAGGTTCAACTCAATATTTACCAGTAAATGATAAAGATCCTTTTCATGGTGGAACAAATTTAAATCTTAGCTTCCTTTGTATATATACATCATTGTTTTATATAGAAATATATTCTAAGCGCTGTGGTTTTCAAAGAATACCATCAGCGCTATTAAAAAAGCGTGGTTGACTTAAGGTGACCTCAGCACATCCAATAGGGAATTAGGCAGTTAGTAAAACCAGTATGAAGAAAATGGTCAGATGTAGGTAGAGAATTTCCAGACTAAACCCACAGAGATGTATATTAAATAGGCAATTCTGATGTCACTCGTAGTAAAGAAAAAAAGTAATACAAGACTCCAGGGTCTATTGTCCTTACACTTCAGGCTATGTGACACATTGTGTATATGGAGAATTCTGAAGTAGCCATCAGGAGTGCTCCTGTAGAGGCCGAAGGAATCCAGGACCACAGTTAGACTGTAAGGATATAGAAATGACTTTAGGTCTTATGCTTTCACATTTCCCATAAACTCTTTTTTTTTAAAAAATATTTACTTATTTATTATGTATACAATAGTCTGTCTGTGTGCATGTCTGACGCCAGAAGAGGAGACCCCATTACAGATGGTTGTAAGTCACCATGTGGTTGCTGGGAATTGAACTCAGGACCTCTGGAAGAGCAGGCAATGCTCTTAACCTCTGAGCCATCTCTCCAGCCCCCTCCCATAAACTCTTAATGGATTTGGGAAGTTTATTATTATTTTCAAGTTTAGTTTTATTCTTCTCAGAAACCTTGAGTGGTATGCTCATCCTCCAATATCTTGTCCTTACACATGGCCTTCCTTAGACCCTGTGAATGGATGTTTTTGTAAGTTCTTGGTTTCTACAATGGCAATTCAGAAATTGCATTGCGTCATAGCTCTGTCTACAAAGTCCCTACAACCTTTCTGATCCAGTTAGAAGACTTTTAGAGAATGTTCAGATACTCAAATGCTTATGCAGTTTGTCGGGGTATGAACATGGTCGTGATGTGAGAAAGCACCCCAGATTTTTTTGACTCTTCAAAGGACTAGTCTATATATCGTTGTTGGGTCCCCCAAATCCTTGAAATGATGGCATCCATTTTTCTTTTGTCTTCGTTTTTCACACTTTGAATCATGGCAACCTTGTAATGTAGCTATGATGAATACATTATTAACTTATGTTTCTAAAATCTCCCATCACTGAGATTATTATTCTATATATCTGTGAAATATTTTCTCTTCCTCTATTTTTCTGTTTCTAGTTTCTAATCAATGTATTTATTTGAATACTTATGAAATATATTTTTACATATCAAGTCTCCCCTAAGTCCCTGCATTAAAATGGAAAATACATTCTGTAGAAAAGATGTTTCATAATCTTTTTGGTGAAAGAGGGTGATTGCTTTACTCTGTGAAGGAGGTGCCTCATGCATTAATTACATTTGTGATTTGAATGAGCAATGTCTGTCTTAAGCTCATGTATTTGTATCCATAATCACTGCTTGATAGCAGTGTTTGGAGAAGTCATGGCATTTTTAATATTTGGAGCCTTGCTTATCCAAATCAAGTACATCACGGGATGCAGACTTTGGGAAAGTATGAGGCTCACTACCCGACCAATTTACTCTCTCTGCTTCTCACAAGTGCTTGAAATGAGATCTCAGTGCTGTGGCTTGAAAGACAAATGCCCATTACAGGTTTATGAATTTTAACTCTTGGTGCTCAGTATGTGGTGCGGCTTGGGAGGATTATAGAACCTTCCAGGTATGGAGCCCAGCTACAGGAAGTCTGTTGTGGGTGTGAGCTTTGAGAGTGTAGGTGTACCTTGCTTTGTGTGGTTGAGATGTGACCTCTCAACTTCCTGCTCCTGGTGCCGTGTTCCCCCACCCCCACCCTGCCACCACCTTTATGAACATATAACCCTCAGGAACTTCAAGTGCATGAACTCTTCTTTAATTTTATCATGGAATTTTATCAAAGCAACAGAAAGATAACCAATACAGTTATGAGCTTGCCTGAGCCAAGTGAGACTGAATTTACTCATATACAACAAGTCCAGAAACAGTCACCATATGAATACTTGTGACTTGTCATTAGGCAGTAAAGGATAGAAGAGGCCTAGGCCCTACTATGAGGCTGTCACTGAAGATGCACAAAAGCAGGAAATGTCCCATAAACCTGTCCCCCCCATTGCATCACAATGAAGGGGTTACAGAAAATAACCTTCCCTCAAGGTGCTCTTGACTACATCACTGATCGTTGGCTTTCTGGAGGATGGTAAAATGGATCCTTAAGGTTCTGTCCAGGCCCTTAACTTCTCAAGAGTTTATATGTCTAGCATGTCTTACAGTTATTTTTGAGAATTACAATTGAAAAAGAGAAGACAGCTGACTTGGTTCAGGGTAGCCTGGAAAACTAACTTGCATGTTGCTCTCTGCTTTGCCCTTGATATCGCTTCTTAAGCGGACAACACACTGGGTTGACCGAACGCTTTAGACTATTTGAAGCATCAATCTGGTTTTGGTTCCCAAGAACTTGAATTCACTTCGTCATCATTGCAGTAAAAGAGTAATTGTCAACCTAAGCAAGTTTATCTCTCGTGGGATATTTAGTTATCTAGAGTCATCATTTTGATTGTCGTAACTATAAAAATAAGCATGTCCTATCAGTGTCTAGAAGGGAGAACATGCAGATTATGACAAATATTCGTGATAACAACAGCAAATTAGCTCCAAATGCAATCATGGTGAAATTGAGAAACCATGGTTTAGAAAGAGCTCGCTCCCTGAAACCACTCTTCTCAGTTTCTCTCTGTCTGAATTATGGAGTAGTTCAGGATTGCCTCTGACATTTTAACACATAAACTTACCTCCCTCCACACCCTTATTCTTATTATCATATGCTTGCATTACCTTTTACTTAAAAAAGGAACTAAATCTAGAGTTTGGTTGTTGGACGACCCCAGTAGAGGTTTAAAAATCACAAGAATGTGAGTTCTTCCTTGTATGTTTTCTGATATAATAGCTTTCTGTTTACAGCGATCGATTGATTACAAAATACATATTTGGCTGAATCTTGTGGCAGACGCATGTGTGGCTGGCTATATTATTTTAGACTAGACTTAGTGTCTTAGTATTTTAAGCTTGTGGCAATAAAAGAGTATTTCTGTGCTTGAAAAGTGTTTTTGTTTCTTTGTCTTTTGTTTTTTAGACTGCTTAGCAGAACATTTCATTTCCTGTGAAGTATGACTGGAAACTCTATACTTTTCTTATATCTTACTTCAACTATTTTAAAGTTGGGATATAATATCATAAGTAGAATGTGATATATTAAATGCTTGCTTATGTCCTTGGGGAAATATAGTGTAATCTGTAGCCACTTTTTCCTTTTTTATTTTAATACACTAGGGAACAAAGGATTGTAGTTTAAAAAGAACAACAGAGGCTGAAAACTGCAGTTAAATGTTTGGCAATGGAACTTTTGGCCTTTAATGATATGTTCTCCATTCCCTAATTTACTCTTTGCTCTGGTATGTGTGTATGTGTGTGTGTATGTGTGTGTGTATGTGTGTGTTTGATTTCTATATTTTAGTGAAAGCTACTGAATGATGAGTGATTAAATGTCAGATATACAATTATATTCTTTTTAAAGATTCATCTTTTTATTTATGGCCATGTGTGTATCTGCGTGTATGTGTGTGTGTGTGTGTGTGTGTGTGTGTGTGTATCTGCGTGTATAAGTGTGTGTTTGTGTTCCTGCATGCCTAGTGAGAATAGAGGAGGATGTCAGATCTCCCGAAGGTGGAAGTAGAGGCAGTTGTAAGCTGCCTAATGTGAGTCCTGCAAATCTAATTCCAGGCCTTTGCAGGAGCAGTGAGCACTTGTAACTTCTGCCAGCTCTCCAGTCCCAAGCATACTATTGGTAGTCTTATCCCTTTGTAGGATCAAAATGGGTTTATAATGTACGTCCTTCACAGAATATGAGAAGTGATGACATATGCACCTAATGGCTAAAGTTAAGATACCTTCCCAAAGGTTGATTTCCCCTTGTCTCTGATAACTCTATGCAACCATGAACCTCAGATGAAGTAGTTGGCTGTCTGTGGTCTGCTTCTTCAGTTTGAATTGTGATTCCCAAGTCTTTACCTGGTTTCTAACAGTGGTCACCTGTAACATGAAACGGGCCGGGCCTGCTTGTTGGGGTTTTTGTCCTGCCCAGTTCCCCCAGCTGTTTAGTCCTAGAGAAAAATCACACTGAAATCTCTGTAAGTTATAATGCTGATTGGCCCATTATCTCTAGCCTCTTACTGGTTAACTCTCTCATCTTGATTAAGCCATTTTTCTGATCTATGTTAGCCATATGGCTTGGTACCTTTTCCAGCTGTCAGCTCACATGTTACTTCTTTGGTGATCTGGGCAGGAGTGGCAGAGGAAGCTTCCTGCTTCCCAGAATTCTCCTGCTCTCCTTGCATCATTTTCACTTCCTGTCTAGTTTTCCCGCCTATACCTCCTGCCTGGCCAATCAGCGTTTATTTAAAACATGATTGACAGAATACAGACAATTCTCCTGCACCAGTCACCAGCATGGGTGTGACACTCAGATGAGCTGTTTATCTGTCTTTCCAGACCCATCTTTGCAGCTCTTCTGTCACTTCCCTAAGGTCAGAAGACATCTACTAATATCATGGTATTTGCAGAATTCTTAAGCAAAGCAATGAGAATATAGCAAACATTAAAATTGTTTTTGGTGTTTTTTTTTTGAGTAAAAATTGAGTTTAACTGGAAACAAACAGTATCAGCGATTTTTTTTTGCCATAAAGGTTTTATTAAACATAAAACTCTAAAGTCATGCGATTATATGGGAAATATTTGGAGAGGCAGCCTAGATGATTGTCTTCGGGGAGATTTGCTTCATTTCACTCTGTCTACCATGAAACTGGCTTTGACAGGCACGGCTCAATTGCTCATTTCATAATCCAGGAACTTTCTTCTTCCTATCCCTAGACCCCCTAACTCAATATGGTCATTGTTGCTGTTATTCACCTGGCTTCTATATTCTATAGTCTGGTCTGTGGATTCTTTAGAGACTGGCTTCCATCGTCCCAGTGGCATGGGGACACTTGTCTTTCTGCGTGGTTTTCAGATTCCATGTACAGAGCTTTTTTTTTTTTTATGGAGAAAGTCAGGCAATATGGAACTATCTACGTGGTGAAGAGAACTTGGTTCCCCATGTAGCTGGCTGTCTTGAATTTTCATTTCATGACGACTTCTTGAAGATTCTGGGCAAAACTATTTTTAAATAAATCGAAGTGGTTAGTTCTCCTGGTTTATTCCCTTATTCATGCAATGAAACATTATTATTATAGTAGCCCCCCCTTCTTGTGTGTGTGTATGTGTGTGTATGTGTTGTATTTATTTATGGACATAAAGATATAATACTTTGGGAGCCTTGCGTCTAAAGAATCTTTGGGGTAATATTCTGTTCTGAAGTTGTTCAGAAAGTAAAAACCAGAGTCTTGCTAATGGTGGCCTGTTGCATCTTTCAACTGCTATCTGTCTCCTGAACACTCTGTTGTCATGCTTTAATCTATGATCACGTTTAGTTCCAGCTCCATGCATTATAAAACCAATTAGAGTTATTGGGATTGATGCTTAGTTTCTTAGCTATAATTATACATGGATAGTCTTGTTTGTTTTGAAAGACTGTTGCATTTTGCAGATTTATAGGAAGCTGTGTTCCCACAGCACCTGTGTTTTTTGTTCTTTGGATTCAAATTCCATGTTTATGGGATGTGTGATCATGGATATAATGCAGGAAAACAGAGCTATGCAGGTGTTTCCTTTGGCTGATAATGCTGTAGTTCATCCAGAGAAACGTGGATCGTAACTGGCCATCACCCGTAACGTAAAATACTTCTTTCTTATATGAAGAAAGTGCCTAGAGAGACTCTTGGGAATAGAGGCATTTCTGGAATGTCCTGCTTTTCCTCCCATATTATAGAAAGAAGTCAGGTAGAGAACAGGATGAAGGACATGTTTTGATAATTTCTTGACATGAAGAACAAAAATAGATTGGGGAAAATTCCCCTTGAGTAATAATTAAGATGTAGTTCCCAGTAGTAAGAGACTAGATCTCAATGAAAAACAGTTCTGCTCCTGGCATGGCACCACATGACAAAGGACGTCAGTGCATCTTATTGTTGGCCCTCTGAGTACTTATGTGTAAGCCTAGTGGACTTGGAATTGATATACTCTTGGCTAATCCAGATAAGTGAGCTCTGATGTCATTCCGAAGATCTGAAGCACTGTCTCCCTTAGCCAGTGTTTACAGCTGTCGACTCTTTGGTGAGATTTTCACACATACCACCCATGATGATGGTACAAGAGATCAAAAATACTTCTAGAACTTGAGTTGAAAGCCACATACATGCTATATGTTTAAAAAAGAAAATGGACATAATTTTGGTTCCTTCTGGAATAAACACAGATGTTCTCATTCTGTAAAATAAAATATTAACCTTTTCTTGTCCATGCCCCATGTAGAGTGAGAGGCAGGGCATTTGAATTCATTTAAGAAGGAATGTTTTTTTTTGATCAGCCCTTTAGAAGTCTTCATGAAATGAAAATGCAAGACAGCCAGCTATATGAGGAACCCAGTTCTCTTTGCTACGTAAACATTTCTATATTGTCTTACTTTAGGACAAATTTCCATATTGCCTCATGGGACAGGTGATGCACTCGAGATCTCAAGAGCAGAAGGGAGATAGCAAATATTTATATGTGACTTTGTCATTATGACTTGGAACATCTTCACGAGAAGTAATTACCAGCTGTTTCAGTCTTTAACACTGTCTCTGTTTAGCCCACATTTGCCACCAAATAGATATGTATAGGTATATATACTTTTTGTCAGAATGTGTGGCTTTTGTGTTGGAATTGATGCATCGTTCTTTTAAGATTTAATAGTGTCCTACTCTTTGGTATTTTCACAGTTTCAGATCTTTTGGTGTAGATACCTTTAGGTGCACAGGCTTCTCACTGTGTGAGGACATTGGCAGTATGGGAGAGGAGAGCAGTGGGGGTCCTGCCATTCATACATATGCGTGGGATGAGGCCTTATACCTTGTGCAGTGGCTTGAATGACAATGACCCCTGTAAGCTCACATAACTGGACACTTGGTCTCCAAGTGCTGGAACTGTTTGGAAAGGATTAGAAGATGTGGTCTTATTAGAGGAGGTGTGTCCCTGGAGGTGACTTTGACGTTTCAAAAGAATCAGACCATGCCTAGTATTCCCACCCTGCCATCTCCTTGTGAATCAAGATATGAACTCTCAGCCGTTCCTCCTGCCAAGCCTTTTCTCTGCCATCATGGATGCTAATCCTCTGAAACAATAAGCCAAATTAAACACTTTCTTTTGTAAGTTGCCTTGATCATGGTGTTGTGTCATGACAATTGAAAAGTAATTAATACATCTTGTGTTTTCCTTGTAACTTAATCTAAGTTCAGACTTGCTTCAACAGAAAGTGTTTGTTTGTATCCAGGGTTGACAGTGGACTGTCAGGGAAATTGGGTGTACTGCTATTGGCTCTGTGAATAGTTGGCATGCTGGAGTAACACAGGATCCTAGGATCCTGCTTCTCTTACATGCCTAATTTGCCAAGTAGGACATAGGTTTGGAATACACTTCATAATTCTTTATCAAGAAAACTAGCATGTCTGAAGGTAAATCATGAACATTGTAAAACAGTTTCCTTTCTCAACCAAACAAAATGACTTCACAGAAGTTCACATAATCATATTTCACAATAAAGCAGTTCTGCTGCTTTATTTTTGTGTGACTGTAGGTTCTAGTTTCGGTGGCTGCTTAAAAATGCCTTAAAACTTAGTGCCTTTAGCAATTCTTACTGTTTTATAGTCTTCTAGTGATTATGAAGCAGAGTGTTGGAGAAAAACTTAGTGGCGTAGTTCTGAGGTGAGTTAGTATCTGGACTGGAAATGCCCAAGAAAACAGAGCTGGGCACTTGGGACAGGAGTAACCTCCTTATCTTTCAGTGGGGCCTTAGGACCACATATCTGCCTGGTACAACGAGAGTCTCAGGACAATCAAACTACCATTGATCAGGAACACAACCAGGTGTGGCCTATCCCACTGACTAAGCAAAAGCCTCATTGGTTTTTATGATGACTAAAGATTCAGTATCTTCTGAATGTTCTATTGGTCAATGTAGCTTGTTTATTCTCCTACCTTTCTCCATTTCGTTCATTGAAACTAAAGTCTTTGATTTTTACTTTTTAAAATTTGGCATATTCATGGTACACACTGTTGGGTTTTATATAACCATTTTATTTAAGCATATATTGTAACTGGATTCTATTCACCATCCATATCCCATGCCATTTTCCTTTTTCTCCCCATGTCACCTTGCCATTGGGACCCTTCCTTTCCCAGATGGTCTCACCTCCTTCATGCTGTACAAAGCCATAACTCCAAACAGGATGGTATGAGTGGGTAGCATCTTTTAGGGACTGATTATGTTTGGTTGAGTTTATGAAGTAGAGTGGAGAACTAATCTCAATTTCTGAATGAAGAGCACAAAGTTCTTCTTTCTCTGCCTTTTAAGGATAGAGCTGGAAGAAAGAAGGCAGCTGTCAGAATCAGAGAGAGAGAGCCCTCACTGGGAACTGTGATTGTGCCTTGATCTCCATCTTCAAACCTCAGAAACAGGAAATTCGTGCCTGATTTTGAAAACCTCCTGTCTATAGCATTTTGTTATAGCCTAGGCATTGGTCAAAAGTGATTTCCAAGCTCGTGTTAACTCCAAGGGGAAGAGAACTAGACTCCACTTCTTGTTCATGTTATGGCCAGGGTTGGGTGCTTTGCGGAGCAGGGTACAACGTGTGATCACTTTTGCAAAATGTGACATCTTACTTGTTGCTTTACAATTACTTGAATAGCTTTTATCCAAGTTTTTGGATAAATTCAAAGAGAAGTTGTCTTGTGCAAAGTGTTCAAATAGGTCTTTGCTTATTATCTTTCCTTTTTTTGTAACTGGTGTGTTCCCAGAAAGTACATTCTTGGGGAAAAATAACAAAGGCTATGTAAACGGCAGCTTCAAGGTCTGGGATCACTGGGGTACTGGAACAGGAACAGACTGTGGTGGCCATGAAAAATCTTACCTCCCTTCTGAGCTTCGGTTGCAGGGTAGATTATGATATGTCTCAGTTGTCCAGAAGAGCAGTCTTTGGTGTAGAGAGTGTCACAGCTCCCTTCATGGATGTAGCTGTGTATTGGGAAAAGAAACGAGGGCATCAAGGCAGATATGAGGCAGAAGCCCTGCAGCGCTCCACTCAGAGTTGGCCAGACTGCTCACCAGAGGCATCACTCAGATCCAGGATTTCAAGTTAAACCAACCATTAGTCACAGTGAATAGTTCCAGGTCCCAGAGACAGCAGCTGCCACTAGTTAGTGAGCAGAGTCCACTTTCTCCCTCTCACAGTAAAATTAGAGCCCTACCTGAATGTTATGGTGTTTGCCCAGGCTATAAAAGTCACGTTGGAAGGCCATTGAATGCGTGGATCCATTTTAGTGCAAAGCCTTTATCCCCATCTCTTACCCCCTCCCTCACTCCCTGGGATCTTCCTTCTCAACAATACCTCCCATACTTTTGTGTCTTCTTTTTGTGTGTGCCCAGAGCATTAGCAGGAGGTTATTTATTAGAACAAGGGCAAATTAACAGTGACCACAACCCCCCAGAACATAACTCCCACCCCATAACAGCCATTAATTGTCAGTAGTTCCTCAGGAAGGAGTTGCACCTCATGGGACCCTTCCCTATCTATGGTGAAATTCTAATTGGCCCAGTCTTATGAGGATAAGCTCAGATGTACTGAGTTTGTGGGTACAATGGTGAAGTCATCCAGAAGACATCTTTTTACTGCACATCTCTCTATCCTCTGGTTCTTGAAAGTCTTTCTGTTCTCTGATGTGTTCTGTTCTTTAAGCCATAGAGGTGGCTGACGTAGTTATCTCATTTCAGGCTGAGCATTTTACCATCACATATTGTCAGCACTTGGATAAGTTATGGGTGTCAGCATTCCACTGCCCGCTGCAATAAGAGACTTATCTGATGAAGACTGGGCACAGTGATGATTTATAGGTTCAACTAGGAGTGTCTACAAGGCAGTTTGGCAGGATGACACAGTAACAAAGAAGTGGTAGTTGGCTCCCAATAGGACCTCTGACCTCCCCAGCTGTGGTTATTGGCTGCTCCTAAAAAGTTTATTAATTAACTTAATTCTAACCAACCCTTTATGGTCTTTGAAATTTTTAATTTTATTATTTAATGTCTATGGGTGTTTGGCCTGCATGAATGTCTGCTTCCCATGTGTGCCTGGCACCCATAAAGGCCAGAAGAAGTCAGATTGGCTGAAACTCGAGTTACAGCCTTTTGTGAATTGACCCTTGGTCCTTTGGAAGAGTTCCCAGTGTTCTTAACAGCTGAGCCATCTCTCCAGTGAACCACCTACCATCTTTGCAAATGTGTGAAAGGTATAATTCAAACAACTATCAGCTAGTCCCAGCCATCACCCTCCAGCCCTAGCTGCTACTCCAAGGTCCTACCAGGCTTATTTTGCTCAACCCTATGATGTTAAAGAAAAGCGGAGTTAATATTGTTGTGCTTAGGCCTCCAAGAATCCTTTCTGTTGGATCTAATATGCTTCGTTTGGAACAGAAAATGATCACCAGGACTCTAATGTGGGGAATGGATATAAAAATGTAGATATTTTGACAGCTTTCAGGGCCCTTCTGTTCTTGTACAAATTTCTTGATGAAACTCTTAGAGCTGTTTACTCAAAGTTTGCCCTGCTGTGACTTAGATGTTCAGGCTTGGTTTTGTAAGTTCAAATCTCTGTTGCCTGGGTATCTGCCTGCCTTCCCCTCCTTTTGCTCTCTTGTTTGCTTATGTGCTTTGTGGGATTTGTGGGAATTTCTGAGCGGTGGAACACGGGTGAGGGCAGGAAAGCAAGCTCCTTCCCTGAGGCCCCATCTCAAAGTCCAGACAGAAGCCAGACCTGCTTTCCCCTCTTATCTTACACTGAAATGTATTCCAGAGACAAGAGATTAAAATACACACACTGAAAATGAAAAGGCTATGAACAGGACATTCTATTCTGCATCCTGAAAATGCATTTAATAGTTATATGATATCTTGAGGTCATAAGGGAAACAGTGAGTGGATTTGATCTTCTGTGTTCTCATGTATAGGGAAAGATGAACGACAAGGATTCTGTACTTTTGTACAAAGAGGAAAGTGTGTGTACTAGTCTCCACTTGTGACTCTTGTTGCACATGGTGCTCGGTAGCCTAATTTCATTAAGTAGTGTCACACAAACACTAGCTTGTCAATAAATGTACCAATTGCTCAAGTTTCTGTGTGTTTCCCCCCTCATTTTACTTAATCAATTTAATATTCTAATTTCTTCGTTCATGTTACATGTCTGCTAAATGGCTGTGGTTTGATCTTAGAATTCTTGTTGAGTTGAGCTTCCTGCTTATTTAAATTAAATAGATGTTTACAAATTGTCTTTCTCAACTCTCAGCCAAATTCTGTGCTCTGGCTGACTACAGGTTGCCATGGTCTCTCACTCTGTTAGTAGTCATTGGTTCCTATGAAATTTTTAGGTCTCTTTAGTGTCTCATTTTTGTTATTACTATGGAGATAGACCATTTCCCCACATCTGTTGACCATGCTCGTGTTATTACCATGGAGATCGACCATTTTCCCATACCTGTTTACCATGTTCATGTAATTACCATGACAATAGACCATTCTCCCACACCTGTTGACCACGCTCATGTTATTACCATGGAGATAGACCATTTTCCCACACCCGTTGACCACGCTCATGTAATTGCCATGAAGATAGACCATTTTCCCACACTTGTTGACCATGCTCATGTTTTCTCCCAAGGTTGCTGTTGTATTTTTTGAATTTATAAATTAGGACTATTATTATATAGAATTGAGTAATAACCATTATTTTCTCATACTATGTGCTACTAATAATATTTTATTTGTATGTATTTATTATTATTTCTCCATGAGATCATTTTGGATGCTTTTATTTCTCTCTTTCCTCATCTTTACTATGCAGGAATTATGATTCTTTTAGATCACATTTTTATATCATTTCCTATATGATTTCAGCATTTCCTGATATGACTAAAATATTTCTCTAGTTTATATTATCAAACAAGTGCTTATACCTTCTAATGCCCTTTCAATCACCAACTTAAACTTTTTAATCATTCATTTATCTGAAGTAGATTTCAGGTAAAGTATGCTGTAAGATCTATCCTTATTACCATTCTTGAAATTCTTTACCAGATGTCTTCAAACACATTTTCTTTTATTGTTGTACAATTGCATTCAGTGGATTATTAGAGTTTGTCTTTAAATTCTTTGGTGCTTCTTAATGCTTTTGAACAAAGACCCCTGTCCTCTGTGTGCTGTCTTCTATGTTCCAGCTCATGGACCCTTTAATATACTGTAACTTGTAACTCTCACATTGACTGTTACTGCTGCCTGCCACTCTTTCCCAAACTCCTTGTCATTCAGCTTTCTACTTACTCAGCTCAGGTTACCTTACCTTATGTCCAGTCTGGACAACACTCCTTCCTTATTTCTGTTTTCTCCCTCTTTCCCTCCCTCCCTTCCTTCCTCCCTCCCCCTCCATCTCTTTTCCCTTCCTTCCTTTATTTCTTCCTTCCCTTCTTCCTTTATTCCCTCTTTTCTACCTTCTCTCCTTTCTTTACTTGTACTAAAAAACTTACGTGTGTTGTTAAAGTCCGTACTTACATACTTTATATTTATTAATGTGATTATTTGGTTAATTCACCAGACTCTGAGTTTGCTTATAGAGATCTCCCTTTCACTAGCTATGTGACTGATATTTAAAATAATAGATGTTTTTAAACATATATTGAATAAATGAATAGATGGGCAATCTTTCCACTGCACTTGTTTGGGTGTCAGATCCTGTTGTGTAGGCGGAGGCTGCTCATTCCTTTCCAGTCACCCAGACCCGAAATAATCATACAGAAGCTACATTAATTGCAATACTATTTGGCCAATAGCTTAAGCATATTGCTAGCTAGCTCTTATATCTTAAATTAACTCTTTCCTATTATTTTTTTATTTACCATGAGATTTCTGTCTTCTTTGGCAGCTACGAGGCATCCACTCTTTTCTTCCTCTATCAGCTAGGAATTCCTGCCTTGCTCTATTCTGCTAAGGCATTGGCTGAAACAGCTTCTTTATTAACCAATGACAATAAAATATATTCACAGCATAGAGTGGGGGACTCCCACATCACTGTTGTTTACGTATGTGTTAAGACACACTGATGTGAGCTAGTCTGAGATACCACTGAGGTGTCTGAGAAGAAGAAATCTGAGATAAATATTCCTAGGGTGCTGTAATTTTTTCATCTCCAATTTCGGGTCAAGTTCAGGTTGTTCTGTGTATATGAACAGCCATTGCTATGAAGTAGCAGTATCAGTATGCCTGGGGTTGGTCAATGGTGAAATATGAGGACCAGCACTATCAGCTCAGCTCAGCTCAGCTGCTCTTACTTTATACTCTTGTTTCTTGAGGCCTCTATTCTGGCTTGCGCCATGTTTATTGGCGTTCACAGTTGCTGACCTGAACTTTCACCCAATGTAGTGAACTCCCTAGTTCTTTGATTTTCTTGGGAAATCACAGAAAGAGCGACCACTAGAGAGAATCCTGTTCTTATCTGATCATGAATCTGCAATGGACTAGAACTCTTTGAAATAGAGGATGATAATTGTGCTCCTGGGAGCAATATTTAATGCCCTTGAGAACACTTCTTTTGAAAGATGCAAAATTTCTTGGCTACTTTGCTAAACTAGTTTTTTGGTGTCTCTAAGAGAGGTGCCGCAAAGCTTCCTTTGGAATCCTATTCAGCAACCCTGTGGTGGAGTCCTGAACATAATCAAATTTGCTTCCTAAGGAATTCCATGACTTTGAATTAGCTAGTTTTGTAATTACTGCCTTGCAAGCTTGCAAGGTTTGTGTTTAACAGTGAATATAGAGAGAAGGGCTACCATGTATTGTGTTTGAGAGCTTCTAGCACATTCTGTAAGGACAAACATATTTGTAATATGTATGATAAAAAGAAATACAAAGAAGTCTGCAGAAAGCAAGCCACTGATTAATTCATTGTCCATATTTATAGAGAGGTGTAGGACTACTTAGGTGAGTCACAGCCAGGAAAGTCATAAGAATTATGAAAACATGGATATTTTGACCATTTAAAAATATGCATGGAGATATATTTCAGAGAAGAAAAACAATAAAATGACCAACATTAAAAATTGTTAAAAAATACTAGTTGCCTTTGTTAGCTAGTTAACCACACTGTAAATGTAATATACAGACTAGACCTGAAATCCTATTTTTCTTTGGAATTTTATTAGTGGAGAAGAATATGACTGCATGGCTAAGATATGTCTATAGGAAGAGTAAAATAATTATCATTTTCTCCCATCAAAGGCTCAGATAACATTAAGTACAACGCTATCAAGTTGCTCAGCTCTGGTTAATAAATCCTGACGAGTAGTTAAAACTGATTTAACTTTATGTTAGGGTTGTATCCTATTATATATTTCTTTTCAGCCTCACTGCTATGCATTACACATGAGCATGGATCCTATTAAATCTTAATCAAATTCTTATTCAATGCTCATCCCAAAAAATGTGATCGAGTTTTTTAATTGTGAAATGCCAAAAAGTGGCTATTCCTGGAGGAAGCTCCCCTTTGGTTTATTTTAAAGCAGATGATTTAAAAATGATTAATTTAGGAATCAAGAAAATATGTGAACCTACAGGGCTTGGAGCCAGTCTCCTTAGTTAGATCCCAATAAGCCCCTAAAATATGTGCTGTCATTGCAAAGCTCGCTTTTCCAAGCTGAACTCCAGTATTTGGCTAAGAACATTCTCTCCTTTCTGTGGTTGCTCTTCACAGAATCTGGGGGGTATTGAGATTGATGAGGGAGTCTGAGTTTGAGGTTTTGGAGCCAGCATTAGCACTTCTGGGTGATGACAAATTGCACCCCACCCCTCCCCCTTTTCGCTCTTTCTTTCCCGGTTATTCCTTTCCAGTATCTCTCGTCTTCCTTTAAAGTATTTTTTTAAGTAAGTGCTTTTGCAGCTTCAGACATATTTTTATTATTCCTCCTTCTTTTTCACATTCCTGCCAGTCACCTTCTTCTCTACAAGTCTCTTTCCTACCATCCTTTCTTTCGGCTTTGTTTTGTGACCTACTGTGCTGGGTAACTTTGTGTCATCTTTACAGAAGCTCACAAGCTTTAGTAAGGAGGGGACATCCACGGAGGAAAGCCTCCATAAGATTAGGCTGTAAGCAAAACTGCTGGGCATTTTCTTAATTAGCGATTGATGTGGGAGGGCCCATTGTGCGTGGTGCCACCCCTCAGCTGGTGGTCTTTGGTTCTCTAAGAAAGCCAGCTGAGCCAGCCAGGAGAAAGCCTATGGCAGCTCTCCTCCATGGCCTCTGCATCAGCTTCTGCCTGTTTGAGTTCATGTCCTGACATCCCTCGGTGATAAATAGTGATGTGGATTGTCTCGTTGAGTTTCTTTGGCCATAGTGTTTCATTACAGCAATAATAACCCCAACCAGGACACCCACTGAGTTTAACCAGGGCCATTTGTGCGATCATAGGTTTGGCTACACTTTTTAGTCTGGTGAGCTCACCTGTGTCTATACAACTGCTGATAAGGACGCCCTGTCTGCCAGAATCTGTCAGTAGTCATTAATTCAGCAGAAAAGAATGGGGCCCCATGAGCCCTCCCTGACCCCGCTGCCATTGTTGACTCTGCTAGTTACTGTAGCTGCTAAGTTCATGCATGTGTACAATGGATGTGTCCTACCTAGAAGGTGGCAGGTAGCAGTACTTACCCCATCTTGCCTTTATGTTCTTACCTTTACTTGTTTTCTTTAGTCCTACAGCTCTTATTCCTAGGATCTTGAGTAGCCATGATTCACTGCCATTTGCTGAAAAAAAAAAACCCAAACACACAAACTTCTTTGATTAAGGGTGAGAGTAGCCTTTGTCTGTGGGTGTAAACATAGATATCTAGAATGCCCATTTGATGCTATGTCAGTTTAGCTAAGCCAAAATAGCTCCCTCGTAGACCCATGACCTCCCTAAGAGCGATTGTTGACTGAATTTACCATATCAGACATGGCTTTCCTCCAGTGGAAAGAGCCTCAAGTTCAATCAGAGGGCCTTTGGCTACTCACATAGCACTTATGCCACTAATCCAGGTAGACGCAACTTACCTAGCAGGTTGATATTGTACTTCATAAGGTTCATAGCTGGGTAAGAACCACAGATGGTTTTTCTTTACCTGCATAGCACCTTCTGGCTTTTTGAAAGCTAGCTAGCAGTAGTGACGTTGCCAGCTTTGTCCCAGCTTGATTTCTTTTTATCTTGCAACCAAGGTAGAAACAAATGACACCTTCAAATGGAGGCAAATGAAAAGTCCTCCCCTTTTATAAAGTTCATTTTTATTTTATGTGGATGATCTTTCATGAATGTATGTGAACCGCATGCTGTCCCAAGAGGCCAGAAGAGAGTATCAGATCCTCTGGAACTGTAGTTAGAGACAGTGGTGCATTGTCATATGGCAGCTGGGGACCAATCCCAAGTCCTCTGCAAGAGCTTTGGGTTCTCTTAGCTGCTGACCCATGTCTCTAGCCTCCAGCATTACCTATTTCAACATCTGTGTGTAAAGTTGAAAATGGGATTGTTCCTTATGGATGCTTTGTCTGGGATTTGTGGTCAAGAAACATTTCACTAGTTCTGATCAGTGCCGAGGTGATGTTCCAAAAGCCCGGTCTTTCTGTATGACTTATTTCACCTCAAAGACTTGAGCTCAGTGGTCTCTGGCTCCACACAGCTGTCCTGAAAACCATCCTCTAGGGAGCTCTGCTTTTACTGAGTAGGACCTTGTACTTCTATTCTAAATCCTCTGCATATGATGAAATGTAATCTAATTTTCTCATTATGTCCCAATGAAGGCAAAGTCTCACTTGCTTTGCTAGCTATATCTTCAGCATCAGCATGTTGTATGGTACTGAGTATGAAGGGCTTTGGTTAAAGTACCCTGTGCCTTATGTACAAAGGTCGTTTCAATGTCAGTAATTCAGAAATTGAGCTACAGCAAACTTAAATGATTTTCAGGGTACCAGAGATCGTAAGAGGTGAGACACTGATGGAATTTTGATTGGATAGATAAAAGAGTAAATATATCATCATTCACCCAGTGCATATATGTCTTGGAGATAATAAGTTCAGAGAATAAAAGCCAAATTTTGGGGATGGAATCACCATTCCCAAAGTCAAAGGAGTTGCCAAAGTGTTCTCCCAACTGAGGTGAAAACTCATCCTTTGATTTCTCCCTCTCCAGCTGTGTAGCATGTGTTTTTGTTTTCAGCCTTCTCTTTCTGTTGTTTTTCTTAAAAATTCTAAATTCTGGGATCCTTGACAAAGCCTCAGTGTTATGCCAGGTTGAAACTCAGCCACCCATATTTGCTCATTTTGCATCAGATTTACTGTCCAGCAGAGGCAAGACTGAGGTCACTGAGTTAAAACTAGACTTTTCGTTTTATAGCATTATGCCTTGTGTAGGGCTGAATCCAAAGATTTATTGCTCGGTGCTGGTAGTTTGCGCAGAGACTGTTGCATGATTTACTTACTGTCAAAAATGAATGGCTACGTTTTAGAAGTGAATGCTGTTATTCCCCAAATAAGTCATCACTTTTAGAAGGGCTTTAGGCTGATATTACTACACATTTAAAGCATTGATGTATAAGTCAGCCACTGGTCATTGTCCAAAAGAACTCTGGCAAGGGGCAGAAGTCATGCTGTTCTCTTTTCCCAATAACAGACTGCATGCACCTGAGATGTATCAGTTACCCTTCCTCCTACTTATGATGTACCCCCTCCCTCTGTCCACACCATGCTTTAATCCTAGCAATGGGATGATTACTAAAATAGGAAAACTGGGAGAATAGCAATTTTAGAACTTTGTTTGTTTGTGTGTTGGTATGAATAAGATGACCACCATAAGTTAATACACTTAAATGCTTAGTCACTAGGGAGTGGACCTCCTTGATAGGACTAGATGGATTAGGAGGTGTGGGGTTGGAGGAAGTTTATCACTGGGGGTGGGCTTTGAGGTTTCCAAAGTCCATGCCAGGATGTCAGTTTAGGTCCCTCTCTCTGTCTCTCCCTCTCTGCCTTTCCTCCTTCCTCTCCTTCTCCCCGTTTCTCTCTCTCTCTGCCTGTGGATTGTAACACGAATTCTAATTGGTCTTAATAATAAAAACCAGAGTCAGATGTTAAGGGATGAAAGCTGAGAGGTCAGAGAAGCAGAGTAGCCAGCTACTGGAAAGTTCTTACCTCTACCAGTGCTCAGACCGAAGGGGTGACCCTGTCTCTCTGAATCCTCATCTGAATCTCTCTCTAGGAAACCTCAGATGGCATCTGTCTCTATGAACCATCAAACTCTCTGGACTCCAGTCTCCTCCGGCCTTATATTGCTCTCTCTGCTCAGTTATGTCACTTCAGTCTCCACCTCCCTAGGGCCGGGATTAAAGGCATATGAGCTCTGTTTCTCTTTTATACAGTTTCAATCTCAGGTAGCCCAGATTGGCTTTGAAGTCATGGAGAGTCATCTGCCTGTGTCTCCCGAGTGCTGGAATTAAAGGTATGTGCCACCACTGCCTGGTATGTATACCTAAGTAGTGGCTTATCTCTGCACTGTGTTCATCAGGCAAGCTTTTTATTTTATATCTTATAACCAAACTATCACTAGAGTGGATTATGGTGAGATATAGTGCCTGTCCGTGTGCCACCATACTCCTTGCCATGATGAGAATGGACTAAGCCTTTAACACTGTGAGCAAGCCTCTTATTAAATGTTCTCTGTTATGAGTTGCCTTGGTCTTGCTGTCTGCTCACAGCAATAGAACAGTGACTAAGACACTTGGCTTAAATTTAAAGATTTTAGCTCACTCTCTTAAAAAAGAAAAAGAAAACTCAGTTATGTATTGCTTTATCTTTGCTAATCAGCTTTGTTTTCTTGTTTTACAAATATATAACTTATTTATTTGTTTGTTTATTGTGAAGTGGTAGTCAGATTTTTTCAAATATATTTTATTTTAAGCAGAATTATATCACTTTTCTCTCTCCACTTTCTTCCAGCCCTTCCCAGGTACCTTCTCTCAAACTTCCTATGCTTACCACTCTCAAGTATTGTTATGTGTGGTTATGCACCAGTATATAGATACAACCCGTTGAATCTATTTTATTGTCCATGTGTATATGATTTCAGAGCTAACCACTCTATACTGGGCAACCATTATGGGAGTTCATCCCTGGGAGAAGCTAATTCTCCTTCTCCCGGCAGTCAGTAATTGTCCTTGTCTAGGCAAGGGACCCCACGATGCTTTCTCTCTTCTGTGCTGATCCACCAATTGCTATTGCCACTGTGCTGGTCATGTTGTTTAACGGTTTTTACTGGAGACTGTTTCACTGGTCACTTTCTGATATTCTGGTTCTTACAATTTTTCTGTCTTTTCTTTCTTAATATTTACTGAGCCATAGATGCAAGAGACATGATATAGATGCATCTATTGGGCCTGGCATCCCTTGATATCTGCACTACGTCCAGCTGTGGTTTTCTGTGATAGTCTCCAGAGGAAGCTTCTTTAATGATGGGTGTTAGCCACCCTTGTCTGTGACTATAAGGATACAATTTATAATATACTAAGAAATCAGATACTGGTCCAGCCAAGTGGCAGAAGTTGATACTTTTCTAATATTCATGGCATCACTAGCCCAAAGAAACGGTCTGGCTTTTCAGGATCAGACATGATTTGCCTCCTGTCTAGTGGACCTTAAGCCAAATTAGACAGCTCTTGGTTACTGCCAACATGCACTTTTATGGATGTCTTGTAATGCTGGCCATTGTCCTGGTTAAGCTGCATAGAGCTGTTTAATCGCTCCCCTCTCTTGAAGAGTGTTTTCTGGAACTGTGGAAGCTAGACTGGAGGAAAGAGGCTCTCAGATCAGGTCTGCCTTGAATCACTTGAGTTTTGTGTTCTAAGCATGTGGACCTCAATTCCTGAGAGGAACCCAGAACTTCATAAGTAATGACAATCATGGGAAGAGAACTACTGAGTCTTGGGGTGGTTGGAACATGTTTTTTTTTTTTTTTTACATAGTTTTAATGCTTCTAGTCTTACTCCTCCCCTCCGTAATCTCAGCTTTCTCCAATCTGACATAAAAGACATCCAAAATTTCTCTATTGCTCCCTGGATATAGCTCAAGAGGTCCTTGCTGCTATCTGTAAGACTTAATTTGAATTCTATGAGATGAGCCTTTCCTATCTCCTTCCCTTTCTTCATCTGCATTCTCTAGTTAGTATTCAGTGCCTCCTGTGGTCGCTGTGCCCTACAACCTATTGGACTGTACACTGATCATTGTCTCATTTTCCAGAAGACCTAGTGCTGCTTGCCACATCTGAGCTACTTAGACTTGCGGGGAGCACGTAACCCTTATTCCTATGACTTTCAGAGGCTGTTGCCATCTCCAGATTAGTCCCGTCCTAGCTGCATATGCCTTGAGGGGAGAAGTGATACTACTGTTAGATTTCTGGCTCTTCATACCTGATTGTGTCATCAAGAAACATGTCAGTACTCAATGAGTAAATCAGAGACATATAGCTGTGCTTGGGGAACTACTTCTAGCGAGTTTACATTCTGTTTTCTTGTCTCTTTTCAGTTCTAACATAGAAATAAGCATTTTATATTAAGAAGGATTTTTTTTTGTTCTATACATAACATGTCTTAGACTCTTTCACCCCTTTAATGTTTTAAGAACTCAAATGTGCTTTCCTTGGAGTGTAGGATTTTCCTGGGCCTAACAATTACAGCATCACTTTTACCAGTAGGTAATGACAGACTGTGGCAGCTCCCCATGTAGAGAGGGACATTGGGAGTATCAGTTTAGAAATTTCAGCTTGTGTGATGAAAAGTGATTTTCTTCTTATGTAGTAGGGCAATGGAAAAGGGGCTGATTGAGGGCTTGGGGTAGACATATGCTTTACTCCATAAGTGCGAGCCAGCTCCTCTTTTAGTTCCCAGGGAGCTGGGTTCAGTGACATCAGCCTTGGATCTTATATCCTGAGTCTGTTTTGAATCTTGTAAGGAAAAATGTTGGGTCTCAATGGCTAGGTGCGCCGCTCTGGAGACTGCTATGCTGAGGACATAGTAGCGATGCATGAGATTCTTTGTTCTTCATAAATGCTTGCCTAATAGTAACTTAGTCTGTGTCCTAAGTGCACTTGCTGGTGCTCCAAGCTCTTAAGTCACTCTGCTAGTAAGTTCCAGAACTGATATTTAGGTCTTCTGTCTGTTCATGTTCTGCTCCAGTTTGATATTCCGTACTCCCAATCCGATCAGCCATCAGTTTAATGTATGATGACACTTCATAAAGGGGAAACAGTTAAGTTCTGCAGTAAACGGTGATTCCCAGCTTCCTTATCTTGAACTCGGAGGTAATAAGACTGAACTCTGCAGGTTGTTAGGATTAGATGAGGTTATGCATAGTCAGTGTCAAGTGCACTGTTTCACACCATCACAGCTGGGTTTTTCTTCTCTGTGAGCAATGCTTAAAATCCCTCCTGCTTGGCCGCCTTAGCTGAGGCACTCCATTTAATACATAGGTATCCACAAAAGCTCTATGGGGGTGGGTGTTACATAAGCAACCCTTCTGTGTTTGGTAGAAAATGAATAGCAGACCTTTGTCATCAGTAAGAGGAGAGTATTTATCTGTAAAGATTGCAAGAGTAAAAATGTACTCTTGAAATTTAGCTCATCACAGCCATGGGGAGGCTAGAAGTGATATCAGTAAGGTGCCCCTTTCAGGATTTGGAGACATGTTCAGGTGAGAGTGTACTCACCTTAGATTTCACCCTAGAGATAAAATTTTGTCTGTGTTTGAAAATGAAAACCAGAGTGACCGCAGGACCCATTTCAGAATAAGGTGTGCAAGGTCAAGCACAAGCTAAGTGTGATCCTATGTGATTATGTGCACTGATTGGATCATTGGCTTGCATTTCAGGGGAAGATGTAATCCCATTCTCATTGAAGAGTTTAGAGCCTTTAAAATAAAGGTCCAGCCTCAGAAGGTTAGGGAGCTGCAGTGGATACAGCTGGCACCATTTACTACCTTTCTCTTGCTTCCTTGCAATGTTTTTCCCACCTCCATCTTCTTTAAAAACAAGCAGTCCTTAGTCTTTCCCTACTCAGTATGGAACTCTCAATAAGTACTTGAATACAAAGATTTAGGTTAGAAATTAATAACCTAATTTTCCCAAGGGCTTTGCAAGAAGTTAAATAATGTAAGAGATAGTCATAATATCATGCAGGTTTCATCATAATTGTTATTGTTTATTTGATTAATTACTATAATGGATGTTTTTCATTCATTTTCCTAGAAGATGGTGAATTTTCTCTCAATTTTTAATGTAATTATTTCTATAAACATGTTCATTGGCAACTCATTCTGGTAATTTATATTGAGAAGACTTTATGCCTTTATCTATGATTTATTTTTATTTTCTTAGTGGTCAACAATGACAAAGTTTCACCCCAAAAGAAATGTTTAAAATAGATTGTGCTATGTAATGGTACTGATCCTGGCCACAAAGTGGCAGTTTCCTGCGGTTCCACATAACGTTTAACATTAATCTTATTAATTTCTTTCTTGAGGCAAATTACTGTCTCTAATGACAGGAATATGTTCTATAGACACTGGACATTAAATATTTATTTCTCGATACCCTGTGAGTTAACATGAATGATACTAATTAGGGAGGTTTTTGAAGCATTTGCCTTTGCTTTGAAACCCTACAATGAAAGTAAAATATTTTCCTTTCAAGTGAGACTGAGAATGGCAACAGGAGGTTTGGTGTCTTAGTTGTCCAGGATTTTCATAGCGTGTACAGGGAGGACATATGGTGGGTCACAGAGGTCAAGAATTTGGAAAGGTATTTAGAAAGTAAACAGTTGGGAAGGTTAAAAGTGTATCTGTCCCAATCCTGGGCGGTCCGGGCCAATAAACTTCATTACTCTTTGAACGGGCATTTCCAGTCCTTACTTGGTAGTGGAGGAGTTGTCTTTTCCGGGAATGATGGGAGCACTCCTTAGACACTCACCAGACAGGCTGAACTCCTGATGCAGGAAACTCAAGGGCAACAGCGGCAACATGAACTGAGTTTTCCAGCTTATACTAGGGAGGGAAGGGAGCGACACTGGGTCTGGGGGCTTTGACTTGGGGAATGGGACTGAGTATGGTTCCATGGATCTGATCAGGCAGATGCTTCGGAGGAGGCGGGTCCAAAACTGGCATTCACCGATAGCTTTAGAAATGCCTCAACATTCCTGCTTTCAGAACTTTCTGATAATAACCTGGGCTTTTGGCATGACATCCTAGCTACTGCTCCCAAAGTGGTGATGCTACATCTTAGTGATTGTTGGTAACAGTACAGCATGGGTCTATTATTACAAACTGTCAATATTCTTGACCAGAGTAGAAGTGTTTTTTTTTCTGCCCCAGTTCTCATGGCCCATTGCTGTTTACTAACATGAGTTGCTTGCTGATGGTTCTCTGTACATGAGTGTACAGTGGTATGGAAATTTGGCCAGTCTCATGTAAAACATAGAAAATCATAGAAAATATAAAAATATATAGAAACATACCTGTGTGGAAAATGAGGTTTGCTTTGTCTTGTTTTCATAGCCAAGTATTTAGAGCACAGTAATCTTCAGCAATAATTTGTTTCCAAGGGCTCCATGATGTAGTGTTGTTGCCGGCTGCAGTGTCTGTGATCCCAGGGCATGTAAGAAGATAGGAATGCAGTGAGAAAATACACGTAAGAACACATTGGTGTATCCCCAACCATGCCGAAGGGGTCAGCTGTGATTTTTTTTTTATCATAGTAAGTGCCAAATGACTGTAAATTGTACCAACACTCCAAGTGAGGAAGTGTCTCCAAGACAAATGGGGTTTATTCTGAGAAAGTTGAACATAAAGGGGAGTTTTATTTATAAAACCACTATTATACCCTAACAAGAGTTATTAAAAAGGCATGGGCCAGTGCTGTGTGTGATGAATTTGGGAGCATTTCACACAGAATAGACTGGCTAACACACAGGGTTGAAAGAAAAACCTAGAGAGATGCTCTAAATTTATCAATCTGATTATTAAGATTACAAGTTTTAATGCTAGAATCCTTTGAGTTAAAGAAATTACCTAACTTTAATTTTTAGGTACTACACACTTTTCCAACTTTGCCGTCTTAGGAGTGGGGAGATAGCTCAGATAGGAAAGTACATGGTGTTGAAGTGTGAAGACCTGAATTCAGGCCTCTAGAACCCAACTGGGAAGCCGAGTATGATGACGGGCACCTGTAATCCCAGCCCTTAAGAGGCTGAGGCAAAATCTTTAATAACTGTTGAGTGGGAGGCCCTGTCTCAAAGCATCCGGAACAAAACTACCAACATTAACCTCTGGTCAGCGTGAACATGTGCACACACACCTAAAGTCTGACACACACACACACACACACACTCACTCAATCAATCAATAAACACAATTCAAGTTCTGCAACAGTGTTGCCAGGAACCATTCTATGAGCACTGACTGTGGACCACCCACTCAAGTCTTGCCTTATCTGAGGTAATTAAGAGAAAACCAACCACTCTTTGACTGTATTGTATGAGTACCAACACCGAATCAGAGAGTTAAGTGTTGTCCCCAGTCAATCAGATGGAGGACAAAGCTATCTATCACCCGAGCTCCTCCATAGGGGCAAGGGTAAGAACCTAGGTGATGACAACACTTGGGCGCTCAGGGACCAGAAGTCTATGCTTTTATTAAAAGTTGAGGAAAAACACACAAGCAACACTTTAGCTTGCCTGTGAAGACAGTGAGGGTAGAAACACTGGCCCCATATCATGGCCTTGCTGTAAGGGTTTTGTGAAATGTAAGAGGTTACAAAACTCGCTGAGTAGTGATTATCTGTTCTCAGAGTTGCAGGGCAGAGGCATCCTCAGCCCCAATCTTCCTATAGTGTGGCAAAAAGAAAATAGGGTGGCAATCAACTATCAGATTGTTTGTTTGGTTAATTACAAAGTAGAGTTTAAAATTAAGCCTTCTTGCCTGCAAAAATAAGAGCTCTTGTGTCTATGGCAGGCAGTAAGCAAATCATAAATGTATGGTCATACCAGAACTGGGCTGAAGTCTGCTTTGAAAATAACAATAAGAAAACCATTTTTAAATGATTTTCTTGAAGATAGCCTATTGACAGAAATCAACCCCCTAACACATAAACTTGTAGGAGACTTTCATATTCAAATGGTACAAGGCAGAGACTATGCTTCACTTACTACTCCACAGTTCACTCAACAAATGTTCAACGTATCAAACGAGAGTTTTAAGCTTAAGCTCAAATCTAGCAGGAACCTGTCAGTGGTATCAGCATAGATAGTGGCATGATGGAGATACTGGATGTATGACATCTTAAAATCATAGGATGAAAGGCATGATACTGTGAGATAAGTATGTGGTCCTGGCCCAGTTCCTGATATATTTAACTTCTAAGACCCTTCAATATTCAGAGCCAAAGCATGTCTATTACATGCTAAAGAGATAGCTGGTTTTGATAGCTCCTGAAGGGTTGGTCCAGTTGCCTGAGGAACCACTCCGTAGCATGATGGAGCTCTACACCTCTGTCGACAGAGAGGAAAGGGTTTTACAGTTGAGCCAGTCATAAATGGCAATGGGTAGAGATACTCATACCTATGAAATGAAGCATTTATGAAACAGGAAGAGGATAAGAATTTGGAGAGTTTCTCTCTAAGTGAACACATGAAAGATTCTGGAAGATGGTGCCAATTCAATTGTCCAATAATCTTCCTTCCATATCTCTTTAGCTATATTGTTTTTTAATATCCTCTAAATAAGCCAATTAGCATTATGAAGTCTTCCCCTGAGTTCTCTGAGTCATCCTAGCCATTTAGTCAACCCAAGGAAGAGAACTTGAGGTCCCTAGATTTTAACTTGTTTCTCAGAAAAATGGGTGGGGTGTAATTGTGTGAGAAATCAACCATATCCTGTAACTAATATTCCAAATGTATAATTATATGGTTGATTCTTCGTGCAACCAGACCCCTCCCTATTCAGAAGTGAACCCTCTCCTTACCTTGTTGGATGCTGAAACAAGGGCCCAAATGAATTTCATGGCTTGCTACAGAATTTATGGCTTGTTTTCTGATTACTAGAGAAAAACCCACATTCTACACACGTTGATTACTAGGGGGGTCACAGAGATGGCTGTCTTGTATTTGGAGCAGAGCACTGAAAAAGCATTGCAGTGTGTTTATCTTTGCTCTGTCTCTTCTCTCATATGTTAGAATGAGTGAGAAGGGCAGGGGAAAACAAGCCAAAATATTCCTTTTTATATTTGATCCCATTTCATATCTATAAGAGATACATAAATCTCTAAGGCAGTAAGATTATTCTGCCTGTCTCAGAGTACGTATTTAAAAACATCTCCCTAGACACTATCATATTGAGGAAAAAAACTACCAATTCAGATGCCTGAAATTCTTACTTTATATTTAAATGAGTCAAAGGCCTATAAATTACATTCCACTCAAATCTTTATGAACATACATATATAGCATAAACATGCCCTTAAATTTCTAACTGGGTTCCCAGCTTATTCATCAAACACAGCTTGCTTTTAGTTTGAGAATATTAAACTTGACAAGACAATGAAGACGAAGGCCTGGAATGGAGGGACACTTTGACATGCACAATTTGTGCTTCAATCCCTGGTTCCTTCTTACACTTCAGATGTAAGGGTAGTTCACGTGTTCCTGACATCTTTACGGCTGAAGTGTTGCCTTTGTGGCGGAAGAGTGTCGGGCAAGAACGCTGGGAGATTTTATGATTATTAATCAAGAGTCAGTACTTCAGAGGAAGGAAACAACAGCTGTACCTTGAGTATTTGATCTCTTCTGGCCAAAGAAAAATTATTATATTTTCAAGAGAGGAGAGATTAGTTCCAAAGTGCTATATGTTTGAGAACAATTCAGGTTCAGGCAAGATTTATTTTGCTTAATGTATCTCCTTTACAGAAGAGAGACCTTTCCCTCCAGTGGCCCCAGAAAATCTGCACTTAGGTTATGACCACAATTTATATGATAAAAGGGCCATAAATGCAAAATTTAGGGAGAGTGATACTTTTTAATGCATAAAGCTTTGAAAAATACAACATAGATTATAAATGAAAGTTGAATTGAAGTTTTTAGAAGGAGAATGGCCTAACGAGTCATCTGTTCCTTGCACAGAGAAAATTAGACTATTTGTTAGGGTCTAGAAGTCATACTGGATTTAGCATTTGGCTAAGCATACTACTTTTGTGTTTTCCTTGGTTGTACTCATTTAAGATGTTAAAATTCACCACTAGTCCCATTACTGCTTTATGCTTACTCTGGTTTTTGTAGTTGTAAGCATCTGAAGTCAGAAGTGCATGAATACATATTTATGGTATATATTTTTCTCCCTCAATTCAAACTAAAGTTTTATCAAAAAAAATTACCTCCATCATTTACCACCTCAGGTAGCAGGCCAGATCCTCTGACTGCCAGTGCTTTACCTCATTCAGAAGTGTCTAGTAGTAGCAATTTCATCTGGTAACATGCCAGGGATACCTTTACCTGAGTACAACCTATCTTCCTTAGAAATTCGGCTCTATAGTGGCTAGTCTTGATTGATGGCTTGTTGAATCACCTGGGAGACGAGTGTCTAGACATACCAGTGGCAGCTAATATTAACTAGGTTAATTGGGGAGACCTACTTTACCTCTGTGGATGATGTTGTTTCACGGGCTGTGGCCTAGACTGTGTCCAAGGGAGAAAGCGAGCTGAGCACAGGCATTCGTGATGCCTGCTTCCTGATTGAGATGCAATGGGATCAACTGCCTTAAACCGTGAGTCTACAATTTCTTTCTCCCTTAGGTTGCTTTTGGGGAGACATGTATCATAGCAAAAGAAAAGTAAATAGAATACCTCTCCTTTCCTCTTACTCCATTTTACATTGTTATAAAATCCAAACTGGATAACTCATCTTAAAGCGAAGTTTATTGAGCCTACTATTCCGGAGAGTCCAGCCCCATAATCTTGTTGGTGTCTGGTGGAGGCCTTTGTGATGTTCTGTGTCATGGCGAGATGTGAAAGGGCAAATGAGATTATACTAAAGAAAACCAGGAGGGATGACCTCGGTTCCTAAACCTACTCTCATGATTGCCAGCAGTGCCCACAGGATCCTGTTGTCTCTCATTAGGCCTGTCTCCAATACCAGTGCACTGCAGATCAAGCTTCTGCCTTTGAGTCAGTCAAACCATAGCTCCTTTTGATATAGTATGGATATTATTGATACCTGCTGCTATTGATATAAAATATTTATATATTATGTATGTATGCATGCATGAATGTAGATAGATAGATAGATAGATAGATAGATAGATAGATAGATAGATAGATAGATAGATAGTCAAAGAGCAAAGAGCCATCCTTTAGCAGTGAACAACTAACCATGTCTTTGCCCTTTCTTCATGGGCCAGGAAAGACAGGCCTGCACTGATTGTAAAGGGCAGGCTTCATTGCCTGCTGACACTGGAGGTGATATGTGGCAGCTATGGAATTAGAGGAAAAAGCAGACTTCCAGTCGTGCAGGCATTCCTTGCGGCATACTCCTTGAGGCTTCCCTAGTGGAAGGGCTTCGGTCATTTGGGGTGTTGCCTTGCTGCCCTTCACCTGCTGGTTCTCAGAGATACCGCCACTCCTGTGGAATGGGATTCCAGTTTCCCTCTATTGAGCTAAAGAAAATATCTCCCACTCCAAGGAAAGAGGAAGAAATGAGAGATCAGTAAGAATGATCTTAAGAGCAAGAGAATGTGGGCCATCATTTGGAGACTAGAAAGATCCCACTAGGTTGACCACTTCAAAAGTTGGAGATTCAAAGACACAACATTAAAATAGTCTACCTGTGCTTTTGAAAATTAAATATATATTTATGCTGTGATTTGGATGTGAATTTCCCTCTCTGTCTTGGTCCTCAGCTGGTTTAGGGAGGTTATGGAAGCTGCCAAGAGATGGGAACTAGCTGTAGAAGGTAGGTGCTAAGGGCATGCCTTTGAATGTTAGATCAATATAGACCCTTTCTCCCTCTCAGCTTCCTGTCTGCTATAAGATAAGCCGCATCTGTCTTCTAAGTTCTCTGTCATGATGCTCTGCCCACATGCTTGTTGTTAAGATACCATCGATTGGAATCTTTGAACCATGTAGCACATTTAATTCCTCCTCCAGGAAGCTTTTGTCCTGCAGTTTGTCACGTCAATAAGAACAGCAAGTAATACGACATATATATGTATTGTCTGTGGAGGTACAGGCATATTTGTGTACGTGTATACATTTTCTAGGTATGCATATGTATGTGTGTGTCATCTGTGACTTTGTGTATGTGCACGCGCATCTGTGCATGCCCTTGTTATTAAATGGGGGGGGGGGGATAATGTTCCCTTCAGTTTTAGGTGTTTCTGGAGCTTGTCTGCCGCTGGTGAAATAGTTTATAGACTTCTCTGAGGGTGGATACAGTTTTAAGTGGAGGCTTAAAAAGAGCACGTAAGTGGAAATCTGAGAAGAATCGCTAAGCCATTTCCTTCAGCTTTCCCCTCCCCTATTAGAGGTGCGGGATGGATGTCAGAAGCACTGGGTAGCTGTCTCCGACCTTCTGCTGGTCAGAGAGAAACTGTGGGTCTGAGCCGTGAATTCCTGTGCATTTGGTTCTCAAATCTTCTCTGTGGTAGGAGACTGTGTGCATTATAAACCTTTTATAAAATCAAGGCTGTTTTTTTTTATGTTTGCTTTTGTTGTTTCCATATGTAGACTTTTGGCAATAGGTTATTGCCTGTATTTTGTTTTTGTTTTTGTTTTTGATTTTTTTTTCTGAATATCCCATGTAAGGTTGGACATGATGAGGTCCTGATTGTTTTGCATTTGATGTAATATGGAACCTCTATTCCTCCTTCCCTCTTCACTCCTGACTGCTACTAAGGTTGAAAGGAGGACAGCAAGGGGACCTAAAGCTGTGTAAAGAATTTTCATGACTTTAGATTGATCATTGATGACAATTAAGAAAAATGCATAGGAAGGTGTTTTGCAGAAAGCCTAAAGTCAGCAAGCAGCAATCATTTCCCAGTGTCTATAACTGTCTAACTGTAGCCTGGACCAGACCACAAACAGCTACAGACTCAGAGGTAAATGCTCACTATACCCCTCACACTGATGAAAGGCCATGGTGGGTTTTCCTGCTGTTTCTCTACCCTCAATATCCTGCAGAAGACCAATTCCTAAGCCTCACTCTGGGCCTGGGCAGTTGTAGGGTTCATCAGTCTGCAGTTCCCTCCTGTCCTTCCCACCAGGGTGAGCTCTCTGGTATGGCCCCAGCTCATCCACCCTTGCTTCAATGAGCCAGGAGTGGGGCTAGTTTCGCTTTCATGTCCTCAGGGTTGACTCTCCCTCACTTACACCAATTGGTCTGCCCCAACTTCTATCCCATCTATGATCTGCTGGAGCACATGAAGGGACCTGACCCACAGACCCAAAGCTGCAGGATCTCCCTAACACAGAGCAACAACAGCATATCCAAGAAGCATCCCAGTGAGGGCCCAATGTAATTAGCGTAGTAGAAACCAGAGGCCATGAACCAGACCAGTGACTTTTTGTGGCCCACACTTGCAAGTAAAGATACATGGACAAAGGGTTTGGTGCGGGATTCATTGTGCCACACTGCAGCTTTCATGGTGAGATTTTTAATTCCCCCTTTTCTCTTTTCTTCTCTTAAATTTTGTTTTATTTTTTGAGATTGCAGGGGCAGAGGGTTATGAGAAGGGGCGGAGAAATGAATGTAATCAAGATACATGATGTGAAAGTCACATACAATAAATAAGAAGAAAGTAAAAGAAAAACTCACAAAGAAAACCTCCTGACTGTGATGACTCTTGGAATAGTGTGTGGCACAGAATGTTGAAGGGGTGAAATCAATAACTGAATCAGAAGAGGCCATTACGGACTTATCCAAACTTAGGCTCAATGCTAGGAAGGAGTACATGGCTTTGGAGGTATTCTCAGGTCACACTGAAGTAGAAGGGACCCCCAGGAACATGGAGTATACTCTTCCCTGGAGAGTAAATTTTTATGGTGCATGAGCTACCGCAGCTCTTCAGAACTCGGATGTTGGTGATGAAATTAATTACTGGAATAAATTGTAGCGATGCTATTAGCATAAGGATGACTTTGTAGTGACTTCCATTACAATGGAAATTCTGCATTCATGCACGAAGGCTCTCGCCTGTCCGTGGTTCTGATCCTCTCATTACTCTGTTCGGAATACCAGCTGGGAAACACCATCTGTCAGTGACCGCCGCCGCAGCAGCAGCATCTGTCTGTGTCAGCTGGCATCTGTGTTAACTCTCACTGAATCGCCTGTAGACCAGTAGGGAGGTGTGTGACTAGGGAACTGGGCTCTGTCCTGATGCCACTAGTGGAAAGGGGCCTTACCTTTTCACCGTGACACCATCTAGCCTGGGTGCTACGTGCTAGGCACTGCTTTTCTCAAACAGGGCAACTCCAACTTCCCGAATTCAATGGTGTTCTAAATCTTACTTGCCCGTCTTGCTTTCCCACCCATGATAATGCTGTCACACAGTGAAACTTGAGCAAGTGCCCATATGGCAGTTTGGAATGGGATTTTTCTATTTAATTTCTTGTATTCACACTGGAGTGAACTGTGTTCTCTCTCTTCTGCGGTTCCTGTCCTTTAGATGCATTGAGGGCCACAAGAGTAGAGTGGCTTCTGAGCATCTAAATGGCATTCTCACAAGAGACAGAGGCCACAGAGGGAAGGAAATTACCTGATGCCCCAGGCAGAGATGACAACTAGGCTGCCACCAACCTAAGAACTTCTGGGATTGCTGGCAACCTGCTGAAGCTAGGAAAGAATCCTGCATCAGATTCCCCTTAGAGCCCATCAGGGGGACATGGTCTTGTCAACACCTTGCTTTCAAACTTTTAGCTTTCATAACTGTGAAATAATACTTTATTTTTTTATTTTCAGTCATATAGCTAGAAGTAATTTATTGTGATGGTTCCAGGAAGTTAATGCAGACTACTATACTGTATGTCCCCTCTGGGAATCTGTACGTGTTTTGGAAGTTATGTATTACAAGTTCTAAGCACAATGGTTGTATAGACTTTGTTGAGTGAGCATGGGTTTGAATGGTGCTTCTTAGAAAATATTATGGGACCAGTGCTAACAGAACAGGATAAATCTCCACTTCATCTCTGTAGCCAGCCACTTATGTAAACCGTTTGATACATGTATCGAGGGTCCGTAGTGTAGACCAAGCAGCACAGGGAGACAGATGTAAAGGAAACAGATGCAGAACCTGCCCATCTGGAGCTGGTAATCAGATGGAAAAGGGAAAAATAGTTTTCATTCAATGTGTCTTGATTCTTACTGTTTAAAAAAACAGTTGCATAATGGACTAGGATTAATGTTAGAAATAAAACAAGAAAATGCAATCTGTGAGTCTGACAGTGTTCAAATACTACCATTCCTTTGCCCTTGGATAAGTTGATTGGGAACCCCACATCCTTTCTTATCCCTTGAGAAAGAACAGTACAACTCAATAAAACGTTGAAAAAGAGCAGAATTTCAGAATATCTGCTAAAAAGCTTCATTCGAAACAATCATACTACTATTCATATTTGCTATAGTCAAGTACCTGTGATTTCTTGTGGTGTGCTCTGTCTTAATTTTTCTAATGCTGACCGTACTCCTCTGTGTGCAATCTATTTAGTGTGTATCTACTGAATGATTGACTAAGAATATAAGTGGGAAAATGAGTACTAGCCAATGTCATGCTTGTTACTTATTATATGCGTCATCATAAGCAACTTGCTTATCAACTTACTGTTTCTTACTGTAGTTCTACAGAATTTCTTTGTGTGTGCCATTGATCCATTATTCAAATTAAGAAACTGAAGTATTAGGACAGCAGGACCATCCCCCTCAGCCCTGCAGCTAAGTTAGTATTAGTCAGGCCGAGATTCTAATGCCAGTATTCTGACACTAGCTCCCCACCATCTTGAGTAGCACATTTTATGTTCTGTTGGCTTTGGCCAGCAGTGGCCTCCTATGTATTTCAGGATGTGATCTGGAAATCACATCCCTTTCTCCTTTTCCTTATTTGTAACGGTGCCTTCTGGGAATAGTGAAAGAAAGCTTTAGGGGTTTTTATTGAAGTGAATCATTATCTATTAAGAAAATGAGCAGTGCTAAGTCAGACACACCCTGCTGGTTCATTGGCTAAAATTATTCTGTTTAATGACCTTTTTTTTCCTTCATCAACCCCTAAGCTCACATGACTAAAAATGCTCAACTCTCTATCTTTAGAGCCATGAGTGTTTAAGTCAAGGGTTTCCATTGCAACTGCCGATTCTGTGTGAAACGGGAAGCATCCACCCCAGGCCCACACTCTCCAAGTAAACTCACCGTATCCCTGATGCTGAAGCTCTAGGAGAAGCTCATAGGGGAAAGAGGTGAAGCACCCAGCATCCTGGCTGTTCATCTCTTGTCTCAGGGTGCAGGTCTTTGAAGCAGGTGTGTAAGGATCCCAGGACCCAGCACAGACATGCGTCATTTGTGCTTCCTCTCCTCTGGATTCACTGTGGCCGGAAGCACCGGCCATCAAGCTCAACCACGGCATTCTATGGCGCCATAGAATATTTCTTTACATTCCATCTCTAAGCTCCTGTTCTTTGCCAATGTGCGGGCCAAAGCAGCACTCAAATGACCCTCTCCCTTCTAATCCACTGCTTCCGACTGTTACAAGAATACAGGATAAAAGCATCAGCTGATGCTTCTCATTTACACAAATTTACAGCAGAGTTCATAGGATTCTGTTCCTCTTTACTCTTCCTGAAGGTCCCCAATCCTCAGCAAATCACCAATAAAATTGCTCTCCCTTGGCCTGAAAGAGCTGGTACTTTTTTACCATTTTCTTTCAGTTTCTTTCAAAAATGAATATGAACCTGGGCCAGGGGTTATAAGGTAAATAGTTCTCTGAAGTGATTCATATTGTTCTTCTGTGCATTCAGACATTAAAACTGTGGGTCCATTTAGGTCAGAAACCATCTCAAGGGAGTGGTGAGGGATGCAATAGTGAACTCAGTAAACAAATGTGACTCAATGCTCCTCTGATTGAATACTGAGATATTGAAACTTTTTTTCCTCTTGGTGTGGATGCCTAATGTGGACATTTAATATATAGTCAGGCTCCTATCATCTGAAAATAGCAGCTTGAAAGCAAGGCAGTAAAGAAAAATCAGGAAATACGGCTGAGGCCACCATGTGACTACCCAAACGCGATTGGGTACCTTTGTGTTTGGTGTCTATGTCTGTAATTCGTGTGATGGGTTCAACTCGCACAATTTAGGATTCATAGAGTAAATCAGGACATGCTTTTGGACTCCTAAGAATATTAGGAATCAGAGTATCACCTTATTTTGTTTTCATATGTTGAGTTTTCTATGACACCTGTGTTTGTCTTGTTATAGTTTACAGTAGAAATTCTGATCGTCTTGTTTCAATTACTTGAAAAACCAACATGGGCACCAGGAATGAAACAAGACAAGAAACTTTGTTTCTCTTGAAGACAGACCCTTAAAAAAATTCACAGGCTAACTCCAAATTGAGTATAACAGAGCTTTATTTATTTAGGGGTAGGTAGACTCACAGATTATAGTCCTCTGCACCACCTGGGAAGAGTAACACAATCACACTGCCCGAAGAGAGGCTGGACTCACGCTTTACATAGGCATATACAGTATAAGAGGCCACACCCAAGTGGGCAGGTTATTTAGAGGCTTCTGGAGATAGGAATTCCTACAGCATTCTAATTTTCATTTGGTGACTTGTATTAGTTTTGTAATTTATTAAAATTTATTCTTTGATCATTTCATCCATGAATATAATATATTCTGTTTACTCTCAGGCCCCTCCCCACTGTTTTTATTTTTCTTCTATCTCTGTCATCCCCTCCCTGTCATTCATGTCATCTCCATCCCACATTCATGTAATTTTTGCTTTTTGATTTTCTGCTTTTAATAAGACACAACTGTATGGCTATGGGTTAAAAACTATCATTTCACCCTGTGCATTCACCAGTGGGTTCAGATTGTGTGTGGGGGGGGGCCTTAAAGGAAAGAAATGTAAATCTTTCCCTACTGAGATCACATTGAATGAATATTATCTTCATTTTCAAATATTGGGAAAAGCCTAAGGAGTTCTCGATGGTGTAAAGGCAGGCATATGGTTCTGCTGACGTCCCTGGGTTAATAATGTATCTGAAATACCCAAAATGATTGATCCACAAGCTGATTTCTTTATGGTGAGGTTTATATTTATCTGAACATTTATTAATGAAGTTACAGGTAAAATTTATCAACTTTGGTGAGATGGATCTTTCACCTTTGATATCATGTAAAATACCTCACCCTTTATTCTGTGCTTAACCACTCTGCCTGCCCCATCAATCTCTTCTTGAACACATTGATGCATGGCAGATGAGAACGCCATGGTGATATCTATAATATGAAACCAACTGGACTAAGAAATTGGGTATTTCTGAAATGCTTTTCCCATCCCTAGAAATGCATCTGAGTTACTTATTTAATGGCCACAGTAACTGTAGAATGCAGAAATTGGTCCTCATAAGATGAACAGGGTATAGTTATCTTCCCAAACTAGAAGTGGCAACTACAGGTTCAAACTTAGGCTTCTTGACTCTGGATCCTTTATTCCATCCATTGTAGTCATCATGACATCTGACTGCAAGATTCAGGAACCTGATTTAATATATGAGTCCACCCTCCTATTGACAGATACTGTATTCTCAAGTTCATCTGCTTGTGACTACCCAAATCAATGTTTATGTCATATTTGATCATCCATAACCCTGCACATAGATAATGAAAATTTTGTCTTCTCATGAGTATGTTCTCATGAGTAGTGAGGGATCTCTCCGCCATCTGTCCACTGTCGTATGTCACCCTTGATTTTTGTGTTGTTATTCTTGTTATCCTAATTTTTTTCCATTATTGGGATCAAACTCAGGGTTTTATATGAGGTAGGTAAGTCATCTACCACTGCACCATACCTGCAACTATCACCCGTGATCCTTTGTGGTCTGTTTATTGGTATGGTATCTATCACTGCTGTCTCTTGGTAATTTTGCCATTTAAAATGTTCCAGGCATAGTTTTCCAAAGCTTTCTGGCTTTCCTAAAAACAGACTCTGATGTCCCATATAGATTATCCTCATCCAGGCTCGATTTACAGTGCTATTGGCCTTAAATTCAATATAAATGAGCCAAAAGCACATCAAACATGATGACTTTAAAGAGAAACACATATAAAACAAGGTTCTGCGTGGATCTGTGAGTGCAAATGTTGTGAGCAGAGGTTCAGAGCAATGCTTTTGTATTTGTGGTAGCATAAACTCTAACTACCTCAAGCTGTGAGAACCAACTGGGCTTGAGCTCCTGTTATCTTGCATTCCTTTACTAATGCCTTGAATGTGAATGTGTTTTCAAAATGTTTACTTACCAAAAACATACAACATCAATGGAGGCAGTTTGTCCCTCAAGGGAACAAAAAAAAATGTTTCTTGAACAAGAAGAAACCCTTGATCATTTTGTGCATAAAGTAGATGTATACAGTCAGCGTTTAATAGCTGTCCATCATAACCATGACATTGTGCTGGTGTTTGTGGGGAAAATTAGCAAATGAAGGAATCTAAAATTTTCTTTGAGGAGCAATAAAGAGATTCTGAAGCACAATAGAGAACACGGCGGATATATAATAAGATGAAACATCTAATGTATGAGGTTGCAACACATAACCAAGGTGCTTGCAGCCAGCTCCATATGGAACCATTGATAATATTGTTGCTTCACCTTTATTCCCCTTTTCATTCATGAGCAGAGGGAGGGTACACATACATTTCCAGTTGTGACTGAGAATTTCCTCAGGCATGTTTTATCTTTGGACTTTCAATGTCATGGCAGTTTAAAAATGAATGCTTCTAACTCAAAGGAATGGTCATTTAGGGTAATAGCTTCTCCAAGTATCATGATCTAATAATTACTCACTGTGTGCTAGTATTTATATAATAGATTAGTCCATTGACAAGGATGGTTACTGCATGCAGTGAGAATCTTAGAACATGGCATCTAGGCTTCACAGCAGAAGAATCCTGCTGTAAGATTTTGTCTCTCAAAGGAGGACCCTTCTGCAATGATTTTGGACCGATAGCATAGAAAAACAAAACTCTGAAGATGTAAACAATGAAATTAGACCAAATGAAGCTCTGATGATGGTCTACTTGGTTGTAAGAGAAAACACCCTGCCTGTTGTGGTAACAACCATTTTTAATCTCAGTGCTTGGGAGGCAGGAGGCATAACTCAGTGATTTCATGGCTAGCCTGATCTGCATAGAAAGTTCCAGACCAGACAAAACTATATTGTAAGACCCTCTCTGTAAAACACCAAAGGAATCCCTGAGTTCATTATAAAGAGTGACAGATAGGTGGAGTTAATCCTCACCCATCCCAGAGCATCAGAGACGTCTTCTATCCAGGCACACATTGGCTTTAGCAGCTGTGTTTAAGATTTGAAATGCAAGTTAATCTCAGCAAAAACACCATTATATATTATGTCAAATTGATGCTGTTATGCTTTAATATTATGTGTTTTATTATTTTGTGCCTAATATGTTATTTTGTTTTGCTTTTCTTGTTGAAACAGAGGTAGAACATATGGAATTTATTTCAAGTTTTCCATTTGCACATCACTAAGCAATAACATACTTAAAATAATTTAAGTCTGTGTATTAGGTGGTGTACAATAACATTTTTGCCTTGTTAAAGGGAGTGTTTATGTTACTTGGCTTTGAAGAATAATCTAATGTACTCAGAGCCATTAACAATTTGAACCAACAGAAATCTTTCAGTCTCCCCTACCAGATATAGTTGCTGATCTTCAAGCATAGAAGGGAGGCAGAGGGAGTGAATTCCAAGATTACAAAGTAAAGAAGATGTGTACTGAGGTCATGGACCAAGTACATATGCTTCTAAGTAGGTCACCATGTCAGTCTACCTCCAATGGCTCCATTCCAAGATGTTGGTTAGACCCAGACAAGAGTTACCACAACATCTCACTTAATGTTGAGGGAAGGATTTGTGAAATGCAATCTGAATAGCAGAGTCGTCTTGGAGCATTAGGTCACAGTGAGTTGGGGGCAGTGGTAATGGGAGACAGCCGTTTGTTTTGCCTGCTCAGGTGAGATTTATTACTCATCTACTTGGATTTCTCCATGATTTTCAACATAGCAGTCAGAATCCTGAAACTCCTTACATCTAAGACTTTATGCTGTTCTATTTTGTAAAATTTGATTATGAACTTACCCATTCAAGCTTGGCTTAGTCCATACGAGCTACTATGACAAAACACCCAAGACTGGGGGGTTTATATGCAATAAACCTATTCCTTACAGTTTAAACGCTGATAGTTTAGGGTTGGGGTGCCTGCACAGTTGGCTCTTGCTAAGGACCTGCTCCCTGGGTCTCACACTCATGTTGTGTTGTACCCTCATGTGACAGGAGAAGACAGGGAGGGCTTTGATAAGGGCACAGTTGTCATTTATGAGGACTACACTCTTGTGATCTAATTATCCCCCAAGCCCCTTCATCACTTAAGGCTGTGTCCTTGAGAGCTAAGAGTTCAACGGTTTGGTAGAAAGTAAATATCCAATGCACCAGATACACCATTGGGAAGACTATTAAAAAACTGTTCTTGGTACACTGTAAGCTTTTGATCATAACTTGTAGGATGAAACAATTGCATCTTTAATATAGTTAGTGGGTTTTCTGTTACTGCAAAAGTCACTGTTATATAAGAGAATATGGCACAGGTAAATATTGCACAGTTGGATTTGAATTCTGTGTATGCATAAACTGAGCCCTTTGCGCAAGGTGGTACACAGCTACAACCAATTAGCCAGAGCCTTGCTCTTTGTGGGCATCTGGGGTCCTCTTCTCTTCTCAGATGATGTTGACCAAATTCACTTCGCTGCCATGTATGATACGCGTAACTCTGACCTTAACATTTACTGTTTGAGAGTCAAGAATAACAGGAGCTCCTCTTTCCTCGAGACCCTCTCAAAGCACTTACCTCATTTGGTCGGGTCTACACAAGATAGGGTTCCTTTTGCTTACTTAAAGGTTTATTAATTTAGGGACTTTAGTCACATTGCGAAAACCCCCTCAGCATTTCCATATTGTGATAATTAAATTGTGGGGAGGAGATGGGAATCTTGGGTGTCAGCAAGGACATGGGTAATTTGGAGCATTTTGAAATCTCCCGCCATGTATTTTAGGCCTTCCCCTGTGTGGAAACTCAGCCCTGGACTTAGATAAAATCAGGTCAACCAGACATCTCAACTGAAGTGGAGGATCATCCCTGTTTATTGTAAGGCATTTTGCAGCAACCCTGGCCTCCAGTGCCAGTAGCACCTCTGTACGGCTTATGGCAACCCAAAATGATGTCAAGCATTCACATGCATCTTCTTGAATAGAAATCGCTTCCTGGACTGAGGACAACTGTTGGTCCAAAAACCCATGCCCTTGGTATTTTGTTATTTCCAAGAAAGACACATTAAACCATGGAATTTGTATTCTTAAAGTGATAACGCTATGTGGAGTCAGCAAGCTCTTGCTTCTTTGGTAGTCCTTCATCCTAAGATTTCTTTATTTCCAGTGCTATGTGGTGTAAAGTGTTAACACAGTGGACGTGCTCCTCACATGGGCTTGCTCATTCACATTTATTCCAGCACAGGCTTATATTAGCACATTGACCTTAACATGTCTTATAGCCTTGTCTGAGTTTATAACTAGGCCCTGTTATAAGAGGGTTTTAGTTCTTCTGTGACGTGGGTCAGGTACTTCCGCAAGGATATTTACTATATAAGTCAAAACCCTTTAATAAGCTCCATCTTTTGTGTTAGAGCCGCTTACTTGGAAAGAAGGGGCTTAGTGTGCAGCTGAGTAAAAAGGCATGGCCCAGTTCTGAGTTTACAAGGCTCAGAAGCTCTTTTTTCTTTCTTGTTTTGCTCTAGGCAAAGGCAGCTCAAGCATCTCATCCGACGTGAGTTCAAGTACAGATCACACGCCAACCAAAGCCCAGAAGAATGTGGCCACCAGTGAAGGTAGGCACATCTGGTCTTCATGTTTCATCTTTCCCTTCTGCGCTGACTGTTTGAAAGATGAAGAGAATGTGGGAGATTGACCTCTAGTTGACTGCATGAGACTCTATCAGATCTTAAAAGGAGCAGGCAGTGACTCTTAGAGTTCACTTTGGCCGCACTGTTGGTACTTCCATTGAAGTTGACTTGGTGGGATTTACGTGTATTAATGTTATGGCAGATGATATTATTTTGTGAAAATGTGATAGACTGACTCAAGAGAAACCACTATGACATCATATTCCAATTTTCCACTATGGCAAAGTAGTATGATATAAGAGCCTTTGATACAAGTTGAAAGTTCCTGCAAGAATGTGCAGAACAGTTGTTCCTTACATTCGGGATGATGCTGACGAGAGGGTCAGTCACGTGTGGAGGACTGGAATTAATGCCTGAAGTTGGGCATAAGCAAGGATGCTTTGTTTCATTATTTAAATAATATGTGAAAGACGTTGTGTTAAATGTGAACATTTATTCACCCAGGCCTGGTCAAGGATTCCACAGCAGTTTCTGCAGTACATGCTGGGATTCAGTTGCTTCCAAGGAGGCTTTGAGCTATTACTTAATTGAGCAAGGAATCATTTCTACGATATTTAGTAGAAAGTCGACCCAGTTATTTTGTTTTAATGTGAAACACAGTGGATGTTTCCTCTCTGAATAAGAGTTCCCTCTAGATTAATTATCCAATACAGGTCATTTATGTGCCATTTATGCCAGAAGGCTTTTTTTTAAAAAAAAAAAAACAGGGTCAGTTGATTTGCATATTTTATTCATCCTGATTTTCTCAAATGTACAGGGTGCTAAGGAAGCTGGTGTCAAGTTTTCATTTTGGGGGCTTAGTGTCTGCTGCTCTTAACATCAGGAATCATGCTGACAGGCTGATGTTGGCCCTTTGAGTCTTTTACATTCTGTCTATCTGTATTGTAATCTGTGCACTGAAGTTGATTCTTTTCCTCCACTGGATATTCTTCTCTTCCCATGTGTTTCATCCGGTGTCAGAGAGCACAGAATGACCTTCCATGGGCTCATTATCCTCAGGCCAGTGTATAGGTGACTTGGATGGCCGCATGGCATTCATTTGTGTTTAGACCCATGTATTGTTTCTAGTGCGTCAGCAGCTTCTAAGGCAGATGGATGGGTGTGTTCTACTCAGCACAGCAAAGGGCCAGGTAGCAATCCAATTTTAATTTTCCGCTTGCTAGGTTAAGTGGGGGCATTTGATCACTCTTGAAATTCAGTGGAGGCAGCTGAATAGAACTGTTTGGTTATAGCCTCTTGCTTTTGGCAGCTCCATTCCTAGAATGCAGAATGAAAATGACTTCCATTTATCCAGAGTGGTTCTCTTCAGCTAGAAATTCCTTTTATAAGATTCTTAGTTCTTCCCACTAGGATGTGGCAGTTAATCTTTCCACACCCGTGCGTTTATGGAAATAGATAAACTTAAATAATTGGCATTTGCCTGTGTTTATGTTTTCTCATTATTCCTTTTCCCTTTAAACATAGGAAATGCTGAACCGTAGATGTTTTGTTGAAAGAATTGAGAAAGGAGATTCTAGGATTTTGTGCATTTAAAAACATTGCTCTCTATGTTTGAAAATAAAATAAGGAAACCCTGGGGACCCCAGGCTGTCCTTTCTTTGGTTTTCCCCAGGGAGAGGCACTGTTTTCCACACCAAGGTTTTATATATTTTGTCACGATTTCATTTTTGACATTATGAAAATAATACCAAGGAAAAAAGACTAAGAAAATTTTATATTCTTTTGAAACAGAATGGGCTAAATTAGTGTGGAGTTCCTTTTCATATCTTAGGGGAGAAAGCCTAATCTCTGCGGAGATGTCATTTATAGTTGGAGAGGTAAAAAAATAATAAAAAGGAATGTGTTGACCTTTGCTATCTGAGAGAGTTGGAGGAGGGGCGTACAGAATGAAGATCCTCTTTGTCTACATGTTTCTGGTCGGTGAAAATTTAAATTTTAAGGTATAAATGCAGTGTGGGCATTTCCTTCAGGGATGTGTACGCCAGGGCCGCCTGCCACACAGATGCTCCTGCACAGGCTGGTGAGTAGCCAGGGCTAATTTTCTCCCCCGCACAAGTGACAGAGCCTCAGGCTGCTTCTCAAGATGAATGATTAGGGGGGCATAGTCTCTGACCTCCACAGGTGGATTTACCTGATGTTGTGTGAGTTGCTTCCTTCGGGAAAATACCAGGTGACCCTTCTTGGCAATGCTCCCGTATAGTAACAGAAGGCGGGCACCAACTTCCTACAGAGACGACAGAGGGCTCCTTTAAAACTATCTTCTGTTTCTTTCCCCACCATTGTCAAGAATTATGTTTAATCTTAAGTCAAAAAATCATTTGTGTGTGTGTGTGTGTGTGTGTGTGTGTGTGTGTACAATCACACACTTGTGTAATCTCCTGTGGAGGCATTTGTGAACAGGCATTTGTGAACCACCGCATGTGGGTGCTCGCATCTGAACTCAGGAGAGGAGAATGTCCTTTTCAGGGATGAGCCATCTCTTCATCCCCACTGTGTGTAACTTTCCATGATAAGAAAACTGGCGAGAGTGGAGCCGACTTTTCACAGTGGTTTGTGTGTTGACCCTTTCCTGATTATTTTTACCTCTGTCATTGTCAGCATTTCTTCCTGTGAGCACAGGCTGGCTCTCAGTTTTAAGATCTAAATTGATTAGTAAACAAATAATGTATATTATTAATTTCTCTGAGCTCTTGAGAACATTAGCAGTTGGGTTGCAAACATCATACGGCACTACTGAGCTGTCACAGGTGGGATGGGGAGGAAATTGGGGGACTCTGTTGGTCCTCGATTTTTGTTGTTTGTGGTGATGGGTGTAGATATCTGTGTGAGTTAGAACTTGACCTCTATCTCGTTACTAATGGTTCCTGTTGTGTTCCTTATTAGAAAACACGAATTCTACTCTACAGTGTGTGGTGGTATAAACTGAGGATATGGGACAAGGCCACATATCTGCTTAGAGAAGGACATTCACATCTGCAGTTGGGTGAAGGATGACAGAGGAGGTTTAACTCTAAGCAGACACAAGGGCAACCATTGAGATGACTGTGCTTTTTAACTGTACAGTGGGGAAGGTTGTAGAAGGAGCTGACACTTCTGCAGATTCCTGTGTAGACCACAGTAAAAATAGCTTGAAATTGCTGCCTCTAAGCTGTGAGAGGGCAGCAGGAAGCAGTGAGACCTGCTCTGGAGCTTTGTCTGTGAGCGGCCCGGTGTGCCCAAGGAGTGTGTAGTGTCTTCTTGAAGATGTCACAACACAGGATGTGCTCCATGAAATTTGTTAGTAAAGTTCGTTAAATCCATGAGAAAAAGCATCTTTTAAATCTTGATTTAGAGGTTCTTTCTGTAGATTAGGGTGACCTTAAACGCATAGACCCTCTGCCTTGCTTTTCCAAGTGGTAGCATCGTAGTTGTAGCAACATTATAGCACTTAGCTAAAAATGCCATTTAATAACCACAAGGAATGTTTTCGTGTAAACATGGTGTGTATCTTCATTGTGGCTGAGACACACTCCTAAGACATGGCTAGAGGCATGGAGTGTTTCATGATAATTGTTAGAGTCTTTCTTTATAGCCCATTATATTCAGTATGATACTTGAAGCTCATGATTTCCTGATACTATAGGAGAGTGGTTCTCCACCTTCCTTATGTTGTGATCCTTTGATACAATTTCTTATGTTGTAGTGACCTCCAACTACAAAAGGATTTCATTGCCACTTCATAACTGTAATTTTGCTACTGTTATTAATCATAGTGCAAATATGTGATATGTTGGTTATCTAATTTTATGACCCTGCCACAGGGGGATTGACCCACAGGTTGAGAGCCAGTGCTGCAGGAGGTCTAGGGTCACGTCTAGAAATCTGCATTTTCATCCTCCCAGCATAATCTGCCTGCTCACCCTGCAAGTCGCAGCACAAGTCCTGCCGTTTGTGCTCTTCTTCCTGTTCTGCTCTTGGAAGTCAGTCCCATCTTTTCAAGTGTTCCATCCTAAAAGAATGACTGTTGACCGCAAACCGTGAAAGTGATGTTGGAATTGAATGGGGGCGCACACCAAGCAGCCTTGAGCAGAATCAGTGGACTGGAGTGAAGTCTCCTGCAAAACTAGCTGCATTTTGCACATGATGTGAGGATGTGACTTTATAGGTAACTTCTCAACAAATCATTCTTTCTCTTGCTCTGGAGTAAGTCGAAGGTAGTTCAGCTTGCTGTGCTTTAAATACAGCCAAGTCAGCTATTGCTCCCAGGGAACGGTCAAGTTTGGTGATTGTTTTGTAAATACTGGCTATGAGGTTATAAGGTTAGCCACCTGCACATAGATTTTGAAGCTATAGGGGACTGTCCAGTTCCTCCCTCCTTCCTTCCTTCCTTCCTTCCTTCCTTCCTTCCCTTCTTCCTTCCTTCCTCCCTCCCTCCCTCCCTCCCTCCCTCCCTCCCTCCCTCCCTCCCTTCCTTCCTTCCTTCCTTCCTTCCTTCCTTCCTATCTTCTAGCCTACCTTTCTTTGTTAACATATGAAGCTGTTTAATTGGGTTGTTAGAAATTTAGCTCACCAGTTTGTGAGGATATGTCCCATTTGTCAGAATGAATTGAGATCACACCTATCCATGAAGCTGAAGAACAACTTTGATCTTGTGACCTTGTGAGTCCACAGCATTGTGATCAGCTGTGCTCTGTTAACTGGTACTTCTCCGTGCGGAAGATCTCTCCTTCCTGGTGCCTGACAGGCACAACTGCTTCTTCTTGAAGGAACCATCTGTAGAGAGCTTGCGGATTTTAACCTTGCTAATAGCGACTTTTGTAGAGGTGGCAATGGCAAACTTCTGGTGTGTTCTAGATTGAGGCCAGGAGGTCCAGTTAGAAGTAGAAGTCACTGCCCAGATGCTTCAGGCAAACCACTCTTGCCTGTGTAGCGCATGGTGAGGGTGATCAGATTGTCCTGGGAATGATGCTGGCCAGAGCCATCTCATGTGCCAGCCAAAGCGCATTTTGCCATGGCTCAGTAGCTTCCATGGCATGTCTTTGGTAGGACAATACCAAGGTATTTTGCAAAATGTCACCATACAATTGTTACCATTCTTTTTTGCCACCAACTGGTTTTGTGGCAGTAACAAAGACCGTCTACTTTTTCTTCTTTTCTTTTTTTTTTTTTTAGTAAATTTTATTAAATTATAAAAGTTTCCATTTCCACCCCCCCTCCCAACATCCTCCCACTCCCCCTACTCCCCCTCCTCCTCCCTCTTCGTCCCCCAGGGCAGTCAGGGTTTCCTGCCCTGTGGGAAGTTCCAGTTCCTTCCCCCTCCCTCCAGGTCCAGGAAGGTGAGTGTCCAAACAGACTGGATCCCCAAAATCCATTATATGTAGAGGAAACAGGTCCCAGTGTCATAGTCAATGGCTTTTCAGAAAGACTTCGGGTCAGCCACAGTCAGAGAATCCGGCCAAATTCGGAGAGTCTGGTTAGATCACGTCCTCTTTCAGTCCCAGTCCAACTGGCCTTGGTAAACTCTCATCAGATCCGTTCCCTTGTATCAGTGGGTGATAGCATCCCTCGCAGTACTGATTTCGTTTTTCATGTTCTTCCTCCTTCTGCTCCTCATTTGGACCTCGGGGGGCTCAGTCCGGTGCTGCAATATGGGTCACCGACTGTATCGCCGTCCTTCGTCAGATGCAGGATCTATGGTGATAAGCAAAATATACATCAGTATGGACATGGGCCACGGCCGATTCAGGCACCCACTCCTCTGTCCAGAGAGCAATCTGGGGGATCTCTCCTTGGACCTGGGATCCCATATATAATCAAGTCTCCTGTAAACCCTAAAATGCTTGGACTTCGCAGTGAGTATTTCATTTTGTACAGGGCCTTTCTGGAATAGACTAGGAATACCTGCCAGGTCCTCTCACTAGGATGGGGTTTCGGCTGCAGTGGGGCTTCCTCTCCTTGGGTCTGAGAGTCACCCCTTTTCTCTGCACTGGCAGCGGCATCACCACAGCCTTCTTGACTGCACGTTTCCTCTCCATTGTTTCGTGCTTCTCGGCCTTTTCACCTGCTCTCTCGCAAGATGGGAAAGAGAAACTTACAAAGAAATACCTGGGAATGGAGTGATTTTCTTGAGATTATGTACCACTGTGAAATTGCCAAGTGGGGGTTTGATTCAGCAGTGTTGGATTGAACACACTAGGAAAAAAATAGCGGCAACTAACAGCAAAAGACTTACGTAATCTTAAAAAAAAAAACAAAAAAAGAAGCTCTTGTTTTCTGTTGGTAGAAGTGTTTCATTCTCTTTTCTCCCTCTGCTTATGCATGTTTATTGCGGTCTTGCTGCAAGGCCGAGCCAGACTGTGGGAAGTGTTTGAGAAAGGTTGTTGAGCCCAGGAAGATCCTGAATTTTGTCAGAACAGTGTCTGCTCTGGAAGGTTAGAGGACCTTAACCTACCTAGTGACTTCACAATCAAAGACCTTAATGTAGTGACTTCACAACCGAAGACTTTAACTTACCTAGTTACTTTACAATGGAGGACCTTAACCTACCGAGTTACTTCATAATTGAGGACTTTAACCTACCTAGTGACTTCACAGTCAAAAAGCTTAGCCTAGTGACTTCACAATTGAGAACCTTAACCTACCTAGTGTCTTTCCTATGGGTCTTTGAGTAACATTCCTTAATAGTGCTGTGTGGAATTGCATCTTTAAATGACTTCTGGTATGAAAGTGTTTTTAATTCTTTCATTCGCGGCATGTGACATGAGTTGACTCACAAAGAATGTGTAGTGATATTCTCCTGGACCTACATCCACCCGCTTATTTATATAGTTGGTGGTTTCTTACATTTTCAGTGCCCAAATTAGGTCTGTACCAAAGGAGTTGATTTGAATGTGCGGAGGCATATGGTTTTGTTTATCCCTCTGTCTTCTGTTGTGTTCTGTCTACTTCTTTTAGGGTGTATTCTTAAACAAAGTTAATGTGATTCCCCAAGGAAGGGAAAAATCATGCTTTTAACTTGGGGTAGTTTTTCTTGCCCTTGAGAATCTTTGCCACTTTTCAATAAATTTTGTGTTTGTATGTGTGTGGTATGCATGTGGACATGTATGTCAGTTTACACATAAACATGTGTGTGGAAGTCAACATCGCATGTCTTCCTCAGTGACTTTGCACTGTCTGTTTCAGCACAGGCTCTTCTACTGGGCCTCAAGCTCACTGATTTAGGTAGGCTGACTGGCTAACAAGCTCCAAGTCTTCACCTTTGTGGAGTGACAGATAGGAATCTGCACCTAGCTTTTTCATGTGTGTTGGCGATCCAAACCCAGGTTCTTACGTTTGAATAGCAACACTTAACTCATTGAACCATCTTCCCAGCTTCACCCAACAAACAGTATCTATTGTTGAGCCTCCTGTATCAAGCTCCTACAACAAACAATTTTTATTGTTGAGCCTCCTGTATCAAGTGCTTACAAGTGATTTCATGAGCAGGGCTGCATCTAAAATTGCTCTGTCATCAAATATCCCTTGACAAATTGACTTCTATGCTTCCATTGGTAAGACAAACAAGAGCACTCAAGGGTAAGTGTGAATTAAAATCATATGAAATACTAAGTGACTCGGATGGTCTATGAGACCAACACTCTAAGATTATATGTTCTTGTCTTACCATTGTTAGAAATCTCTCTTCAGTCATCGTTTTTAAAATGTGATAATTGTGTGTAGTAGTGTACACCACTGTCACCCTTTTATAACTTGCATTTTGTCCTTGGAGTACATTCCCTACAGATCACTCTTTCTGATCCTCTCCAATTTGCTTCTCTCCCAGGTCCCCTGCTTTTTCCATAGTAGTCTGTGAAAATTTATGACAATAATTTATAAGATGTTATCAAAATATAACTTCAAGTTATATGTGAGAAGTTATCTTGTCAGTTCATAATTTTTTCCTCATTGTCAATATTATCCATAGAAAACCCTTTCTGTGAATCACATATGTTTAGGAGATAAAATTTGTTATTCCAAGTTGCTTTTACACTAAACTCTTGAGAGTGAACTTGCAAGTGACAATTACTCCATCGTGAACAGATTGTAAGAGAGAGTCTTACCACTGGGAATTGATTCTGAAGTTATCCATGGCATGCAATTATAAACTGTTTGACAGGAAGGCATAGAATAATTATTTGGCATATTTGGCATGTTTTCCCTTTATGTAGAGCCATGGAGTTATTGTTTCTGGTTTGTTTATTTGTTTGTTGCTTTTTAGTGTGTGCATGCGTGTGTGGATGCATGCTCTCTGTGTGTTTGCATTCACAGGTGGCAGTCAGAGGAAGACAGTAAATGTCTCAATAGGGTGATGATGTATTACCTCTTACTGTATCAGAAAGTTGCTGATTTGGCGAGGCTCTCTGGCTAGTGAGCTCTGAGGATCCACCTGTCTACTTTTCTTATTACTAGAGTTACAGGCATGCACAGCTATGCCCAACTTTTTTCATAGGAATTCAAACTCGGGTCCTCCTGTTTACACAGCAAGTGCTCTTACCAAACCACCCTCAAGGGTTATTCATTCTCTAGTTTGAATTTTCTCAAGAAGAAGATAATGATTGTACAGCGCCAACCTTGAAATAAACCTCAGCCTAAAAATCAAGTGAAATTAGAGCAGAAGTATAATTTAATAAAATTAATCATAAAGCATAGAAAGATGAACAAAAAGCACAGAGTTAGTAGAAGATAATAGCACTTAAGAATGTCTTTAAAGTATTGATAGTTCAAAAATGACATGGACCCAAGCTCAATGGTTGGGTGGAGACTTTAGAGATTCTGAAATTGGATGTAGTATTTGGAACTTTCATTATCGGTAAGCTAAGGTGATATCTCATTAGTACATAGATTTTTTTTTTGCTTTTAAAATTAAATTTTAAAGTTAACCATCTCTGAAAGTGTCAGCATCACATAGGAAATCTTTGCAAAGCTTTAGCTGATGAGATTTAATGTGTTTTGCTAATTTAATTAGTAGTTCATTGCTACATGATGGAGCTGCTCTTATAGCTTAAGCTGCTGCCTAATTATAAATTTAGGTAGATCTGAAACACTTCACAAATTACCTCTGGGGAGTTGAGCATGTAATAAGTCAGTGTGTCCAATTTAATAAAGATAAGATGTCCAATTTGCACTCGAGGATTAGTCTAAGCTGTGTGAAACTCGTCAATTTGTGATCTACAAAATTGGTATATAAGCTTAGAGATAAAACCCCAGATACACTCAGATTCAAACTAGTTGTAATTTCATCATGGAATTATCTTCAAAACTGGATAATCTGGAGTGGCTATCATACACTACTCTCCAAGGCAAACCAGCTCTCCCTATCTCTTCTCCCCACCTCCTCCATTTTAGAGTAATATTTAAAGTATAACATCTCAAGTGTCTTTATGTAGTCTTCAAAGAAGGGATATTATTTTTGATCTTTCATATCCTAAGTCACTTATGAAGTAATCTTATATCTACTTCTTCTTCTTGGTTTACCCTTTGCTTTAGGGAAAAAAAAGAGTACTCAATAAGCAATCGGTGTGTCTCAGAGACAAACATTCTGGTTCCTTTATATACAACTACGCATGTTTGTAATGGAGGCTTTGTTCATTCTTAAGATTGTTCAGCAGCTTCAGTTTAGTTAAATGTGGATGTATTCAACAGTGTGGTGTAAATTTCAATACCTTTGATTGGCACTTGTGGTATCAGAAATAGGTGGTAGCCAAGGGTCATACAGTTGTAGCATAGTGGGCAATACTTCACTGAAATACAATTTGTTCTCCCTGGAGAACCTTTAACATTTTGGATTTGAATTTATCATTTAGACAGAGAATGTACTGTGTAGCACTCCAGCATTGCCTCCTTTCCCCCTAGCCTTAAACATGCATCTCTTAAAATGGTTCAATGGATTCTGTGTTTCTTGAAGGAGTCCGATAATATGACAGAGTCAGAACCAGGGCAACATTGATGGAGCAGTTAATTAGTAATCAAGGGTAGAGCAGGAGTGAGTATTATCTGGTGGCCGCAGTAAGAGGTGCACAGGAAAAGGGATGGATTAGACCCAGAGGAGAGGGGAGGCCTCCTGGGAGACTGGGAGTTGGATTTTGCTCGTGGGTAGAGGGTACAGCAGCAAGAGGAAGATGTCACATGCTGAATCAGGGCGTTCACAACTTAGGGCATCCACCTGGGTCCATCGAGGGGATGGAGGAAGCTTCAAGATTAGAACCTTTCTTGCCTGACAATATTGAGTGTCTGCTCTTTGCATGAGGGTCTTCGTGGAATTCATACAATGAGTGAGACAAATGACAAGTAATGCTAACACTATTTCATTCTCTCTTACTTGTCCACCGTCCTTTCCGTTGTAACACTGAAAAGTCATGTTGTACAGAAAAGAGGAGAAACAGCTCCAGTGGTGGGGAGGGGCTCATTATCTCAGTACAAATAATCTGATTTTGAAAGTATTTGACCTTTAGAGCTGTGAACACACGGTGACCTTAAACATCAGATTAACATGCCTGTTTACTTCCTCTGCCTGGAGATAGCTTCCTGAGGATACACTCACTTCCTTGGGAAGTTCCTAACATCCCACACTGTTAGACTAACAAATAAGGAGATAAAAAGCACTCGTTTGTCAAAGGTGTTCTTTTATGTCCAAGATACTTACAGATTTAAAATGTGCACAGCCTAGAGGGAGTAACTCACGTATATGTTAGGGGTTATTTGTAATTTGGCAGTAACTGAGGAATTGTAAGGAAGTAGGCAGCCATATGGTAAATGATCAGAAACATAACCGGGACCTCTCTACAGTGTGTGAAGGATGCTGCCCCTGATCAGTTTCCTGTGCTTTAAGGGACTGCTGTTGTTCTCAATAACTGTGCTTGTGACTTCTTATAACTGGGCTGAAAAAAACTACATTCTCTACAAAGAAGAGATGTTTGTTTTGTAAATGATAGAGCTGTTAAGGAAGGAAGAGAAATCAATGCTCTTGAAGAAGGTACAGCTATGGGGCCAAGGATGCCCCGCCCCCATCCCTGTCATCAGGGTAGCAGTTGTTAGAGACACTTTCCTGAGTCTCTGAAGATCTTTAGTCAGGGCTGTTATAGTCACAGACCTGCCGGTGGCCTGGATTCCCTGTAGCAATCACTGAGAGGCACACTTGGAGGCTGCCTGCTTTTCTTCTCGGTCATCACTGGCCAGCACAGATACAACTAAAACTGCTGTAGACAATCCATTAGCAATCCCTTCACAAGTGCGATTGCACAGAGGTATTCTGTTAGCCTTCTCCTCTGTTGTGTGTGGCAGTATTTGCCATCACTTGTGTTACTTTGTGCAATTTGCATTAAATCTGAGTGACTTCCACTGGCTTTGCTCTTTGAATGTGATTTTGAACTAATATTCTTACAGGTATTAGCTACCGCTCTCATACAGTGCTTTATAGGACTGCTACGGAGATCCTTTCGCTTCCCTCTCCTGTCATCAATATTTCTTGCTATAAAACTACCCTTTTATTCTAGGCTCACATTCCCAACTTTCCTTACTCCCCCCTTTTATCACCTTCTTTCCATTCCCCTTTTTTCCTCCTGCTCCATCCTCCTCCCCTCCTTTTTCTTTCTTCTCCCCATCCTCCTCCTTCTCCCTCCTCCCCTCCTCTTTCTTCTTCCTCCTCCTCATCCCTCCTTTCTCCTCCTCCCCCTCCTCATTTCTTCTCCTCCTTCTTCTACCTATTTCCCCCTCCTCCTCATAGTCTTTATCCATCCTCTTCCTCCATCTTCTTCTAAGTCATGTTCAGAAGGTAGCTGGATTCTTATAGTAGAGAAATCCATATTTGTCACATAAGTCAAGAATCATGCAGAGGGTGCTTGCTGCTGTGAGTTGAGTTCTAACAACATGATAGCTGAAAATATGTGTTGAACAATGTATCCGTACATATTGAGTTTTTCAATTTATATTGCTGGACATTGCAAAACTTTCTCGGTGCATTGTATTTTATTATTATTTTACAAGTGTTTTCATTGGACACAAGGCTGTCCTGCTGAGCCATTAAATATGTGATTTCTATATGGGCGTGCTCTCTCAGATCAACATCTGAAAATGACCAGATAGGATCAGTGAAGCTTGTGACAGTAACAGGTCACTGAGCAAACCAGGCACCCACAGCTACATTTCATGGATGATTTTTATTGCTTTTTTTTCTTTACATTTTTTAAAACCTGGTTTGTTGTTTTTTTTTTCTGAGAAATAAATAAGGTTTATCCAGATTTATAAACCCATTCCAGAAAACTACCAGAATGTTAGATAGGCATAAACATTTGACAAATGTTCATGGAATCCATGACTATGTTCTTATTTTTAACTTTAGTAAGAATGGCCCTGCTGAGTAACATTGGAAAATATAGTCATGGAGACTATGACTTCTAAAGATATGCAGCAATGAAGATAATGTTTTAGTACCAGGATTGATTCTCAGAAAAAAAAAAAGAGGTTACTATTCCTGCTTAGATAAGTTTGAGGTCCTTTGTGGGGATAATTGAAAATGATTTGATTTTAGTTGATTTCTTGTTAAGGAAACAAACATGTCCTTTAAGCAGAACAGTTATGATAAGAGGAAAATAGAGATAGAAGATAATTCCAATTTCTGTTTTTATTAATTTCACAAAATGCAGTCATAGTACTCCTGTGAACGCTTTTCTACTAAAAACCAGTTGCTTCAGGTTACTGGGTAAGATTTGGCTTCTAAGTTTATTTGGCCCCCTTTCCCCTACTTTTAAGACCAAAGGAAATGTGTTCTCTCCCGCTCACCATTTTAAATTTATTAAATCTTTTAAAATGTATTTTGATTTAGGTATATTGAATTTTTATCTAGTCATATTTCAAAGTACCAGTTAGAGCCTTGTAGCTCTTACTATGAAATTAGAGAGATATGTTTCATTCTGTTGACACAAAATATGGATAATTTGACCAATAAATAAACATGATCAGAGTTCCTAATTTCTCCATTTATTATAGAGGACCTATCCCCCAGAGAAAAATAATATTTTATTTTGCTCTTTGCTTACTTTTTTTAAAAAAAATAACAATTATATTACAACTCACTTTGGCCTCAGATTATCTTCCTAAAAAGTGGGATCATCTGAAGTTTAGATGTTAAATTTTACGCACTTGTATTTGTTCTAGTATTTATTTATTTACCTTAAAACTGGACAGTACAGAGTTTGAGAAAGAATGCATTCAGTCCCAGATACTTACAATGTTCTAAATTCTGTTTAGTAGATGTATATAAAAAACAGAATAAATTTAATCCCTCATTTAATAAAAAACAAAACAAAACAAAAAACCTGTGAGACAAAAGTGTCATGGGTTGCCTTATTTTCAGGTAAGTGTGATTAACCTTGCTTTCTATTGCATATCTGTGCTGTGTGACAGACTGGAAGAAGGTCCCACCAACCCTGCTTTTGAGCTTTAAGGTTCCATTATATTTGAAGCCAGGGTCACCCACTGCTGCCAGAGTGCCATCTGCTGTACCACAATCTTCCTCAATTGAATTGTTCTATACAGTATGCGATGGAAATTCATTATTCACTTGCTTCTAGGTGCTGATGCTCTTGTATCCCTGTTTCAGGTCTATCTGGGTCACATAGAACTTGCCAGAGTGGTGGACCAGGATCCTGGTTTCAAGGCCTAAGTCCTCATTTCCATCTAAGCATTTAAGCATTCCTCATTCATATTATCCAAGTCTTGTCTCTTGAGGTTTTGGCCCTAAAATATTATCAAAATCATTAAGGAAAGAATCTGCTTCACAAGCGATTGGAGCCTCAGAGGAGTCTCTTGGTGGCTCTGCTGCCTTGTGGGTTAGACTCTGGATGTCAAGGCTGCTGGGTCCTCAGAGACCTGAATTCCTTCATGCTTCTGCTCCCCCCTTCCTGCAGATGGGCTGCGCTTCTCTTCAGCCAGCATCGTCCTGTGTAGCAGCTGTCCGCATCCTCAGGAGGAAGGGCAGCTTCTTCTTTCTTAAGTTCTTCTACCTCAACTTTCAAGGAAGGTGGTCCGAAGTGGTGAAATATTAACAAAGGATTTTTCTGTGATCAGAAAGATGTGCTACATTTGAAGCACAAAATCTCAAGCCCATGAGCCAATTCATGGTACCGGTCCTGGGGATATGATGGAGGTGACAGCCCGTATCCTCTCTGCCAGTCTGGCATAAATCTCTTGTACCAGCTTTGCATACACACATTTAGTGAAAGTGGAAGATACTTTCATCCATGTTTCAGCGGAAAAAACATCTTGAAACTGGGAGAGGCCCACAGTACACTGAGGTCTCATACGTAGAAGGCCTGGACTGTTGGAGACATCAGTCTGATTCATTGTTTGAACTCTGCCGCAATGGGAGCTGGAAGGTGGCAATATGCTTGATAGAAGAGAGGTTTCATATTTTTTTCCTGGTTACTCCTGATGCGTCTGTTCACAGCAGCCTGTACAGGTTCTGAAGCTAAAACTTCTGGGTGTGCTGAGATCCTATTCTAAGCTTGTTGGATTTTGGGTGTGTTAGCAATCAGGATATTCTTTCATATTTTCTTGGCACAGGAATATTGCACAACTCCCCAGTTTAGTGCGTCTCTTAAACCTGCTTTGTGCATCAAAGAAACCTTCTTTCTCAGTTGACACAGCTATTAACAGAGACCCAGATCTGGTCAGGGTGCAGGGAGTGATGCAGCATAGGTGCTCAGCCATAAATGGTGCATTTATGTCACAGCCTTCTCTCCCTGAGGTTCAGGGACCAGTGTGGAAGAGGAAGCAGAAGGACTCTAAGAGCCATAGGGAATGGGTGACTATAACAAAACCGTGATTTGGGACATAATCGGGCAGTTCACATATGAACTCAATTCAAGCTAGACAAATCCATCTTAGAGATGGAAGGTGGTCACAAAATCAACCCCCTCACTGCAGAGATATTGGTAATTGATAGCTGTCAAGAGGAGAGCCACTTTTCTTCAAGGATTTGGCCTCTGATAGGCTGGCCATGTTCCAGTGGGCAGTCACAGACCTGCTAATATACAGTCAGCCATAGATCCAATCGCATTGGAAAGGGCTCACTAATTCCACTAATTTGTGATCCGTGGTTGTGTGTTTGTAACTGTCACTCGTAATTAGGGTATGGATATGCTTAGGATGCTGGTGTGGGAAAATTGTCTGTATTCTGTCAATCATATTTTAATAAAACACTGATTGGCCAGGCAGGCAGTATAGGCGGGAAAGCCAGACAGGAAGTAGAGGTGGAGCAAAGAGACTGGGAGTATTCTGGAAAGCAGGAAGCTCCCTCCGCAGTGCTACCCAGACCACCAGAGAGGAAAGATGTAAGCTGCCCAGCTGAGAAAGGTACTGAGCCGTGTGGCTAACGTCAATAAGGATAATGGGGTAACATAAGTTATAAGAACTAATAAGTAGCCTGACCTAATGAGCCAATCAGTTTATAACTTTATGGAGTCTTGTGTGTGATTTTTCCTTGGGAGTTGCCGGTTGTGGGGTACCGAGCAAGAAAGAAACCCCGACAAGCTGGCCCCGCAAGCTACATATGGCGCCCAACGTGGATAACTCCATCCACATAAAGCCTGAAATGGCTTGGGAAGTAATTCTAGAACAAAATGGCAGCATTGCACGTGGTTTCTTGGTAGCAGCAATTTCTCGGGTCTGCTCTGCTTGCTAGAGGCAAACAAGTGCTCTCATCTAAGAGAGGCTTCCTGACTCAGCTTTAGCTGCAAAACTTTGTAGTTCCTTTAAGAGGTCCTGCCACGAAATACTTAAATGGTGTTGATGAAAAACTGAACGCATGCTTTTCGGTTTTCAGCCGTAGCAGGAAAAAAGCTGCGCTGTTTTAAAATGCCGACTTTCTGGGCTGTCCTGCCAGGGAAAACTCTGACTCTTTCAGGCAGGCAGTCCGACTGAATGTGGTCTGTGAGCAGAATGATGCAGCTTGTTTGCTGGCAAGGACCTTGAAACACCATAGAGTTGTGGCAGTGAACACAGTTCTGGCTGGTATCTCAGCCATGAGGCTGGAAAGCTAAGGAATGGGCTGGATCTAACTGTCAAAGCTATGGCTTTAGTCCTACCCATTAAAGACTCATGTGGTCAGAAAAAGAGAGATATACAGCAAAGAGAAATTCAAAGAGGAAGAAACCTCTAAATGGTTTACTATGTGTTAAAAATATATGCTGGCTAAAGGTTAAAGTCATTAAAAATAAAAAAGAAAGAAAGGGAGAAATAGGGTGTGGTGATACACACCTTTAATCCCAATGCCTGGGAGGCAGAGGTATGTTGACCTCTGTGACTTCAAGGGGCAGAGGTAGATTGACCTCTGTGACTTTAAGGTGTGGTAGCACACACCTTTAAACCCAATGCCTGGGAGGAAGAGACAGACAGATCTCTGTGAGTTCAAGGTGTGGTAGCACATACCTTTAATCCCAGCACTGGGGAGACAGAGACAGTGGGTTCTCTGTGAGTTCAAAGACAGCCTGGTCTACAGAGTTATTCCAGGACAAAGATATACAGAGAAACTGTCTCAAAAAGCAAAAGTAAAAATAAAGAAATAGAGGTTAAAATAAAGATACGTAAAGATGGAAAATACACAGAGAATCTTGATACTTTATCTATTATGCTCTCTTTGAAGTGTTTAAATGCTGAGGAAGGAGCAACAGCTGCTAAATATTTGTTTATAAATGCTACAGAATTAATCCAAGATAGGCATTTTGAAAGTACGTTGGCTTCAAAATTGAAGTCAAAAGGTATGTTACTTTGGAGAAGAGATTTTGCTTTTTTTTCTACAGAAAATGAGAGGCTGTGGATTTATTCAGAGTTAAGAAAAATCATCTTTGACCAAGGGAGACCACCTGAGAAATCTCCGACAGGAGTAGATGACCCAGATGTCTGAGTTCTACATCCAGAACAGATTCAAGACTGCTGCCTGAGATAATCAAGACTCACAGGATACTCCAGTCAGGACTTGATTATAACTCTAAATTTTCTTTAAGTCCCCATAATATCATCAGCGCCCCCAATCAGCAGGAAGTAGCCTGAAATACTACACCCACATTCCCAACAAATGGACTAGGGGTATTTTCCTTTGTTTTAAAAAAAAGAGGGAAATGGTGTGGGAGAGTTGTCTGTATTCTGTCAATCATATTTTAATAAAATGCTGTTTGGCCAGGCAGGCAGTATAGGCGGGAAAGCCAGACAGGAAGTAGAGGTGGAGCAAAGAGACTGGGAGTATTCTGGAAAGCAGGAAGCTCCCTCCGCAGTGCTTCCCAGACCACCGGAGAGGAAAGATGTAAGCTGCCCAGCTGAGAAAGGTACTGAGCCGTGTGGCTAACGTCAATAAGGATAATGGGGTAACATAAGTTATAAGAGCTAATAAGTAGCCTGACCTAATGGGCCAATCAGTTTATAACCTTATGGAGTCTTGTGTGTGATTTTTCCTTGGGAGTTGCCGGTTGTGTGGTACCGAGCAGGACAGAAACCCCAACAAGCCAGCCCCGCATGCTACAGGATGCTTTGGAGGACACCGTCACTAGTAAACAGGGTGAAAATGGAGGGGAACCAAAATCAGACTTGGTCTTGAGTTGCAGGGTTTTCTGAGAAGTGTTTGTGTTTCGACACAATAACAGGAAAGATGAGATATACATAAAAGTCAGGGCTGTCTGTATATCTTCCTCCAAGTTATGTAAAGGATGATGGGATTTCAAGAACAGGGAGGATTTTGTGGTGGACCTACCACATTTTCTGCTCTGTTGGGTGTGGCTCTGTTGGGTGTAGTAAGAGGAGTTGCTATCTCATTCAGAGACCTTTAGGCCGGGTAAGAGTTTACTGAGCTTTGTTCTGTGGTCCTGGCCTGTGTTTTCACCCACATGTTTTCCTATTTTTAATTATTCTTTGCTTTCCCCAGAGGATTGATAATCTCTGTGTAGCTCATAACTCTATATTCTAAGTGCTTTATATTAAGCTGCAGATCGGATTCAGCGTATTTTCCCATTTAATATGTAATAGTGAGGACCTGGATATAATGATTGTCTTCAATAGTCTGTTACTACCCTTAACATGACTATGATTTCATAAAATAATGGTTTTCTTTGAGAGGCAGGGCTTCATGTTACCAAGACTGCCTTGTAGTTCTTATCTTCTCCAGTACTGGGATATCAGCCATATACCACCATTCCCAATTTATGTTGTGTTGAATTTTGAACCCAGGGCCTTGTGCATGCTCGGGAAGCCATCCATCAATCTAGTTACATGCATCACCCCCATGAAGCCTTGCTGTCTTCAGCACACTCATTTTAGAGTTAAGTATTCTCCAGTTGTATTAACAGTGCAAGATCTCTTACAGTGACAGGGACCAATTTATGACTGACTAATGTTGAGGAATGTTAAGGCAGGGAATTATTGAAAAATTAGTAGGTGTACTGTGAGTATGTTCTTTAAATTGAAACACACCACCACATCCATTCTGCTATAATTTGAAGTCATGTTAAATCATTTTCCTTGATTATGTAGTTGGTGATGGATTGGAGTTCTGTGTTGTTTATTTCTCGCATTAATCATGCGCCAGCCTCTCCTTTGCAGCCATCAGTACTGGTGTCTGGGAAATTGGATTCTTTTCTCCAAAGTGACGTGTCTAATAGAAAGGCTTTGAGGAATATAATATGGAAACAATGTGTTACATATCTTGTCAGAGCCCACATGCTTGAGACCAGAAATAATATAATTTAATAGTTATAGGAGAGAGAGGGCACAGAGGAGCTCCTTGTTGAAGTGTTTAATCCGATGCTAACGGCCTCGTGTCTTGCTTGACAGAAGAGGTACAACTGGGATGGATGGTAGCTTCCCCACTGCTGAAATGTTCTTTCCATTGAGAAAGAGCCCCTGGCATTTGTTGTGGGCCATCTGAGAAGTCAGGAAAGGTAATGATATGGACAGTTATAAAACAAGCGAATGAAAATGAAATTCCAACCATGTAATAAAGACAGTTTTTCAGTGGACAGAGATTGGAGTCAGTGTGTGCATGTTTTCCTTATGAGCTCAGAGCCTGTATAAAAAGGGAGGGAGGGGCTGTAGCACCGTGAAGGAAGGGTGATGGCTGTTATGTTTTTGGGCAGCATTACGGAAGGAACAAGGATGAACTGAGACAAGGAAGAATGCAGAATGGGAATGCGTACAAAACACACTGTTGCACATGCAGGTGATGGAGGAAGCATGCCTATGGGAGCATGCAAGTCTGATGAGAGGCAGAGCAGCTCAGGAAAGTATCTGCACTTCTCTTGCTAGGAGGGAGTGTGCCAATACATTGTACAATTCATAGCAGCAGCAGCAGCAGCAGCAGCAGCAGCAGCAGCAGCAGCAGCAGCCGCAGACAACATTCAGTAATTTCCCCCTTATGCGCCGCGTGGTTCTTCTATTAACTCTCCTAACCCCAGAAAAAGTAGGAAGATGTTGGTATAACTTTTTGCAAAGTAAGAAGCCGGGACAGAGAGAATAGTGATTTGCTCAAGGCACCACCGCTTCGGAGTGCCTCAAATTAAGGTATCGTTTCCTGGATTCTATTTTTGATAGGAGAGCTATGTGTTTTTAAACTCTGGTCTATCAAAAAGGGATGGTGAGTGTTGAAGAGAATCTTGAAAGTAAGTAGTAGGTACCATGCTGAACCAATCACAATGTGGAGGACAGAAAGAACCAAAGATGACCCAGTTTATCTTGAAAGGATCTAAATTTCTAGTATCGCAGCCCATGTCTGGTTATTCCATTCAGCTAACCTCCATTAACACTTAATCCTTTAACGCCTATTCCTGATTTGCTATTCTGAAGGACAAGGAGGCATGATATATACCAACCTTGACCTCTGGGGATAAAGTCTGTCATGAAGACAAAATTAAGTCTATAATTAGAAGAAATATAATATTCAGAAGCCATGAAAGAGGAGTAGCTGTGTCTATAGAAGTGGAGAGCTTGCAGAAGGCTCACATAGGAGCTGATGTGTTATCTGGATTCAGTATGTGAGAAGCAGTTGTCCAGTAGGAACTGGAAAACAGGGTCATTCCTGCATAAACTGAAGGACTCATTGGTAGTGCCAAGGGTTTTATGAACTCGGTCATCTGACCCTGAGATATTCAAAGTGATATCAGAGGGCCAATTGGATTGCATCTCGGAACCTCTTAAGGAACTCAATCTCATGATGCACTTTAGACCTGTGGAATCAGGATTTGCATTTACAAATCATCTACGGGGCTTGTATACACATTAACATTTGAAGAGGTCAGGTTTGAATGAATGATTCTGGTGTTGAATGCCTGCATGTGGTGGTGACACAGGAGACTCTCTGTCTGGCATACTAGGTTAACTTCAGCTTTAACTCTGAAGGCAACAATGGCTGCCATAAATCCTAACACAAGCCTGAAGCTGATTTGCACATCCTTCCAAGCCCTCAGCTTGCACATCAACTTACGTGAAGATCCTAGAAAAAATACAATATTTGCTCAAAATTTTTAGACTATTAAATGTCAGTGATGCCAAACAGTGCTTAAAGAAAGCAGTCTTTCAGAATTCGTGAGACTAGAAGGTAGCTGAGGACAAAGATAAGTCTTCCAGGATTATCTTTATTTTATGGCTAGTGTATTATTCCCTGTAAGAACCCAGAAGTGAGGCAAGGGTCCTTTTTCCTCAGTAGGAAGTTTTACTCTGTACTGAGTTCACCATGAAACTGTCTCCCTAAGAAATACCCTGAGGAATGATTCTCGAGTAAGGGAGGTGATTCCTTCTGCATCACTGGCATTGCAATTTATCCACGGTTGCAACGCACTGCGCCCCTGTCTGTGCTCTATGCACTACAATACAGTTCGCGAGCTTCGGGCAAGGGGCTGGAGGTTGAAATACACAAACACACACAGAAACAGACAGACCCACGACATCTAATCACTGGAAAGAAGCCCTCTATTCAATAGCACCATGGAGACTTATATACCCAACAGTCAAGTGGGCCAACAGGTGACAACCTTAGCCTCTGGCACAGCTTTCAGTTACTCTAATGAGAAGGCTCTAGCAGGGAAGATCAGCTGAAGGCCAGGACTCCAAATGGTCCCCACACATGGTTTTCCAAGCTGTAGATTCCATCTTCTCCTTTTGGTCTAGAAATATCAAATTTAGGCCTGGACTGAGGCTTCAAGTCCATAGACTCCTGGTCTTCAAATCAGAATCTAATTTATTGAGTTCAGGCAGAGCTCTGTTTCCATCACCGAATAAGATTTTCTGTCTTTCAGAACATCTGACTTGTTACAATATGACACGTATAAAGGCTCCTTGGTCGCTTCCTGGTGCATGGCACATGCTTAGTGAACGGTACCCTCATTCATTACCGATGCGGATATATTAAAGTGAACTATGTCAGGAGGTCAGGGAATTTAGAAGCTGGGAGGGGATGGAACCCAATGGGGGCTTCGTGGGTGAATTCTGATGTTTCTGCTACCTCTGCCATGTTCTCTTCTCCCTTTTTGATCCACTCAGATGTGTGTTATAGAAACACCTTACTTTTCTCTGAGGAAGATATGCAAGGATATTTAGAAAACAGTTCCTTGAATTGCATCTTAAGAGGTCCTTGGGAATCTCTATCTGTGTATAGATTGATGTGTTAGACAGTATTTGTGTCAAAAGGCTTCTGTAACAAAAGAACCACAAAGTGTATCACTCGCATTTCTGGCATATAGACATCAGAAATAGACTGACGGTGACCAGTCTTTCCTTAGGAAACGCAAAGGTCTTCCTCATTCAACTCGTTGATGCTCTTCCACTTATAGATGCAGCATTGCTAGTCTCTATGCACTTTGAGAAATGTCTCTCTGTGTATCACTTATGTAGATGAAGGGGTTTTTTTTGGCTTAAATACCCATTCAACATGAATACATTTTAACTATTGTTGTCCCAGCAGCCACAACTCTGTCTTCAAATAACTCATATTCTGAGGTCTTGGGAATTAGGGTTTAAATTATATTTCGGGTTGATGTAATTTAACCCATAACAGAGTGTTAGGGGACTACTGTTTTCCCTGTCTTTAGCGTTTCCTGTGTTGCCAGAGGAAATGGAGCCCATATTGCTTAAGAACCAGATACAGCCTCCCCACACTACTCAGGGAGCCGTGCAGCCGTGATTGCTAAAGTTCACACAACTGGCCTTGGCTGAGGCCCCACGTCTGGAGCTTAGTATTAAGTTTGGAGTTAGAATCCCAGTGCAAACTTCCTGTAGAATCTCTGTTCTGTGTTTACCACCTTTGCTTCTTGAATTTGTTTCCTTGGGTTCCTAGTGTCCCTAACATTTTTTTATGGGACTGAGAACCGAAGACTATTTTTGTCTATGCTATCAGTAGGAATATTCACGATAAGGAACCCAGACAGAAGGGAACTGTGAATGTTCAGGTCCTCCTTACAGTCTCTACAATCTATTAATGAACTTCTTTCTTGGTTGGGTATCAACTTTGGAGACATTAGAGACAAATGGATAAATTAGTTATGTGAGAATTGCTTCATGTGGGAGCAGAAAAAAATGATGAGAAGTAATTGTCTTTAAATGTCATTATTGTCCTGGGCTTGATCAGTCCAAGAAATGCTCAGACAGTTGGTTCAGTGTTCTTTCTAGGTGAGTCTATGTGGGTATCTACTGATGAGAGTAACACTTAAATTTGGTAGATTGACAACAAATGATAGTTCCCCTCAATGTAGGAAGGATGTAGGACAGCATCGTCCCATCTGTGTAGAATATGGGATGAAAAGAAAGAACACTTCCTGCTTTCCTTTGAGCCTGAGCATTGATTGTCTTCCTTTGGATTTGAACTTAAATTTACTCCATACATTCTCCTGGATTTCCTTCAGATTTCGGATTGCAGACCTTAGGGTCTGCAGTCATGAATCACTCCACAATCATGAATTATTTTCTTGTAATAGCCACTCCCATCCTAAATGTGACATCTCTCATGTGTGAGTGACATTCCGAAGGACATATATTCTGACATATGATTTCAGCAAGACCAGTAATTAAAAATTGATAGTTTATGGCTGAGAAGAGATGGTAGAGATATCCTAGCACAGCCCTGTTGTAGCAATGTATTTATACCCTAGCTCTATTTATATGCCCTTTGGGAAAATATTAAACAAGAAAATTATGTGTTATGACATTTCCCAGTGTTTTCTATCTGTTATATAATTTTTTTAAAAAAAGAAAGAAAAGGACTCCCATTTATTTTGAAAGTGAAGAGGGTGTGGGTCTTCCATAGGTACACACACTGTCATTTCTAACACCAAGCTTTCAGCACTCAACAGAATTCAGGGCTCATGCGGCCATCCATGTCTCACATAGTATTGGACTATAAATCATGCCTCCTATTTGATTTCTGATATATAAGTATATAGCGTGATTTCCATGACCAACAGTTTGGAGCTATCTGGAACATTTATAATGTTTATAATCCATGGAACCTGTTATTTAAAGCTAAATGAAGCTCCCCATGTCGTAGGAGGATAAGTTTAGCCTTCTGGGTGGTTTTGAATGAATGTAAAGAAAACCGACTTGTTTTTAAGCCTGTTGGGCAGCATAGAACAAAGCAGGTTACCCTTGGTTCCCTTAGAGCAAGACAGACACAGATGAACCCCTTGGGAGAGGCTGAGAGATGCAGTGGGAAAAGGGAATCCGGACCGGGGTTTCCATCCAGACTTCTTATTTTCCTTAGCCTCCTATAGTGCTCATATCCTGTGGTGAGTGACCCGGTGTGCAGCTGATTTTGTGATTTTTTTTTTTTAAGAAAAAAGTAAAGTTGCATTTTTCTTTCATAAATTGAGCACCCACTTTCTGCTGTTTTCTGACCTTTTTCTTGAGGCCTGAGAATCATTTTACGCATCTCAATTATAATTTGTTTCATGAGTTTCATTTACTTTTTACATGTTCTACACAGAACTTACATGTTTAACAGTTAGATATTTCAGTGTCTAAAATGAAAACGATGATGTGCAGGCACATTTTTCACATGATAAATCTTTATGTGAAATAAAAATAGAAGTAGCTCAAGTTGCATAAGTTTAAATACTCACTTTTGCTGCAGGAGTTCCACTCTCCATACTCCAATCATAGAGTACTTCTCTTCAGATGGGTTTGAATTATTAGAGTAGCCAAATTCCTCTCCCCCGATCCAGTTTTGCAAAGAGGGAATTGGCTAAATTCTAACTCGAGAGTTGTATATGTTTTGGATCTTTCCTTCCATCCTCCCTCCCTCCCTCCCTCCCTCCCTCCCTCCCTCCCTCCCTCCCTCCCTCCCTTCCTTCCTTCCTTCTTTCCTCTCTCCTTTCCTTTTTCTTCCCCTCCCCTCCCCCTTCCTTCTTCTTCTTCTCCTTCTTCTTCTTTTCTCTCTCCTTTTGGAAATGCTAAGGAGGAACCCAGAATATTACATACCCCAGATGATCTCACCACCATTGAGCTACATCCCTAGTCTAAAATTTGAATTTCTAAGAGTTAATAAAATGTAGCTTCTAATCACATTGTTCCCTATGCCATGCTTATAGTCAGATCTTTGAAGCAGTATTTCATACACCATATATTGCTTTCCTATGGCAGAGTGTAATAAGTACATTACAAAGCTGCTAGAGAAAGGGCTGGCCCACCACATGGATATACTCATTGTTCTTATCTTATCTTCCTTACCTCTTGCATTATGGGATGGATTGAGAACATGTGTAGAAAATAAAGTCTACTTTTATAAAATAAGAAGTATCGGTTTTAATCCATGTGTTTTTATTCTGAAAGCATTGGTATCTGTTAGTGCTAGGTTGTAGAAATGAGAGATGAATGCTTCCTACAGGTAAAGTTGATGTATAGGGTTGCAGAATCCTGAAAGATGTGTCTTTCTTTCTTGTTTTATTTTTTGACAGTGTGTGTGTGTGTGTGTGTGTGTGTGTGTGTGTACCCATGCATGCATGCATGCACACATGTATTTTTTTTTCTGTGTCTGGACATTATTATAGGTTCCTGTTGAGGCCAAAGACATTGGACATTGGATTCCCTGGAGCTGGACTTAATGGTGATTGTGAACCAGATGCCCAACATAGGTTTTGGCAACTGGACTCAAGTCCTTCACGGTAGCAATATACTCTCTTAACCACTGAGTCATGTTCTCTCAAGAACCAAAGTTGTGTTTTTTTATTGCAGGCTTTGGTCACTTGACAACATGCCATGTCTTGGCTCTTCAGATTTGACCTGAGGTTTTTGTCAAGGCCTAGAAAAGATGGGGAAGTAATGTGTCCATTGTAGTGTGAATTCTAATTGGGAGTAATAATAAAAACCCTGAGTCATATATAGGGATAAACACTGAAAAATTAGAGAAGCAGAGCAGCCAGCCACTAATTCTTACCTCTGCTGACTCCTCCTATCAAATGGGCAACCCTTTTTCTTCAAATCCTTAGACTGAGTGCAATGAGTTCTGTCTCCTACCCCTTAATTTCCTCCCTGTCCAGCCACATCCTTTCCTGTCTCCACTTTTCTAGTGCTGGGATTAAAGGTGTGTGACTCCCAAGTGCTGGGATTAAAGGTGTGAGTGATGTGACAGACATCACTGCCTGTCTCTGTTTCTGTTTTAGACTGGATCCGTCTCCTGGCCTTGAACTCACAGAGATCTGTCTGCCTCTGCCCCCCAAGGGCCAGGATTAAAGGTGTGTGCCTCCACTGCCTGTCCCCTATGGCTAACTAGTGACTAGCTACACACTCTGCAAGCTTTATTTTTTAGATCACAAACAAAATATCCCACTGTCCACATTGGTGCTCTCATGGGAATCTGACTCAGTGTTTGCCACTGCTGAAAGCCAAAATAAATGATTTCTGAGTTAAACATTGTTTGGACAGTTTTTCGTTTCATTCATTAAAAGTGATAATGCTGGAATTTTCCTTCCCCAGTATGGCCTCACTAACAGTTTACTGTTTAAGCTGATGTGTGAGGGAGGAATGTGTTAAAAAGGTAATGAATCCTCCCCACCCCCATCACACCAAAGGACAGGAGAGAAAAATCGCAAGACTAATTTATTCATTACTTTTTTCTGACTTGAGAATTGCTTTGTTTCTGAGGAAAGAGTCTTTTTCTTTTAGTCTGAAGATCATTTCAGTTTAATTGGTTGCTATTAAGAATCTAAATCTTGCCCGCCCTCTCCTCTCCATCCCTGCCCACCTCTCTTCTGTTTTGATGGAGCTTCATGTAGTCTAAGATTAGCATCGGGATGGATGAACTTGCACCTCTGATTCTCTGCTTTTGCTTCCTCCTGAATGTTGGATACCACATATGAGCCACCATGCCTGGTTTATGTGCCAGGGATGGCTCCTAGCTCTTCATATATGCTAGACAAGTACTCTGCCACCTAGGAGACTAAACTTTATCACATCGGAGTGGCACAGGAAGCTTGAAGCCTCAATGAGCTAAGTTGTTTTCAGAGACATAAATGCTATGAGTGAGGTAGATAGTCCTCGTTGCTTAGTTTTAAATCTAGACGATGTAGTATACTCAGGAGGAATGAAACAGTAGAGCAACTGATAGCATGGTGAATTCTTATTGGATGGGATACCTGGTCAAATGTCTCAACTTGGGATGGATTCAGGACTGCAGCAAAAAAGATAGTAAGAGCCAAAATGTTTTCAGATATTTATTTGGCACTCCTAAGGCTTACTTGATCTTTTCATCTCTAGTTGACCTACCATAGTAACAGGTGGTTTTCTTGGGCAAAGTGGGTTGATACTCAAGGCTAGTTTAGATGAGGCAGTTCTCACCCCGTCTAAGTGCATGTTTTTAAGGATGAGCATTTGATTTTGGAAAGATTTTGTTGATTTGTTTTCATTAGACCAGAGGCTCTACTTATAATCCCACCCTTATATCATTTGATGAGTTCCTTTACCTAGACCTTCATGACAACAGGAAAGCTATTTTGTATTGTCTTATATTGTTTGTAAAGTATCTTCTTAACTCTTGGTCTTCTTTGCAATAGTCTTACTTGGTTCAATTCTATAGAAAGCTCTACAAGAGAGAAGGTTTTGCCAGTAAGACAATGACTTGAACACACTGCTCCCTTGAAAACGACAAGGTAACTGCTGAGCCTTCCTTTCCAGCATGAAATTTTGGCTTATTCAGAGCTTTCTCCCTCCTAACAATCATGGACAGGTAATTGCTTCATTGGTATTTCTAAGAAACTCTTGGAGGCGGGTGAGGCCTAGCAGGGGTGGGTAACTGTCAAAGGAGGAAGGGCCTGCATTGAAACTCATGATTAGTCTAGCAGCGTGACTGGGACAGCCTCTCTTGTGCTTCTTTGTAATGTAAGGGTAAGAGGGTCAGCATGGCATTTCATGCAAATTAAACGTATGGTGTTTGGCACAATATAAAGGAAATGTACAATGATTTAATTTTGAATATTTATGTACTAGTCGATATCACACTAAGAAGAACTAAGATATAATAGGGAACTTGCATTTCTGTGGAATCCTCTATTATTCCCCCCAGTTTAATCAACCAGCACCCTAATGAGGGGGTGTTGTTATTATTTCCTTCACAGGTGAAGAAAGCGAGACAAAACAGTCTTGCCTAAAGTTATACATCTAGTAAATGGTCACCTAAGAACTTGACTCAGACAGTATGGCTCCAAAATGAAGAACTTGAAAGAATGCCAGGGAACAATTTTCAGCAGATTTAGCTGGAATCAGCCTTGAAGACTGTCTCAACTGCTGTCTGTGTGGCTATGGCAAGGCCTGGATAGACCTTCCTACATTAGTGAAAATTAGACATTCTCCTTGGCTGATCCCAGCCCTCAAATCGTTTTCAGATGTTCAGTACTGTGGGGTTGCTGGAAATGTTTAAACGCCACATTTTTTGATTTCAGTTTTTCTGTTGTTCTGCGATTTCCTAAGACTCTCTATTTAATGTCAATGGTGTGTTACAAGGTGATCATAACTGCGGGCCTTTACTCCCACTGGCTAAAGCATATGGATTATAGTTCTTGAAATATTCTAATGTGCTATTGTCAGTCAGCTGGCTATCAGCTCATCTATGGCTAGCCAATACCCTGGAAAATGCAGGTGCCAAGAGTGCCCCATTCAAGCCTGGAGTTTATGGAGGGTTTCACTTCCAGGCGCTAAGCTGGCAGAGATGCTGTTGACGGTATCTGCTAGTTCACACCACAGGATAGATTCATGTTTAGTCTGGTCCTCAGGTGTTAAATGGCGCTGGATAGCATTCTCTGATGCTACTGGATATGTGAAAGCTTTACATAGGCATCATTGTTGTGCCATCATAGAAAGGTCAAATTAGTAACCATGTCAGTAACCATGGTGTATGTATTTGCCTTCAAATAGCAACAAAAAGTTGCTATTTTTCAGTCACTAAAAGTTGCCTAGCATTCATAAGAAAACTTATCAAACAATTTTATTTGACTTTCATAAATTCTGATGGTTTAGAGAGAATAAACATAGTGTCTGGATTTTCAATGTGGGAAGACTCATGTGAATTCCATGCAAGAAATAGGCATCCTGTAATTGATTCAAACACAGATCTCAGATACCAAGCCTACTGTTCTATTCTGTGTATGATACATCTTATTTCTTATTCTCTTTTCTCAGGGGTCACCATAAATTTTCTGTGCTGTCTTCTGTAGTATATCACCTATTAAATCTAAATGGCAAAAGTGGTCATACCTAAAGTCTAGCAAGCAGAAAGGTTAAGTGACTACAAAAATCTATTGGAAAAAAAAGAAGTACTTTGGAAGAATCCAAGTTTGCATTAATACAGGAATGTATTAATATAGTTTACCTTTTCATTCTTGTTCCTTCCCATAGTGCATGGTAGATAACTATAAGAGTCCACGTAAGAAGAGCATTGGAAGGCCTGTTTTACTTTGCACTAATAGCAGAGGAAAGAGAATGGTAGAACATTAATGCTTATTGGAAGTTTTTGGTATAATTCATTGATTGGTATAAAAAGTTTGTACTTTCCACTACCACAGTTAATATAACCAATGTAGGCAATGGCTCTTCCATCTTTATCAATGAATAAACTTAGGAAGACAGGATGGAAGCTCTTCCCCTATGCTCTCACAACTGAGTTTCCATATCAGAGTTTAGAGAATGCAATGTCTACTGCTTCTTCTTTCTTAAGTTGTCTCTCTAAAGCTCAGAAGTGAGGGAAAGGCTAGTACGCCCCCAAGGATTGTTCCAGTGCTTTTACAGCTGATAAAGTGTTGCTGCTAAAATGTGTTTTGGTGAAACCAATCAAGGCATCCCACAAACAAAGGGATTGAATAACAAAGCCATTTAAACTGCATGGTTTAATTTTTCCACTGCTACCTACTACTGAATTTAGTTTTCTTCCAATACACGTGGCAAATGTATTTCCATTAGTGTTGAAGTCATTCAAGAACAGAAAGTCAAGTGTGAAACTTATTAGTTTTATGGAATCTGATTATGATGCGCCCCTAGAAAATTCATGTCTGAATTGGAAATAAGGCCACATGATTGTGTCTGATATCCATGTGTTTAAAGTGTAGGTAAAACAATGTACGTGAAACCTCCTAAGATGCATGAGATAGAAGTGATCCATAAGCAGTCACACATGATGAGATTTGGGACTCTAGCACTAGGCACATCATGAAGGATTTATTCTTCTGATGGCATGACCACTTCTGTATTTTAATATTTTGGGGCATTCCTGTGGGGGGTGTGTGTGTCTGTCTGTCTATGTATGTATCCTGTCTGAAATAAATCCCAGATTAACTGTTCAGTACTCACAGAGCTAAGTGGATCAAACCCCAGCATGGCTTCAACTTGGCCAAGTGAAGCAACACTGCTGCAGGATAGTCCCTGTGACCAACTTCTCCATGCATATGTGTGGAACGTATTTTCCATTCAGGCTGCCCTGGCCACAGTAATTTTCCGTGCCTCCAATCTTCTCGTCTTATGCCCCGTTGAAGACTTCCAATGAACAACATACTCCAACTAAAATGAACTTTCCCTCAAACTATGGAGAAATGACCACTTGATGTCTGACTCCACAACTTTTATTGCCTCTGACTGTGCTCATCAGAATCTTAGCCAAGTCAATTTCAACTTTTTGGAGCCAGGATTGTTCTTACGCTTTTAGGAAAGTGACCATATTTTCATTTCTTTTTGTGATGTATTTACTTTCTTCTTTGTAACGCAGGAAGCCTACATTTTAACATTGTAAATCTATTGTGCCTTCCTGTTTGGTTGCTTTGATGGTACATTATTGGTTTGGTATTTTAACAAGGACAGGTCTTGTAGTTAGAGAAGCTCATGCCAATCTAGGGAACAATAGAGCAGATGGGGAAAATTTCACGGGGACTGCCCATGGTGATGTTATGAGGCCCCGAGACCAGAATGGAACAGAGAAGGGATTCGTATTTTGGCAGAATGATGTTAAACTACCCAGTTAAGCTGTCTCAGCTGCCTTATTTGTGTGTTTAGGCAAGTAGATTTGTTTCTGGCAGTATGGAGCTATCTAAAGGTGTCCTTGTGGTTTGGGTTTTTAAGGCATTAATCATGCAAGTGTGTAACCACAGCTTATTGCTCGTATGTCATCTCAGTGGGAGCGTCAGGGAAAGATGCTGAGCTGGTTGCTTCAATTTCATTTCAATCTGTGTCTGAGAGTCTGAGCTACACATTAACAGGTCTCTGTGTGCTTTGGCCTTGTGGTTGAGGTTGTTCCAGCCATCCTTGTTGCGTCAGCTCTTCAGAGGCATCAGGGACAAACCGTGACTCTAGCAGGACAGATGCGAGGAGTTCCAGCAGCATCCTCTGGGCATTTCCACCAAGCAACACCTGCTTTTATCTGATTCTGACCTTCAGTCCTTGGAAGCTGATTTCTGCCCTGATTCCAAATGCTAAAGCTTCAGGAAATTAGGCAGTGTGTGATTGATGTCAAGGTAGGAAATAGATCAGTAGGATAGAACAGAATCCAGAAATAAACCTATACAACTGATATTTTTAGCAAATATGAAAACCTAATCCAATGGGAGAAAGGATAATCTATTAAACAATCAGAGCAATAACTGGGAAGCCACACTACAACAAAATTAGCTGTAAGACACAGATTATTCAAAATGGACTGTAGACAGAACGTAAGAGCTGAGAATAAAACCAATTAAAAAAAAACAAGATAAAATGGTTCAGTAGGTAAAAGAACTTGGAACTCTAATGTGAGGACATAAGTTTGGATACCCACAACTCATATGAATACCAGATGTGGTAATGCATGTCTATATCCAGGATGTACACCAAGAGGCAGGAGGTAGAGCTAGGAGAGTTCCCAAAAGCCCATGGTCCAGATATCCTGGCTTCTGCTGCTCAAGAGCAAGAGAGATTGTGTGTCAAAGAAGGTGAAAACCAACAAATGGCACCCAAAGTTGTCACCTTATATCTGCACAGGTACTGTGGCACACATAAGGAAAAATATATATATATTAGAAGAGAAAATCTTATCTTAATAGTTTGCCAATGCTTTAAAAAAAACATACAAAATGACAGGTCACAAAAACCGAATTTCCTTGAGCTTATAACATTTTAATATTTGAAAATCATTCTGAAAGGGACTTCAACAGTTATTTGAAACCCTACTCAGTAAAGTACACAATCAAATGTGTCCACAGACTAGTGTATGTGAGAAAATCTTTTCTAGCAATATATCTGAGAGAGGATAAATATTTGGAAGATGTAAAGAACTCATGAATCTAAATACCAAAGTCCAGACATCAATAAATGGGTTAATCAAATGAACACGGTTTCCAAAAGATGAAGTAGCAATAGTTGATCAACAAGAAAACATGTTAAACATGCTTAGCCATCAAAGAAACGCAAATTAAAACCACATTGATATTCTTTCTCATACCAATCGTATTGGCTGTCATTGAGAAATCAAACAACTGATGAAAAATATTTGTATAGAGAGGGATGGCATTGTACCTTGCTGGTAAGAATGTACATCTGTCCAGCCCTCAGGGAAATCAGTATGAACCTTATTACTCCAAATAATAAAAATAGAAATATCATGTGATCCAGTTGTACCACCGTTTGGTATATAAATGAAGGGTTCTTCATTCTTACCCTTTAGAGACACAGCCGTGCTTAGAGTATTTAAGTCATATAGTCAGTCTAGGTGTTTTTCAATACAGGAATGGATAAAGACTACATCTATAGCCACAAAATAGTGTTTTTTGTTCTACTACCATAAAAAGAACAAAATTATATAATTTATATAATTACAGATCAAATACAGTTGATCATATAAAGTAAACTGTATGTTTTACAATACGTAGATTGGTGGATAGAAAGGGTATGAGTGTGCATACCAACATCCACCATATATTTAGTTGATAATACCCTTAGAAAACTCATCATTATGCATATTGAATACATGCCAGTAAGATTTTTATAAAAGACTTTATCACTAGGATGTCACAGTTTTTAAGACAATGTCTGTAAAACGTTGCTTGATGCACACTCAAATCTAGAATATATAAACAATTTTTAAGCTTAGTAAGAACAGTTGTCCAGTAAGAAATGAGTGGTTATATAAAGAGTAGAGTAAAATCTTTGAAAATCAATGTTCTCTGGAATAGAGATTTTATTGATCCTTTGTATAGGCCAGTAAGAAACGGATTTTGTGATCTATTAGACCAGACGAGTTGTGGAATAACACTGCCAGGGCATCCTTAGGTAGCAATCTCAGATAGCAACCAATAAGGAAGAACTGATGTGCATACAGAGACTTCAGCATAACCGTCCTGAGAGAAACAACCTGGAATGACGTAGTGTGTGACTTTAAAGAAAGCACGCTGATCTTAGTGTTGAAGACAGATCAGTGGCTGCTGGGAGACATGGGGAGGAGTGGGGGTAGGAGAGAATGGCTGCAGAAGGGCACAGGGATCTTTCAGGTTTACTTGGTTGGGGTTATAGTTTCTCAGGAGTATGCAAATGTTGAATCTCAGAGATCTGGTACATTTTAATAAATGCTTTTCTGTTGGAGAATTATATCACCATAAATCAATATTTCCAATATATGCATATATGTATGTATATATGCCCATTGTGATATATGCACATACGTGTATGCCACAGTGGGCACTAATATACACTACTAATCAAAGTTGAAGTTGGCCATTACTGCTCTTGCTAGCTGGTGATTATATTTTTAGGATTTCTTTTAAATGCGCTCCCATGTCTGATGCTGTAGCCTGGTTCAGGCTGACTCCTCTGTGAATTATATGGTCCAGTTTTCCATGTTTGCCTCTCACAAATCTACCAGTTTGCTGTGTGTGTTTCCCTAGTGGCCACTTGTAATGATATAACTGTGTCTTGTCCTCCCCAGCTGTAACCCTGCACCTGAAGGACAGTGTAATGCCTTATCTAAGAGGTTGCTGAAGGTGCACTCAGCTGAGAACAAGACACTCCAGCTGCTCCTGTGACCTCATCCTCAAACTTGCTTCTTCTCAGTCGCTAAGGCTGATTTTGTGGTGGCTCACTCTGAACTGAGCAGTTCCTGTCTGTGCTGGGAGCTGTGGTCAGAATGAAAACCCATGTATGTGTCCCTGTAGTACTTTGTGCTGAGATGCTGTAGATCCAAGCTAGCCTTTAGATAGAGGAAAATGAAAGTCACTACAATTGAAATTATTTTGCAATTTGATAATTGAGACATGAAATAGATTTGGGATCTTGTTTTGTAATTTATTAGAAATTTTTTTTTAATTTTAAAGACACATGCCCCCATTTTTCCTCATCTGCATATATTTCTTTTCATTGCCCTCTTAAATAAAACTGATTTGAAATGCCAAGGACTGTTTTCTTGTTTGAGTCAGGTACCCATCTTTCCATTCCTTTTCCACCCTGTGTACCTGAATTCACATGCAAGCTTCTCCCAGGTTTTCTGTATTGTCTTACTCATGGGCATCAACCTCTGTCCTCCTCACTGGTGACCGAGCTCTTTGGCGAGGGCAGAAATTGCAGAGCTTTCCTCTAACACTCAAAGGAAGGCAGATGGTGATGGGTATAGGCTTGATTTGGAGGACATTTTTCCCTGTGCATTTGTGATGTTGGAATGCATCTCTGCATGGATTGCAGCTTGTGTCGCTGCAGTTAAAAGGGAGTCATGGAGATATTGCTACACTCCAAAACTCCCTCATGACAGCCTTTCAGAGCACATATTCTCCTGTTTTCTATTGCACTTCCTGAAATAGAAAGGATTTTACTCTAGCCACGGGCCATAATTGTGAGATCTTACACACATGTTTCAGACTGCATTTGCAAGTATGCACTATAGCTTGGTTATGTCCTACTAAAGGGTCAGGGTCTTAAAATGTTTCAGATGCCATAATTTTCCTTTGGATTTGAGAATATTTGCATATACCTAATAAGGTATCCTGGGGATACTTTAGGGATCTAAGTCTAAATACAAAATTCATTTGCTTTCTGTGCTCCTGATGCCTGGAGGTGATATTATGTGGTTCTTTTATTATATCTGTCTTGTATCCTCATCTACTGTAGATATGTGTGGAATGCTCACTTGTGGTGTCCCTTGGGCTCCCAGGAACTGGTGTTGTGGAGGGATTTGCATTTTAAGTTTTCTCATTGGAGATACTAGAATTGTATCAGCAACAAGAAAACATTTGATTCCAGCGTACTGTGGTTGATGCTCAGAGTCCTGTGTTAAAAAAAAAACTCATTTTTTTTTAACCTTTCCAGTGGGAACACCCCCAGACCGGCTCACTTAATTTGCCTTTCAGTCTTGTGGGTGATGTTATTAAGACCCTAAACTTCTTTAAAAAATAATTGTATCAATTCTTTGAGAGTTTCAAAGTTCTATACAAAGTATTTTGATCAGCTCCACTCCCCACCAACTCCCTCTGGACTCCCTCATATCCCTTTGTAATTTCATCTCCTCTTTATTTTTTTATTTATTTATTACGGTTATTGCTGTTTGTATGCACATGCATGTATTTTTTAGGAACAGGCTTGAGATATGTGGAAGCCACTGACCAGCTAAAAGATGATAAGATGTGAAGCCAATTTAAGCCCCTCAGATGTGTGGTATTTAATTAATCATGGTTTGAAAACCACTTCTTTTATCCATGCATTGTCACTGTGTGTGTGTGTGTGTGTGTGTGTGTGTGTGTGTGTGTGTGTGTGCGTGCAATGGCACTGTTGCTGTCACCTGATGTCTCTGCACCAAAGCTACCAACAAAGATCGATACTTCCAGCTTCCTTTCACGGTGCCCTTCCAAGCTGGCTTCACTTTTCTTCATAATGGTGTTCATTACTAAGAGTGTTAATGACTTTGACTCAAACTTAGAGAACTAATAAACATCACTTAAAAGCAATGAACCTGTCAACGCATGGAAATCTGGTTTATGGTCATGCAAATGTCCGTTTAACTTCGATTGAGTCAAATAAAGCAAACAGTGCACTAATTAGACTCGACTAAAAGTGACTTAACCTCCCATAGTCAGTGGAGCCAATTATTTCTCAGAGAAAAGTTTGTTCGTTTTTGAGTCTAGGACAAGGGTGAGTAACTTCCTGGCCTACTCTTAAATGGGTCCCAAATCAGGCCAGATGAAATTGGCAATTCAGTCACTTACCTTGACATGGAAATAGTAAGGTCTTTAATGAGCTCATTTACATCAGTAAGAAAGCAAGTGGTTTGGGCATCCACTTGTGGAGAGATGCAATCAAAAGAGAGTGGCCTGCTTCTTAACTTTGTGAAGAACAGCTACTGAAAAGGTAAAATACAATGCGAAACAGATTTCTAGCAAACTGCCCACTGCCGACTGTGGACTACCCTTAGAGTTTGAATGTGTGATAAGTATTCGGAAGCAATCTCTCTCTTTTAATATTCTTGATGTCTATTGCTTATGGCTCATTTTCATCTTGAATTTACTTTCTGAAGGATTCAAGGTTATTTAGAGTATTCAAAACCTCTAACTATTCCCCAAAGCTTTACTTTTTGAAACAGAGTTACTTCCTGATTAGGAAAACAGCCGCCTGGTTTGGCCCCGTGAAACACTGAGCTACGGGAGATATGATCCAACATTTTTGGTGGTTTTTCTCTGTGCGTGTTGGATAAATTTTGGACTGGTGAGGCTAAAATTTCATTTTAGAAGACAAACATCATGAAATAGGACTCTACCACCAGCCTTCCTTCATTCGGATATTCACATGTGGGTTTCGTGTTTATAAATCTCTAGAATGTAAAAATTCATGTCAAAAATTGGTGTAATCATTTTTACCTTTCATTCTGTGTCCATGCGGGAAATTTCTCAAATGGCTGCTTGAATGGGCCTTTCTGCTAGCTGGGATGTGTTCCCTTGCAATGGCGGCTGTAGACCTGTTTTAGGAAATTGGTTTAGCCCTGTTGCTAAGACGCCCCATCTTAGGACATGCTGTGGACCCACATTGAACTTTCTGTGTATACTAGTGAAAGTGTGGACATAAACAAAGGCTCTACTTCTCTTTGACAAAGTACAGTTGCCTTGGAAATATAACTTATAGCTAAATTAATCATCACTCCTGTGTTGTGTTGCAATCAGCCAAGACCCAGACAATAGCTGAATGTCTTTATGAGCTAACTATGGTTAATCAGCATGTCTGAAATTATGGTTTCAATGAACCTAAAATAGTTGTGTTTCTGTGAGTTCAGACATGTTATCCATTTCCCATGGTCTTGGGTAACACATTTGCCCTTTCGAAACTGAGGTTCTTGGAACATGAAAATTGAGAATAACTGAAATGCTCTTTGGATTAAGCCACTCACTTTAGGAAAATTACACCCGGGGAAGGCGAGGGAGTCACGGAGCCCAGCATGTCAACATAGCCTCCACCCTCTGCCTGTAGTACTGTGGTCTGGAGGACTCTTTGTCTTTTATTCTTCTTGTTATTAGATTTCTGTCTTTGGAATGTTTCAGTGGAGGCACACTATCTAGTTCAGCCTAACCTTGAGGTTGCTGTGCACCGAAGACTGGCCCCAATATTATAGTAATGCTGCCTCACCCTCCTAAATTGGGGCTATAGGTGTAGGCCCGTCACCAAGCTGCCGCGCTCCTTTTTATAGCAAAGCAATTCACCTCACCTGAAGTCTGCATTGTTGTGATCATTGCTGAGGTAGTATCAGATGATTATTAGGTACAGTAATGTTTATAGTTATTGCTTTGCCTGATAGACTATTATAATTTTACATATTTTTTCCTTATGTGTTTACTGATGAGTTTGCAGTCAGCCAAAGTATCTAGCTTTTGATGTGCAGCAGAAATTAGAGCTGTGTGTTCTGTGAAGCGAAGGGAACTTTCACAGTGCTTTCTAAAGTCTTAGAACTTTTAGATCTGGTTCTAAATGAGCTATGGGAGGCGCTGCATAGTTTCATGTGAATAGTAGTCATTTTTAAGGATGTCAATAGTGAGTTGCTAGTGTTTTATAGGTGGCAATACGTGTAGTTACTATAGTGCAGACAAAGAAGATTAAAGCCTCTGGAGGATGGTGGTTTTATAGACACAGCAATCTGAAAACAACAATGTGGGCAATGAAAGATAGACACTACCACTTTGAAAATGTCCCTATCACTTGCCAAACATATGTTATATAAAAAATTAAATTATCAGTAGAGTTCACTCTGCAAATTACTTACATGATACATGAGCCATATAGTTGATGTATTATAGAATTAAATACAGCCAGAAAAATAAGCAAAAATAGGAAATGATAAAGATTCTCTTCATATTCACATGTGGAAAACATCCTATAGATTCTCCAGGAATGAGTTTCATAAAAAAAGACTATAAATTTATTGTAGACATAAACATACAAGAACAGACCATGTTCATAAATGTGAAGATATAATGTCATCCCAATGTCATTATTTTTGATATCAGAATATAAAGTTAAGGCCATTCTTATCATAGTTCAAGGCCTTTCTTCTTTAGAATGTATAAGGGATTATAAACTTTTTCTATTTTTTCATGCATGTATACAGTGTGCGGTGATTCTGTTCTTTGTTACCCACTAGTATATTCCTGTCTTCCTGAACCCCTTATAAAGTCTGTATTGAAGAACAAACTTGAAAACTGCTGAGAAAACACTGAACTGAAGTAATTATAAAATTAACATTGGATATACAACTACTTGAAGCTATGCAGTACTGACCTGCAAAGAAAAAAAAAAAAACAAAGAATTTTAGAAATTTCTAAAATGGAGATCATTTAACACACAATTCAAGATAGTGTTATAAGTTGTTGGCTAAAATAATATATTCTCTCTTTAATTCCTGGGAAAAAAACTATCTGGATCTTTTAAAATTATTAAAATTTTATTCCCGTTCTGTTATTCTTTTGGTCTGGTCCCTTTATGGGGCAAGCCACGCCCACTCCCAGCTAATTCTGACCCCTTGTGGCCATCTTCACTCCTTCCTTCTGTTCCCTCTCTTGGCATGTGCACACCTCTTTTCCCCTTTCTCTTTTTCTATTTCTGCCTTTCTTTCTTTCCCTCTTCTTTAAGTAATAAATGTTTACTTTTATGTTTAGCCTTACGTCTATTTACTATGTCCTGTAAGCCTTTGATCTGCCAAATGGTCACCCGCCTGCTCTCCGGGCCGCATGGCAGGACCAGCCTGCCACCCTGGGGATCTTGCAGGGACCCACAGCTGTTCTTGCCAGACTAGCGGCTGCTCTGCGAGCCTTCCCGGGGCATGCTAACATTATATTTTTAAAGAACAAAACGTTCAATAATACAACAGGTTACAGATGAATGAAAAAAAAAACCTCACTGTTAAAGCATTAGTCACTAACAGTCTTGAAAGATATTGTTGGAGAATATTATATGATTATCATGGTGGGTTTTTTTTTTAAGAACCATGCTCCAATCCACAAAAATATAAAGAAAATTTGCATTCTTGATTCCATGAAATGTAAAAACATATGTGAGCCAAGTCTCTGCGTAGTACTAGATGTTCAAAGACAGGTTTGCTGACTGCTGGTGACTTTGGAATGCATTCCTGTGCCTAAGGAACTTGCCTCCTAAGGGTGAACACAGAACTGAGCGGTCCTGGTCCCTCCTGCAGCTACCCTTGGTGCTTCATTCTTTGCATTCGAGACACTATTCTAAGCTCCGATGCAAGGAGAGATACCTAGTGTTATCTATTATGCTGAGTGACAGAGAAACGTCCAGCTGTGGAGTCCCTCAGTGCTCTGACAAGGAGACTTAGGGTGAGCAGACAGGTTATCTGGAGGAATGAGGAGCAGCTCACCAGAGATGCTGAGAACCATGTTGCTTCCTGAAAGGTCAACTCCTTGTTTTTCCTTGGACCTTCTGTGATCTATCCAGTGCTCCTCATGAATCTAATTTCTGTTTAAACTGGTAGGAGCACATTGTGTTTGCAACCAGGAACTCTGAGTCACCCCCAGAAAGGTCGAATGACAAATGATAGACTGGGAGAAGGTAATTACAGTCCAAATAACAAAGGGTCAAAACAACCAGGGGAAAATATGCAAATGCTATAATGGGCAGTGTACTGGGGGAAAAATGCAAACAAAAAGAACACTGCCTCCTAGACAATTAGGAAAACAATAAAATGGAAAGCTCTATCTGTCACATTTGTTCAAACTAAAAATATCCTGAGACTCAAGAGGCCTTATAAGAATATCAGAAAAGAACTATTCTTACACCATTGAAAAGAATTCCTGGAAAGAAGCTGCAACCACAAGGCTGATGTGGAGACGTTTGGGTGTTGCAAATGGTCTTGGGCCATCTTTAACCTCTTCAGCATCCACTGATAGCTATCTTCTGTCTGCACGTGACCTAACATCTTCATGACCATTATGAAAATACCATGAAATTGGCAGATTCCCAGGTGCCCCCAAAGGAAAGCTGAGAATACTCACTGTCACTGAGAACCGTACCTGCAATTTTCTTGCCTTTTTTTTTTTAATAATCTACCTGTTTATTTCCACCAATGTTGTTGGAAGTCTTAATTTATTTTTATTTTTAAAACAATCTTATTTTACACACCAATCCCAGTTCCCTCTACCTCTGTCCTCCAGCTCCCCATCTTTTCCTCTCCCCACCTCCACCCACTCCTTAGGGGGTGAGGCCTCCCATTTGGAGTCAGTGAAGTCTGGCACATCCCTGAGGGTGTGCCCCCTATCTAGACTGGGCATGCATGAACTGGCTCTTTGAAGCTCATTCCCTATGGATGGATACCTTGCTCAGGATGGTTTCTTTTTTCCTAGTTCCATCCATTTGCCTGCAACTTCAAGATGTCATTGTTTTTTACTACTGAGTAGTAATCCATTGTATAAGTGTACCACATTTTCTTTATCCATTCTTCAGTTAAGGGGCATCTAGGTTATTTCCAGTTTCTGGCTATTACAAATAATGCAACTATGAACATAGTTGAGCAAATGTTCTTATAGTATCATTGGCATCTTTTGGGTATATGCCCAAGAGTGGCATTGCTGGGTCTTGAAGTAGATTGATTCCCCATTTTCTGAGAAACCACCATACTGATTCTCAAAGTGGCTGTACAAGCTTGCACTCCCACAAGCAATGGAGGAGCATTTGTTTTAACTCCACATCCTCTCCAACATAAGCTATCATTTGTGTTTTTGATCTTAGCACTTCTGACTGGTGTAAGATGGTATCTCAGGTCTTCTTGATTTGTATTTCCCTGATGGCTAAGGATGTTGAGCATTTCTTTAAGATTCCTCTGATCCTTTGAGATTCCTCTGTTGAGAATTTTCTGTGAAGATCTGTACCATATTTTAAAATTGGATTATTTGATATTTTGATATCTAATTTCTTGAGTTCTTTGTATAATTTGGAGATCAGTCCTCTGTCTAGTGTGGGGTTGGTGAAGATTTTTTCCTGTTTTGTAGGTTGCTGTTTGTCTTGTTGACTGAGTCCTTTGCCTTATAGAAGGCATCTCAGTTTCAGGAGATCTGATTTATTAACTGTCTCTCTCAGCGTCTGAACTACTGGTGCCATATTCAGGAAGTAATCTCCTGTGCCAATGTATTCAAGGCTATTTTTCCATTTTCTATTCTGTGAGGTTCATTGTGGCTGGATTTATGTTGAGGTCTTTGATCCATTTGGACTTGAGTTTTGTGCATGATGATAGATATAGATCTATTTGCATTATTCTACATGTCGATATCCAGTTATGCAAGCACCATTTGTTGAAGATTCTTTCTTTTTTCTGTTGTATAATTTTAGCTTCTTTTTCAAAAATCATTTGTTCATAGGTGTTTGGATTAATAACAGTCTCTTTGCTTCAATTCCATTGGTCCACCTGTCTGGTTTTGTGCCCATATCAAGCTATTTGCATTACTATAACTCTATAGTAGAGCCTGAAGTCAGGATTGGTGATGCCTTTAGAAGTTCCTTTATTGTACAGGACTATTTTGACTCTCCTGGAGTTTTAGTTTTCCACATGAATTTGAATATTGTTCTTTCAAGGTCTGTGAAGAATTGTGCTGGGATGTTGATGGGGATTACACTGAATTTGTAGTTTGCTTTTGGCAAGTTTGCTATTTTTAGTATGTCGATCCTACCAGTCCAAGAGCATGGGGGATCTTTCCATTCCAAGAGCATGGGGGATCTTTCCATTTTCTGATATCTTCTCTAATTGCTTTCATTAAAGACTTAAAGTTCTTGTCATAAAGGTCTTTCAGTCATTTGTTTAGAGTTATCCCAAGTTATTTTATGTTGACTTTGGCTATTGTACAGGGTTATATTTCTCTTTTTTTTTCTTTCTCAGCTCATTTATCATCAGTATATAGGAGGGCTACTTTTTTTTTTTAGTTTATCTTGTATCCTGCCACATTAGTACAGGTGTTTATCAGCTATAGCAGTTCCCTGGTAGAATTTCTGGGGTCACTTCTGTAAACTATCAGAGTTCTGGAAATGAACCACGGGCGTGTGCAAGAGCAACAACTTTTACTTAGCATCTTCTCATCAATCTCTTCTGCCCTGATCACATACTTTAAATCCTTGAATTTTGTCTTTGGATAAACTCCTATGAGTGAAAATGAAGATGCATGAATGTACACATTTTAATAATAAAAAGCATTATTGGGTCACAATTTCCCAAAGCTTTACATCCCCCTTCAACATGGTATCCAAAATTAAAAAAAAAAAAAGATGCCCCATCCATGCTGAAGGCAGGTAGGAGAGCTAGCTAAGGTAATAAGAGGGGTGGGCTGCTTCTCTGCCCTACCCGCTGCAGGTTATCTTAAATTTTATGTAGCAATATGGTTAACAATTTCATAAAGACTTAGTAACATAACAAAGAAAATCATAAATTACTCTCTAGGCCTTAGTCCCCCAAGGAACATCCTCTGCCTCACCCCCAGAACTCACATGGTGGCTTACAACTGTCTACTCAATTACTCCTGTTACAGGGGACCCAATGCCCAGTTCTGACCTCTGTGGACATCAGGAACACAGGTGGTGCATAAACATCCACACAGGCAAAACATTCATGCTTATAATTATAAAAACATCAAAATATACATGACTTACATAAATGTCTATCAAGCTGTGTTTTGAAGGTTTAACTGGAATGTGAAAATAATTTTTATACCATTGTTCTCCATATGAGAGTTGTCTGGAAATGACTCAGATAATGCTCACATGGAAAACCATGGTGTGAGAATTATTCCCAGAGTCCAGACTTCTAGAGCACCGTTAAAGCAGATTTGCCTGCAATTTCTGAGACAAATGAAGACCACAAATGATACTTTCCTTCAGTAAAAGGCCATAGAGCATGTGTAAGCTCAGTTCCTGAAGCAAAGTTAATATTACAGAAGATACATACTGAATTTTTAATGGTGCTTACCTTACAAAGATATTAGATTGGAAGGGAAAGCATTTAATCTCGACTTTTGATATTTCAGTGTCCTTTAGGTTTGACACAGCTGCTCTTACAAACTAAACGGCTGTGGAAAACCTTGCAGTAGTGAGGTTAGTACCCCATGCATCTTTCACTCAACTAGCTTCCCTTTCGGAGGTGGAGCATTTGCTAATCCACTTGACTTTTCTCTGTTCTGATTCCTTTGAAGAATGAACCTCGTATTCATCCACAAGCATATCCCTAGAGGCCAAATTACCAAAGACAGGTATCTTTACTCTTCCAGCCCCCAGCACCCTGTAGTGTAAGGCCCTTCTCCCTTTACTCTTCCATTTTCTGTTTTTATTTTAAAAGAAACTGGATAATTATCAGTACTCTTAGTCCTTGAATCAAATCCAGCATCTATGGAAAGAATTTATAAAGCATAAGCTCTTTTAGTGGGCCAAAGGTACCTGTCAAGTTTCTTCAAAGATTCGCAACAGTCATCCAGCTTACTTTTTCAGCCTTCCATAAGGTTACAAGAGGGCAAACAGATCCATTGTTAATGGATTTATTATTACTTTCCTATTACCATAACGCCAACCGCTGGCAGCCACATTGGGAATATGTGGACCCTGCAATGCGCTTTCAGATACTTCCTGTATTCTAAATTAAGAGTCTGCTAGGTAGAACTTGGGATGTGACATATTAGTTTTTAAATGATTTCAAATGACTCAAACTTCTAGGTTCATCCTTCTCCAATTTCCCTACCTGACAGTTTTGCACATCTGTATGTTGAGCTGTAGCTGTTTACATCCTCATCACATCTCCACATGTCCCTCGGTGTCACACTTCTCCACCGAGGAACACTGCCCCTGTCATGTCCTGTTTTAGCTGTGCCTCGCTACCGGAGCACGAGAGGTAACTTGTTCAGTGAAGTAAGGACAACATATCCATGACGCTAGCATTGATACCTGATACCCGCTCCTCCAATATCTCAGTCTCTTCTCTCTTGTCTCCCTTCTCCTCCTCTTCCCTCCCATCCACTCCTCTATTGCCTTCCCATTCTTTCTCCTCTCCTTTCTTGCTCTTCCTCCTTCTCCTTCTCTTTTCTTGCTACAGTTTTTTCTTCCTCTTCCTCCTTCATCTTTGTCATCATAGTCAAAATTATTGTCCTCCTCCTCCTTCCCTGTCTTTCTCAAGGCAAGTAAGCTTCCTTGTGCCATGTAGCCAAGGGTCACAAAGAAGTCTTGATTCTTTGATCTCCCCTTCACAAACCCTGATATTGCTACCATGAAATGCCATGCATAGATAGATGTCTTTTATTTTTGCATTTTCTGTATTGAAGTGCAGGTTGATATGCTATAGAGAATCTTACTTTTCTCACTTTAAATCCTATCAAGTCATTACCCATTCCAAGACTGGTGACCAATAATTTCTTCAAATTGCTAGACGGTCTTTCCATGTCAGAGTATTGGAGAGAAATATTTAGGCATGTCGGTCCTTCTTTCTGTCTTCACCTATTTTTCTTTGCACAATCCATGTTCAAATTTAAACTGCAAATGTTCTTGAACAACATTCACTTAAACAAGAAAATACCTCTCCTAAAAGGAACCTAGGTTGTTTAAAATTGCACTAATGCTCACAAACATTGTTTCCCGGTCTTCTGGGAGAGTTGGCCATTTTCATTCCGTTGCTCTCAGTTTGTCTTGCCACCTCTACCAACGGGTAGTGGTTTAAGTGGAGGCTATGTGCCGCTTCCTGTGGATATTTTCAGAGATGGCACTTGGTTTGACCCCCTCTGCCATGTGGACACAACATAACCCAACAGAAACTGTATGAAGTGGGAACAATACAGTACGGGGGAAGGTATAACATGGTGTTGCTTTGAAGGTTGTTGCTCAAGTTGATTGGTCATATAATGAATTTTAGTTATGCCCAGATACCTGCTGTAGTAGAAAGCCAGTATACATAAGAGCCGAAAGAAAGACCTTTCCATTTAATCTTGCCAAGACATTTCGTGTGGAAATAAAAATAACTAACCTAATTTCTGATTTAGTCATTGACAGTATGAATGGGTCTTTGTATTCTTTGTTTCCTATCTTTTCTTTAAAACCAAGTTTTGTAGGCTGGAGGGGAGTCACAGTTAAGAGCACTTGCTACTCTTCCCAAGGATCTATGTCAGTTCCCAGCACCCATGTCAAACAGCTGACAACCACAGGTGACTCCAACTTCTGAGGAACGTATGCCCCTGGATCTAGGTGCCTGCCCTCATGGGCACAAATCCATTCATAGACACACAGGCATAATTAAAAACTGAACAAATATTTGACATTAAAAGTCTCATCCTGGGGTGGTGCTCAGAGGTGAGGAGCTTCTGTAGCATATGTAAGGTTCTGGGATCCATCCCTCACATGACAGATAAACGGTAAACAGATAACTGTAACCGAGCATTCCATTCATGCTGCGACTCTTGGATTCATGCTTAATGTTGTGCCACCTGCTTCCTCTAAGTTTCCTTCAGCACAGCTAAGATTTCCTGCTTCTCTGAGGACATCATACACAGCACAGGGACTCCTGGTTGTTATTTCCTCCAGCAAATCAGAATCAAGTGGATGAATAAACCTTTTCCAAACTGACCTACAGACCTTCCTCCAACATAGAGCTTCATGGTCTTTGGCCACTTTGCCTTCTCCCTTAGTTACTCTTTGGAGCCATTTGTTATGTCTGCTTTGATTGTGTTCATGAGAAACGGTGGCCTGGAGTTCAGCAACTGAGTGTCCTATGCTCCATCCCATCCTAGTTTCACCATGCTCAATTTGGACAATGGCCAACGTGTTCTCATATCCTGGAACATGTGTGGACAGGTCTGTAAAAGTCCTGCCATTCTCGATATATTCGCTCTTACCACCACAGCTACGTGCCTTTACTTTCAGATAATCCACTTTGTACCAATTAAATGGTCATTTCATTTTCAATATAATTTCTTTCTTGAGTCTTTTCTCGGAGTACTTTTAGAAAACTGTTGCCCTGGTTTCTTCATTTAATCCTCTCTTCCATTAGAAGTACTAATTAAATGAAGCTGGGTGTTAGCTTTTAGAAACTAGGTATCAGTGTGGATTAACAAATATTCTTCATTTTAGGGATCTTCGGATAATGGTTTCTGATTCTAACTTTGTGTTTTATGTGAAACTATTTCCCTTCTGAATGAGCCATTATTGCTATTACAACCCTCATTGTTAAGAACCATGACAACTACCGGTGTCAGAAAGACCAAGATTTTGGAGATTTTTGTCAATCATAATGCAATTTAGAAGGCTGATGATGAATAGAAGCAGCAAGAAAAATACATAAAGAATCCTTTGGTTGATCCCGAACTGTGAAAATCCAGCAGTGATTCTAGGGTTAGAATGAAAGCAGATCTGATGTATTCATGGAGCTATGACTAGAAGCAAATGCATAACTTTGTAAAAAAAATATTTTGGGATAAAGAAGCACCTCACTAGCAAGAGAAGAGGTGTTAATAACAAGTGTGCAACTGTCCTTGGAGAAAGAGATCTAATACTAAGTGGGACACTGTAAAAATCCTCTTAGAAGTAATGACAAAGCAACCCACTTCATGCCACGGTTGCACTCTGGAGTATGTTGAAAAGAAACCTTTTCCTTATTCTACCTCCCTTTTAGGGGGACAGTAGGACTCGAGACTCACTCTCCGGGTCTTCATGGATGCTGATTTAATCATATAAAAATGCAACTACCCAGGATCTTTATTGAGACATTTTAATGTCTCTAAATGAGTTTCTGCCAGTTAATGTCTTTAAAGGACTTGGAAGAATTGTCATTTTGAAGACTGTTAACTGTTCAAAATGTCCTCAATGTTTGTTTTTACGTGGCTGAAGCACTTTGGCCAGCACTGCTTCTCTTTTCCCTCCTGTTTAAAATTAGATATGCTAACATTGTTTCCATTTCATTTCTAAAGATAATTCTGTTTTTACAGAATTTTTTATGATGGAAAGAACAGCCTATGGGGTCTTTTTAAAGTATGAAGCTATAAAATCAATAAAGATTTTTAATTTATTTTTTAAATTTAATTCTTGTCTCTTGTCCACCTCTCTTACTTTATATATTTTATAAAATGTTTTGATGGCCTCCTTTGATGGTGACTCCACATTTTCTGGGAGTTTGATTGAAAGTATGATGTGAGGGAAATGGGGAAAGGCAGTTAGTGTACTTGGGCCTTCAAAGGCATTTGAGGTTAGATTAAAAAAACTGGTAAATAATCACCCTGAAAGATAGCTCTCTTTTCTCCACTGTGTATTTTCATCACTACAATATCAAAGTATCTAAGAGGACAACTTAAAGGTGAAAATTATTTACTCTGGGTCACATTTTGGAATGTTCAGCTCATACTTGCTTGGGCAGAGGCACCTTGACAAGAAGAACCTGGGGCAGATGAGGACAAATGAGTTCTTCCCTCCTGGAGATAGGAAGGAGACTAGGAGATCCAGGAGTCAGATATAACACTGCAGAATGCTAGCCAGTGACTTCTGTCTTCCAAAAATTTCCTTACTCTTACAGTTTCTACCAATTCCAAAACCAGTGCCACAATCTAGGGCCCTAAACTTCAACACCTAAACGAGTAGAAGCATTTCATAGGGGAACTATAACTTGGGCTCCATTCCAGGATACCCAAGGACACCAAAATCTACTAACATTGAAGTTCCTTATGTGAAAACAGCAGAGCCTTTACAACCTCAAGGACTGTAAATTAACTCTGAATTACTTATAATATGAAATACATATGCCGTGTAATCATTTCACATCTTATCTTTTGTAATATTTACAAAAGAAAATTTGTGCGTGTTCAGAACAGTAACTTCTTCCCTTTCTTTGTCCTTTTCTGCTTCCCTCTCTCTCTCCCTCCTTTTAAAAATCCCTCTCCTTCCTTACTTGCTTTTTAATTAAAAAATTATTTTCTCTTCTAAATATTTTTGATTAAAATAGAATTTCATGTCTTGTCCCTCTTTCCTTTGTCCGGTCCTTCTTCTTCCTTAAACCACTCTTATGTACCACCTGTTTCAAGTTGATGGCCTTTTTTACTTTGGTTACTATTGTTAGCTACATTTATGTGTGTATGTATGTAGACGAGTGTATATACATTCACACACACATGTATGCTTGCATGTACATACAGCATGCTGAGTTCATATTTGTTGGTGGTGTGTACATGGTTTCAATGATGACCACTATGCATCTTCTTTCCTTTGAATTTTGATTTGGTTTGGGGAAAGATTACTCTAAATATAACAAACTGGCCTTTAACACACTATGAAACCCAGGCAGACTTTGTCGACATTCTCCTGCCTCTGCTTCATGAATATCTGGAATTATAGATTGCAATGATGATTCTTTTAATGAGGATAATTTTTTTTATCCATAGTTGGTTAACTGTGTGGGTAAACACCCTGTGACTATGGAGCTGATTGCAAACCCATCCACACTGACGGCGTGTGGCACTCTGAGGATAAGGCATCTATTGTTCCCTGACACACCAGAGTTAAGAATTAGATGGGGATCTTAGTACATGCACCAGTACTGTTAAACATTGGTCATAAAGCACAGGAACACATCTGAAGTTGATGTTCGTGTTTAAATGGATTCTGTCCTTTGAGATAGTCGGAGGATAAGACTGTGTACCGATTCCAACAGTAACTGGTGCTTAAATAAATTTTGGCTTTCTTTGGAAATGCCTTCACAGTGTATGAGCTACATAAGAAAATTAGTTTTGTGCTCTTAGTTATAGCAGATTATTTTACTTCAAGTACTATCCTTAAGGTTAATTGCCCATCAATTTATATGTCTTCATCCTTATTATCTTTTTAAATATGCAATGAACACATTTTTGCTATTTTATCTGTTTTATACCCCCAGAAGTTAATTTCAAAAGGAAAAGAAAATAAAGAATCAAAACACGTGGGCAATGGTAGCACACTGTAGCTGGACAGAATGTGTGCTTCCCTGAGCACATTCTCTTGTAAATGAGAATATACGTTTGTGGATAAACCTGGAGTGCTGAGGAAATCGGTCACATTATGTCCTAGTATTCTATAGTGAAAATGCTCACCTTCCTAGACCTGGATGGAGGGGGGAGGACCTTGGTCTTCCTAAGGGGCAAGGAACCCTGACTGCTCTTGGGACTAGAGAGGGAGGGGGAGGGGGAAGAGTGGGAGGGAAGTGGGAGGTAGGGAGAAGGTGGAAATTTTTAATAAATAAATAAAAAAAGAAAAAGTAAATCTAGACTTAAGACTCCTATCAGTACTTTCAAATAGGGTGTGACAGTAAGCTCTGAACTACCTACCATATACTCATCTTTGAAGTGGAAGTGTAGAAAGTGACATTCAGATGAGGGAAAGGTCAGTTGTAATCTATTGCCATTCTGAGCTCATCTAATGACTTCATAATTGATGCTACTGTCATCAGAATAACTTTATATTGTCTGGTCAGGTGACACAGTAGAACACCTGCCCACAGACATGAGGTCCTGGGTTCAGCCATCAGCAACACATGTTCTGTATATATATACATGTACATATGTACCTATACACACACACACATACATACATACATACATACATACATACATAACTGGGAATTTTATTAGATCATTGATATTAACTTTCACCTCATAGAAACAGATAGGTGTATAATGAGTTTTCCTGACCTTTTTAAAAATGGAATGAACAGTCCTCACTGTTAGTGACTGGACAAAAAAGGTGTTACAAGGACAGATGGATGAACAACTACACAAAGAAGAAATAAAGAATAAAAAGAGAAGGAAGAAGGGAACAAAGGATGGACAGAAAGGGCAAAAAGTCAAAAACGTAAAAAAGTACCAAGAAAACAAAGAACCCACAACAAAACATGGAGGCCATTTTGTGTTAGGCAATTCTCCTTGGCATGGTGCCTACCCTAGTATGTGGTTTATAAACCCAGTGATTCTCCATTGATGAAAACATGGTGCCTGCCCTAGAATGTGATTTATAAACTCAGTTATACTCCATTGATGAAAACTAATTTTCTATTTTGCAGCAGATATCAGTTGTAAATAGCTTCCTGATTAGGGCTTGAACTTTATGGAGAGAGAAAGAGAGAGAGAGAGAGAGAGAACATGAAGTTGGGTGGGTCAGGAGGTGGGGAGGATCTGAGAGAAGATGGAGGGAAAAGAATATGTTTAAAATAATACTATAAGAGGAAAATGTAAATAAGTTTCAAAAGGATGTTGCAAGGAAATCAGTATCATTAAACAAAGACACTGACAACAATCACTACTTTGCAAAACAATTTTAAATATGGTTGAGTTGTACATAGCTAATCTAATCCAGTTGGGTATATGGTTTCTGTTCATAAATCATCCTCACAATTCGAACTACTCTCTTACTTGTGGGAAGAGTTCCAATCCACAAAGTTCATTATCATAACTCCCAAGGTTTGGAATTTCACTGTTTACGTTAGAAGTTTTTGGTTTTAACCATAGCGAGGGCTGGTGGCTGATTGTTTTATCTCAAAGCTATAACACAACCCTTCCATCCCTACCATTGTGTTAGGGCTCAGCTCAATATCTTCCAGCCACAAAAATGTAACTGATAATTAGCTCAGGTGGTTCTGATATATTGTCGTCTGTTAGAGGGTTTACTGTTGCCTTATGTTAACAAAAAGTTAAATTTCCTGAAATGTTTTTTTTTTTTCCATGTAGAGCCTTAAGATTCCAGGACTAACCTATAGGATGACCCCTGGAATACATAATACTACATGCACGACTGTGGCCAGCCTCCTGCACCAGTAAACCTGATGGTATAGAATTTCTCATTTGCCTTCTTCAATTGCAACAAGCTGGTCTGTCACAATTCATTTTGAACACAAGGTAGATCAGCAGTCAGATGAATAATGCATCAACAGCAGTATCTAGAATGTGGCCATATATTAACTCCTCATAAAGGAAACCGAGTCAAAGTGGGATTTACATTCACAATATTTATTTATTTCACTTGTACATTAGCTACAGATGAGTTGCAAGAATCATATTTTTTGTACAATGACTAAAAATGTTGTAAAATTCCTTTCCTAGATTGGGGGTTGTCTGGAATTAATAATGGACAAGATGCATCTTACCACCTGAGAATCATCAAAAAAATGACCTTGTGTCACCTTCATTTTTGTTGATTACTTTTGTTTGTGTATTTACTTTAGAGCTTTGTCTTTGCAGAGGCCTGAGAGGTTTGTTTGATTGCTTCTGTTTGCCTTTTTAAGTTTATATAATGTATCATATGATTTTATTTCCAGACTATTTTATTTGAAATGTTGAGTTTGGATTTTTTTTATAACTATCCATTTCTTGGGTATCATGCAACATGAAACTAACACTCTGCTACGTGTTTTTCTATGCATTGCATACTAGTCCCTCATTTCTGAAGGCCGTTATCCTTACTATTTCTTGTGCATTTATTGAATTAATCACCTGCTACCATGGGAACTCAGTAGATGTACTAATGGCACCATTTTAAATATTTGGAATGTATTCTGATTACTTTAAATAGAAGCCTTTCTTTTATTATATGAGTACTCACTGTTGATTTAGGTTAGATGTCTTTTTGCAACAAGTAGAAAGAACATGTGACTGTTATATTCCTTGGTTATTTTTTATTCCTTCTTGGTGATAGAACTTGGCCACTGTGATGGGGTCTAGTGGTAGCTTCTCATGAGTGAGAACCCAAAAGCACATGAGCTAAATCAAAATCTCTATATTTTTAATCATCTCCAAATTACATTCCCTAGTTCCTGGATCTCCTCTCCCCATCTGGACTTAAACTGATCCACATGGGCCTTGTTTGTCTCCTGGTTGCCACTGCTCTGGAGTTTTGTAGGGAAGTCAGATTGAATAGACTGAATGCTTCTCAGAAAACATTCCAATGATTCTACCCATAATACTGTGTTTCAGTTCATGTTCCTTAGCATTTAAATATTGTTTAAAACCATTATTTGCCTCATTTCCTGGTAAAAGCTAGAGTTGTGTAATTTGTTTACTGGGCATCTGAAGCTGTGAATATAGTTGTAGCTATGGTGTTTTATTCACATGTAACATTTCTTGACAAATAAGAATGCAGAATCTTTAAGAATCAACAGGAAAGGAGAAAGCAAACTGGAGAACTTCTTTATACTCTTGTTCCATGGCACACCTTTTCCTAAGTGATGGGTTATGAGCTAAAGCTGTAATGCATTTGGCTGCCATATAAAGTTACTGCTTAGTTATTTGCTTCCCTTTCCCCCAGTTCTTCCTTCATACAATGCATGTGAGTCTTACTCAGCCACTGAGCATGGACCACCATGTTAATTGACCACACTACCTTCACTTCTTCATGGCTTTTTCTTTTCTTTAAAGCCCAAAATAACTTCTACTCATCCATTAGGACCCAATCCAAGGAGGCTCTTAAAGTTTTATCTAGTGATTGTAGATAGCACAGACTACAAAGAAGCACTTGACCCTTCTTTGGTGTGTAAAAGATGTTCTCAAAATAGGCTCTTTTAAGAATTGTGAGTTTTACTGATGGTAGCTTATGCTGAAAAGAATGCAGAGTAAGGGGAACACTTCTCCATTGCTGCTGGGAATGCAGTGGGAAGGCAAACATGTTATGTACTCTCTCATAAGTGTATATTAGCCATAAAGCAAAGGATAACCAGCCTATAGTCCATGACCCCAGAGAAGCTAGGTAACAAGAAGACTCTCTAAGACATACATAGACCCCTCTGGGAATGGGAAATAGACAAGGCCTGAGAAAATTGGAAGCATGGATGGAGGAAGAAGGGAAGGTGGAAGGGAAAGGGAAAGGGGGAAGGAGGATAATATGAGGGAATAAGATGGTTGAGATGGGAGAAGTATGTAGAGGGAGAGTAAGGAAAGAGATATCTTGATTATGGGAGCCATTACGGGTCTAGTGTGAAGCCTGGCACCAGGGAAATTCCCAGGAATCCACAAGAATGACCCCAGCTAAGACACTAAACAATAATGGATAGGGTGCCTGGACTGGCTTCCACTGTAATCAGATTATGACCTTAATTGTCACCATAGAACCTTCATCCAGTAACTGATGGAAGCAGATGCAGGGATCCACAGCTAAGCATTGGGCCGAGCTTCCGGAGACCAGTTGAAGGGAGGAAAGAGCAACAGTATGAACAAAAAGTTCAACACCATGATGGGGATATCCACAGAAACAGCTAACCTGAGTTAGTAGGGGCTCACTGGCTCCAGAATGATTACAGAGAAACTTATATAGGACCAAACTAGTTCCTCTGAATGAGAGTGATAGTTGTGTGACTTGGGCAGCCTGTGGGGTCACTGGCAATGGAACCAGAATTTACCCCTAGTGCTTGAACTGGCTTTCTGGAGCCTATTCTTTTGGAAGGATACCTTGTTCAGCTTAAATATGGGAAGGGGTGGGTTTGTTCTTGCCTCAAAGTGATGTGTCAGTCTTTGTTAACTCCATATGGGAAGCCTTACCCTCTCTGAGGAGTGGATGGAGGGTGGGGTGAGAGGGAGGTGGGGTGATTGGGAGGAGGGGAGGGAGTGGGAACTGGAATAGGTATGTAAAATGAGAAAAGATCATTTTAAAAATAATTGATTAATTTAAAAAATGAAGATAAAAAAGATTCGTTGAGTTTTGGCAACATTGATTTTGAAGATTCTCTTCATTCCCGTAACTTTAATGCTGTAATATTTTCAATTCCGGTGGCTACCTGAGAGGTTCATTGAAAGAAGGAAGTTGGTCTGTATTGGCAAAGTACGTACCCTTGCATGTGTAGGATGCCTTGTGTTTGACTGGTCATACTTCAGTGGTGTTAATGCTTCTAAACACTATTTTTACTGTGAGAATACTGTATTAGGATGTCTAAGATTTCTCATTTCTTTAGTTAGTCTTGAACATGTCCTTGGCCTTCATTGTGCCCCAATTTGTTTATCTACAAAATGATGACTGATGTTTGAAGACACTTTGGATCTCTAGAATTCTGTGTTTGAGGCACATTTGTGGTTATTTTTAAGGTAACAAGTTAGTCTGGAATTGAACTCAGGAAGGCATATGGTAGATTTTTACTTGTCACTTTTCTGTTGTCATATCTAATTTGTCTAAATCCCTTTGTTGGTTCCTGCTTTTGATTCTTCAATTGGATATTGATGCCAAGGCTTTTCTTGGACTGTAATTTAAGAGCTATGAAATATGTCTATGTCATATAAATCAAGAGTTTTTTATATTTTTAAAATCTTACTTAGATATTTTAAAACAAAATTTTATGGATCTTAGTTAATGTTTCGAAAATATTTCTGTTTTGGACAGAAAAGATCTTACCCAGTTAAATATTAGGTCTTCTGTGATTTACCCTACATAGTGCTCATGTGTGTGCTGAAAGATCTTCATGTACTGAGAATCCAGTTCCAAAGGCATGGCTTTTTGTCTTTTTGCTTCAGATACTCTTGCTGGTAAGGGATTAGCCAAGGAAACCAGTCTCTTGAACTCTGGAATAGAGTACATGATCCAGATTCAACAAATTGCCACACAGCAAATCCTGACTGCAGTGGCAGTAGGCTGCCATGAAATAAACCTCATTTTGGATTTCTAGTTAGACACCCAACACCTGCAATTTGATTTTTTATTACAAAGGCCTAAATTAAATATGGTTTCCAACATTAAAGGTTTCATTCTCTACATATTACATTATTGTGGCAAAAATGTAAATGCAAAAGTATCTTTCATGTTAGCCAATCCTCATTATTATTACCAATATGAGTACAAGTCTTTTACATCTCATCAGTACCATTATATTGTTCCTTTTTCTTATTTTTATTGATTTTATTGAGCTATTCATCTTTTTCTACTCCTCTCCCTTCCTCTCCCCTCCCCCTCCAACCCTCCACTAAGGTCCCCATGGTCCTAATTTACTCTGAATATCTTGTCTTTTTTACTTTCCATGTAGATTAGGTCCATGTATGTTTCTCTTAGGATCCTCATTGTTGTCTCGGTTCTCTGGGATTGTGAATTTTAGGCTTGTTTTCTTTGCCTTATGTCTAAAAGCCACTTATGAGTGAATACATATGATGTCTTATACATATTTGTCTTTCTGGGTCTGGGTTACCTCACTAAGTATGATGTTTTCTAGATCTATTTGTCTGCAAATTTCAAGATATCATTTTTTTTCTGTTGTGTAGTAATCCATTGTGTAAATGTACCACATTTTTTTAGCCATTCTTCATTTAGGGCATTTAGTTTGTTTCCAGGTTTTGGCTATGATAAACAATGCTGCTATGAACATAGTTGAGCACATGTCCTTGTGGTACGATTGAGCATCCTTTGGGTATATATTCAAAGGTGGTATTATTGGGTCTCGAGGAAGGTTGTTTCCTAATTTTCTGAGAAATTGCCCTACTGATACCAAAGGGGCTGTACCAGCTTACACTCCCACAAGCAATAAAGGAGTGCTCCCTTTACCCTACAACCTCTCCAGCCTAAGTTGTCATCAGTGTTTTTAATCTTGGCCATTCTTACAGGTGTAAGATAGAATCTCAGAGTTGTTTTGATTTGCATTTCTCTGATGGCTAAGCATGTTGAACATTTCCTTAAGTGTCTTTCAGCCACTTTAGATTCCTCTGTTGAGAGTTCTCTGTTAGTTCTGTGCCTCGTTTATTTGTTTCTTTGATGATGTTGTTGCTTTTAAGGTAGAAAGGCAGTTAGAAATAGAATTTCTGTACTCAAGAAATTTCTGGAGAGCTGAGATTAAGATCCCAGTCAATATAGTTGCCTAGCATGCAGGAGGCCCTCATTTGGCCCCCATACTACCTAGAAAATCATGCAGAGTACTACTTGCCTGGAACTCCAGACCTTGTGTAGCAAAAGCAGAGGGATGAGAACTTGAATGTAATCCTTGACTACATTACAATTTCATTGAGAGCAGAGACTACAAGATACCATGCCTTAAAACAAGCAAACCAATAGGTAAATAAATAATAAACAGCCAGTTGAACAAACCAACAAACAAAAAAAAATAAGAGAAGGATTGAACAGAGTACCTGTTGAGCATTGAAACGTAAGCTTCCATAGCATTAAATTTAGCTTTCTTATTGTCCAGGGGATGATTTTAAGCAACCACTGATTATATTCAGATGATAGCATATCTTAGAATATGTGTCTCAGGTGACTGTGTAGTTACTTATCAACTACTGCCATGACCAGCCATTAATGAAACAACAACACTATTGACAAAAGCAAATCTGTAGTCAGTTGTTGTCCTAATGCCTTCTCTGCTGTGTCCCGTTCCTTCAGAGCACTGAGAGTCTGAGCCTCAGAAGAACACGTTGACCTTTCTTCTTTCCTGGTGCGGGAGATGATGATGTCCTCCTTTTTCTCCCAACAGCCTTTGCAGGATGGCTAAGAAAGGTGTAGAGCTACTCTTCTTCTCACAGGGTTCTCACTGTGAAGTCATCGTCAGATTAGCAGTAGATGTTAAAACATGTAATGCAAACACAGAGAAAGGGGAAAACAAAGTCATTTTACTCCTCTCTGGTGATGCATAAAATGAGAACGTACTCCTCTTGACCTTGAAGGTAAAACTCAGAACATTCAGCTTTAGATGGCAAGGATGTTGGAAGTCAGAGTAGTGATTCTCCGCAATGTAGGATAGCTACATATTTCCCTGACTCAGATTTCTGTGTAACAGAAACAAAGGGAGAGTGGAATGCGGGGTGAGTGGTGTTAGGAGGAGGGAACAGAAGGAGAGAACAGAGGGGAAACTGCAGTCAGGATGTAAAATAAATAAATTCCAGGATGTAAAACAAATGAAAAATAATTAAGAAAAAGAAACAGCTGAATGACTTCTTCAAATGGCTTCTGTGAGTTCTGTCAGGCAGCTGCTGTGTCTGGGGAAGGGAGGATTCATTATTTGAGTGGTACTTGGGTATCATACAGTTTCAGCTTAGGATTTATGCTCCTGGTATTTCTGAATTAACATTCAGGGGAATGGGGAACTCCGATTTTCTTCAGGCTATTATTAATATTATATAGCTAGAAATTCAGTTGTTGCCTTTAATTTAATCTTTATTCTGCAAATTTCTGTAACTGTGTATGTCTGTGTCAGGGTGTGTACTTTTAGCTTACAAACTGTCAGAAGACAGCTTGGGGTTCCCGTGAGCTAGAGTTACAGGTGGTTTTGAGTAACCCAGTGAGGGTGCTGGGCATTAAACACAAGTCCTCTGGAAGTTTAATACATACTTAAAATAGCTGATCTACCTCTTCGGTCCCCATTTTCTTCACATGAAATGACTTTGATTACCTCATTATCCTCCTTGACACCAGTCAAAGTATGCAGCGAGGGAGCTATAAATCTCCTAAGACTTCTCACAGTTTACTTGGAGAAGCTGCCGATTTTGATGAGTTTACTTAAAAACAATGAGTAGTTTCGCATAACTCCTCTGATAAACAAGACCAAATAAAGACCTGTACTCTTAGCTCAATAATAGTAAAACTTTCTCCTATGTCTCACTGCGCACAGAAATCTACTTACAGTAGCTTAAGATCAAGCAGATCATGTATACTGCTTGAAAAGAAAAAAAACTGTGGGAACTTCTTCAGGACCTTGTTCTGAGATAAATGCAGAGAAGAGAACCAAAGGACCAAGTTACAGATCACAAAAATAAACTGAGATGGTTAGGCAAAACTAAAAGCCACTGCATGCCAATGGACATAACGTAACAATGCAGGGGAACAGGCCAGAGAATGTATAGTACTTGCCGACGGTTCACCTGGTAATGACTAATGTCTGGGATGTATAAAAAACTCAAAAACAGAGTGACAGAAAGAAAGAAAAGAAGGAAGGAAGAAAGGAAGGAAGGAAGGAAGGAAGGAAGGAAGGAAGGAAGGAAGGAAGGAAGGAAGGAAAGAAAATCTCAAATAAGCCAAATGATCTGAATAGACATTTCTCATATGAAGACATACAAATAATGAAATGGTTTCAAAAATGCTTGCCATCGTTGCTCATCATAAAATTACAAACGAAAATTTCAATAGCTAATTATCTTACTTTTGTTAGGATAGTTTTCATCAAAAATAAAAATAGCATTTTCAAGTGATCAAATGAAAAGGGAAGCCTTCTGTACTCACTGGGAATGTAAACTAATGTACCCATTATGGGAAGCAGTAGAGTGACCCCTCCAAATATAAGTACAGAACTATTCGTATTTGATCCAGCAGCCGTACTATTTGGTGTATGTCCAAAGGAAAGAAAGTAAGTGCATTAAAGATCTCTGTTTCTTCCATGCTCACTGGAGTGCTGTTTGTAATTGCTGTGTCACCTGATGGGTGAATGAGTAGAGAAAAGGTGGTGTGTATAGAAAATGTAACATAACTCAGCCACAAAAACAGTGAAACTCCTGTCATTTGCAACAACATAGATGTGCCTTGAGAATGTTATACCAAGAGAAACAAGCCTGGGAGAGAAAATTAAATACTAGTTATTCTCATTTGTATATTGATGCCAAGGGTGTGGCGACTTAAAGGCACAACTAACGTCAAGATTACTCCAGGTTAGAAAGACTGAGGAGTGGGAAGAGGGTTCTGAACAAGTGAGAATTGAAGAAAGGCAGTAGCAATGTGCTTGGAGCTCTGTAGCGCAGTAGGGTAACTGTAGTTGCTCAGGATTTACTGTGTTTCAAACACCTCAAGAGAAGATTTCAGAAACAATATGCATTTGTGACTAAGACATACTGGTTATTGTCATCTTATATATGCTGTAGATTATCTTGAGTTCTCACTTTATAATTCATCACTATGTATACTCAGTATATGTCAATTAATAAAATTCTGACCTCCCAATACAATGCATAGATGTACAGCACTTTAGTTATTCTGGATAGTGCTTCTTCATGTCTTGCTTTAGAGGCAATTACAATTTTGACTTTTTAAAAATGTTTGTTAGTAAGTAAATTGCACTCCATTCTGGTGACTTTGCTGACAGAGAGTACTTCTATATCAATTCAAGCTTGGACAGCTAAACATACAAAAGACATCTTGCTGACATTGTTTTCACAGCAGCTCTTTCCTACTCAAATACAAATGCCCACCTACTTTCGTGAGTATAAGTGTAGAAAATGGCATTTTTATGAAAAATAAAACAAATAAATACTTGTATAACTTAAGGACACATATTCAATTCTTGAGGCATCTAATGGATTTTTTTGTGGAGGGGGATGGGAAAAACCTGATGGCTCCCTGACTGAGGTGAAGTTTTGAAAGACTGTGTGCTATTAAGTGGATTAACAATTGTGGGTCACCCCTAGCAACTAAGTCACAAAGGGGAAAGAGAGATGATGGTACCACTGAATATGGGGTACAAAGATATTTATGCTCATGACTTTATAAAATAAAGGATGTAGGTTTGACTTTGTATAATAAATGCATAGATGAGTTGATTTCAATAAATACTTGCCCAAGACATGTATAGATTCAATATGAGCATGCTAATGGCCTCTGAATTGTCTTGGTAAATGGCCACAAGAATTCCGTGAAGGGTAGTTGTTTTAGTTATTTTCACTTGCCTCAAAACTGAACCATAGTGTGTGTGTGTGTGTGTGTGTGTGTGTGTGTGTGTGTGTGTGTGTGTGTTTGACTGGAATGTAAATCTTAAAATGACAGTAACATATCCATATTCTTCAAGAACCATGTAGAGGACTAGAGAGATGTTTCCAGAGATTAAGAGTCTATATTGCTTTCACAGAAAACCCAGTTCAGTTCCCAACACGCACAACAGGAAGCTTACAACCTGGAATTCCATTTTAGCTCTCCTAGCTGACATCTATGGGCAACTGTACAAACATGGATGTTTTCCCATTACACACACACACACCCGCACACATCCAACTCCCCCTAAAAATCTACATAAAAACCTTTAAAGGAAAAAAAAATCATAGAGGAAAAATAAAATTATTAAAATATCCTATTAATGTATATTGCATTTAAGAACATATGAGTTAGGAAACACAGAGATTTTGTGTAGGACATGTCAAACCTAGTAGGGATATAGCAATATTTAGCAATTTGAATTAAACATGTTACAAAAACACACAGCTTCCATTTCACTAACTTCAGAGCCCAGAATTCACCAAGAATGGATAATGACAGGTTAGCAAACATATCTCTGTAAGTGTTTACAACCTAATATTACTTATTATAGCAACAACAAAATCTGAATCAAATGAGGTTTTTGTCAATGGAAGTCTTGTAGTTAAAGAAAAATAATTCCATATGCAACTAAGAAGGGAACATCACAGAAAAAGCAGTCTGCTGAAAATGTTCGTGACATATTTAGAACTATCAAAAGGACAAATAGATATTATGTAAAAATTCTTATTTATATACTCACAATAAGACCAGAATATGTTATAGAAGACTATAAATTATAGTTAATAAAGAACTGTGAAAATGTGTACTTTTGTTGTTTGATTCCTATTTTATTTTTTGTCTACTTTCTGCAATAAAACTCCATTAGTTTTTTGACAAGTAAGTGTCTAGAATCTGCACTAAATATAATCATTTATCTCAAAATTAAAATTAGACTCTCCAGGAAAGTGGGTTAATGTTGATTTTTATATTTTTTTATGTTCGTTTTACATGTGCCTTTGTCTTGGCTCAGAAAGGGGAACATCTAGAGTGTAAACTTGAGGTAAAGGAATTTTATTGTTTGTTTGTTCTTTATTTGGAGAATGGAGCATTGCAGCTGCTCTCTAGGCAAGATTAATTTTCACAGCTGAGGAGAATTTCCTGGCTTGTTTCCTCAGATCACTTTAACTAGACTATAGCATGTCAGTCAGTCTGGGCAATGCAACTCCATCTGTACTAATCAGAGGATGAGATTGTGACCATCATCACCCAACACACACACACACACACACACACACACACACAAGCATCCATTGGGAAGCTTTGCCTGTCGATTCAATCGCAGGCTGGTGTGCTCGGAAGTCCGGTGAGGGTTTGAGCTACATAGTTAGGTATGACCTTGGTGCACTTGGGAATCTAGCTTTACTGATAATGAGTAGCACATGGTCAACAGAATTGCCAGAAACAATAAGAAGCATTGATGCCAGAGGCTGTGCAAGGGAGTGATTGCCAAATGGAAGGGGACTTCCATCACCTCTGTCCATGGTTTATTGTCTAGATCACAGTGACATGGGCTTAGTTAAACTTAACTGCAAGGAACACTGGGAAATGTAGTTCTACTGGGTATTCGGTAAGAAAGCATACAAGTTGGTTGTCCACACAACATGACTCACACCACACCTACCTAATAGGCCTTCCTACTTTTATCTGTATGTCTGTGTTTTGCATGTACATATTTATGTTGTGTGCATCTGTATGTGTGCATACTTGTATGTGGAGGCCCACATTTGATGCGAAATGTCTTTAAATTGCTTTTTGTGTTTAATGAGGTAGGATCTCTCACTGAACCTGGAGCTCCCATTCTTGTTAGTCAAGCTAGCCACCTTCTCTGGCCTCCCCTATGTATCCCTCACGAGTCTTCAGATTGCCTGTGGCTACTATGGCCACCAGGTGTTTTCTTTGGTGCTGGCGATCTGAATTTGGGTATTGACGTCTGCAATTGATCTGAATTTGGGTATGTGAACACTTGACCCACTGACCCATCTCCTCAACTCCTATCTCGCCTTATAAAGAATGATATGATGGTATTTAATATCATCCTATACATAAAATGCTGCTTTAAAGTTTTATTTGCATAGCTTATCAATGACTTCTTTTATCACACCTTGCTCTAAATGGTTGTAAGCAGCTGAGAAAATACAATTGTATTTATCAGGGATTAAGTGATGCCCAAGAACATAGTTCTGAATGCTCTCAAAGGGAGCTGGGTCAAAGGACAGCTGCCTAATGATCACATGCTGCTTCATGCTGGAGCTCCACCATTGGATTCTGCTACCCCATGCCCTTGGACGTGTTTCTTTCTGGTTGGAAACTCTTCAGCTGACCGGACGCCAGAGAAACACTTTCCTGTCTGAGGTCCTACATGTTGAAAAAAAAAAAGCATATGGGCTCACCTGGTTTCATTTATGGGGATCTAGAGCTTCAGACACCGCTTAGTCATAATAAACAGACTGGGGAGCTGATTACTGCTCCTGTAGTGTTTCCAAAAGCCAAGGGCAGGTGGCAAGTAGGTTAAGATGGGAGGTAGGGTGAAGGGCTGTTGCATATTCATGAGAGGTGTGGGTAGGAAATGCTTGTTTCAAAGGTAAAATTAATCATTCTCCCAGTACTTCAGGGCTGACTGGGTACAGTCTCTGACAAGCTGAACCCCGACTTTTGTTGTTCTTGAAACCCTCTGCACACTGGGCATCGTTCACTGTTGTTTTTAAGTTAATCAGCTAGGAGTGTATGGTTTGAAATGCTGTGATTGTGTGGAGGGACTTCAGGGTCCTGTGACTTAGGCTTAGATGTCACGTGGCAGTGAGGCTGGACTGTGTCAGAATGGAGCAGCAACCACGGTCAACTTCAGTGCGCTTCTTCACTCTGTGGAGGTCTGCCTTGGGTCACCTGCAGGCACGTTCCTAAAAGGATCTCTGTATAAGGCCTCCGTATACTGCAGTTGACACTGGATCTTATTAGTTCCGCTCTGAAGAATAGCCATGTTTGAGGGGACACCAGAGGGAAGGTAGAAGTGTCAATGTGTGGGGGATTGGGGTTGGAGGTGCTTGTTTCACATCTAGAGTCCTCTTCAGAGTGTACCTGAAAGGGCAGCCATATTAGTGTCACACAGCCCTGAGCTTGTGGCTGTTCCTGAAACAGGGTGTGGATAAAAAGAGGGGGAGGGTTTCCTCTGAAGCAGATGACCCTTCTCCTTAGTAATCCAACTTTTGCCAAAAATTATTCAAAAATAACTGTCCTAAAATTCTCCACTTTCTTGATTATTTTTTGCACTTCAAAGATCAGAAGTTGCAATCTTTTTTTCTATCAACTTTTTATTATATTTGATTCCCTTTCACTCCCTGAAGTTGTAATATTTGTGGATGGAAAAAGAGACTGTAATGCCTGTCAGAGGCAAGTAGGCGATTACACTTACGAACATAGAAGCCTGTTAAGGTTTGATTGAGGCAATCATTTAGATAATTTCCAGCATATTGTAAGATGTAATTGCAAGCATGCACCATTAGACCTTGCCATGCACCCACGCATTCACCACTCCTGTCAATCATACATTCATAGCCCAACTTCTATTTGCAGCATCCTTATAACCAATTTTTCAAAACTCTAGTGGTACATGAGTGACTAGACCTAGGTAAATGCTGTGCAGAGACTTGTGTTCTGACAAGAACAGCAGGAAAAACTTACCTGATTCATCATATGACCTTGTTTTCTTTTAATATAACGAAATACCCACAGCAGGGTAGTTTATGAAGTAAAGATTATTTAACTCAGTTCTAACCATGGCCTCAGCAAGTGATTACCTATAATGAAGATGTTCTCAGTATATCATATAGAGGCAGGAAGTATTAAGGTACCTTCTTCTGGAAGAGAGGAACCTTACATAGCAAGCTAGAATCAAGGGGAAAACCCAGGCATGCTCCTTTATACGTCCCCCCAGGAGAGAACTATTCAGGATGTCCCACGGGTAGCATCCTCAGTGACTTAGTGCTGTATCCCTGGGTACATCTTCTTATAGATCCTTCCGTGAGGTGACATCACTACAGTCTTAGGTGTGACCATTTTGTCACAAGGGTCTATCAGGACCATGAAGACAAAGTTTATAGTTTTATTATGTTGCCCATCCCACACTTAAAACAGTCATATTTTCATTAAACACACACACACACACACACACCATTGCTTTCCCATGTGTTGCAGTTAAGGACCTTGTTCCTTTTCATTGTTGAACTTTTCTATGTACCTCAATGAATAAAGTTTATTGATCTCTAGGGATACTATCTTAGCAACTCAATTTTATCTAAGACTTAAACATTCAGAATTAGGGTAGAAAATCTTCAATTTATATAATTTTCAATGTAACTTAGAAGGTGAAATTGATGTTTTTGGACCAGGCCTCGTCAGTTACTGAACTTTTAATAGCTTCAGTGTACACTGGTACTTGATGTAAGGTTTTGAAGAAGGAAGAAGCTTCCAAAGTGGTGACCTAGTTAAGTGTAAGTGGATTGAGTCTTTAAGCAAGAAAACATGGTGACCTCCTACTGGGAATTCATATATGTCACCGTGGTTGTCAATTGCCCACCCTGAGAATGAAATGAAGGCAGTCTTTGCTAGAGCCAATGAAATTCTAGAACAAGACATATGGGCTTCACATTTCCTTACTGCTCCAAGTTAACCCGTCCTCGTGTCCTCAATGCAAGGCCTGCCAAGTTCTGAGTCCTATGTGGTCATGACATTAATTAAAATACTACACTGTCATTTCCCCCTATAAAAATCTATCCTTTTCCCAATAGAAACATTATAACTGAAGACGTTAGAGGGAATTACAGTCCAAGGCCACCCTGCATTAGAACTGCTGATAGAGGAGTAACAGAAGTCCTGACAAGGGAACCATGTAGTAGAAGGTTCTTTGGAAATTTGCATGACTGGCTGTAACTCAAAAGCCCTGGTATAACTACTGGTTTTTCATCTTCAGGCATTTGAACCTAGCTGTGGCGTCCTAGTGACTGGACTCGGATTCCTGGATGAGCGCTCTCACCCTGCTTGGTTCTCCTCGTTTATAGTTTTCCTGCCTCCCGCCTTCCATTACAGATGCCCCTGTTGGGCTCAGTTTTAGCAAAGGGCTGAGTGATGTTCATTTTATAGAGCTTTGGTACCTTTTACTGAAGACGTGACAGCCTTGCTGGCTATGATTTGAGCCACTTTCAGGGAGCATGCAGGTCAAATTCATGATCGTGTGCTTTGATTGTAACAATGGCTGGAATTCAGTGGAGAAACAAACAAGACTGATTCACAGTGAAGACATTTTTGCTTCTTCATGACTGAACTGTTCACTGAACATCTGTAAATGTTAGAAAATAGGTCAATAATTACAATTATTTGAATCTGGAATCTAAATCCCATAGCTATATAAACAATAAACATTGGGGTTTTTCTTATTGGAGGTTGAATATATATGCAATTTTCAAAAAAAACATGACTTTGTCCACTTGAGGATGACGACACACAGAATAAGAACTTCCTAGGAATTTGCTCACATGTATGTAACAGTGGTCAAAGTCCTCACACTTAAGTTGACACATGTGGCTGGTATATTCAGCATAAGGCACGCAGCTCGGCGTCTCATGCACCTTAAGAGAAGACCCTGACTGTTTTTATATGCACAATACTCTACTGCTCTTCTTTCTCTCCTTAACTATTCAGTTAAGACATTGTGTTATTTCTTTTAAAATCACGTGGGCAGATTAAAATACAACCACATATTTGTTGCCATAGGGGAGTATTGGGTTCCATTACAAGTGGGAACTGGAGATCAAGTTTTGTTCAGGCTCCAGTGCAGTGATGCACTGTGATGAATGCTGTGATGCTGTGACAAATCCTTAGACTTGTGTTATAGCCTCTCAATTTCCAACGTGAAGACTGAAGCTTGTTTGGTGAGAGTCAGAAGTGTTCTTGGAGTTGGGAGCTGGCCTTTAGCCTCATGTGTGTCTGAAATCAGAAGCCATGCTCTTGAGCACCCTACTCTGCCGCAGTGCCACCTTATCACCAGGAAAAGCTGGTTCATGTTCTTGTCCCATGCCCTCTTCCTTCTCAGTTGTCAGTCACTTTCCAGGCCAGTCAGCCCACATCAACTTATAAATGTCTTGCTAGAAGAAACATGGGTGATGAGGTCAAGTACCCAAGAGCAAAGGTTTCTGGCCACGAGTATGACCACAACATACTTAGTTTCTTCATCTAACAACGTTCTGTCAGAGTGGAATCAGGTGAGTTCACACTAATGTTTTATTGACATGTTGTGTGAGTATTAACAAGGCTCTGAGAAACCCCTCGGCAGAGGCTCAGGAGAAGGCCGAAAATGTCTATAATTTCTAGTAGGAAATTTTTCAGAAAGGAAATTACTCTCCATCTCCTGTTTCTAAAAAAGCACTGTCAGTGAATCACGGTTCATCATCAATCTCCTTTTTCTAGAAAGGCAGAAACATGGCTAGCCCCCAGTTCCTAGTGGGGACTCCAATAGGCCAGCTGGTACCAAGGCTGCTTTCTGGACAGATGTACAGATAGCGACATCAGGGTTTTCTCTCTATCTTTGTTCCCCTTCTTTTGTCCATTCTTTTTCTTTTCATGTCTATTTTCTATAATTACCATCAGTTCTTTCCCTCACATTAGTATTTTTTAATTATTAATACAACCAGCACTTATTAGAAAAATTTGTTAGGTCATTATCAATGTGATAGGAAAATGCAAATATACATATATAATAAAAGAATATATGGGTTTATGAATGATTTCTGATTCCCTTCATCATAGAACATGGTCTTGTTATAGATTCTGGAATTTCCATTGTCACTGTCTTTTTGTGATTTCCAGAGGTGTCTCAAAGCAATAGCAACAGCAGGAACTCTGGCAATAGGTACTTCCTGTAGTATACATCAGCTTCCAGGCTCCACATCTCTCTTATTAGGTCAGGGAAAGAGACCAACTTTGTGTCTCTGTTTCCCTCCTCTGAAATATCTTAACAGTGTTTTATAAACTAGTTGTAGTGCGATCACAGGTGAGCAAACAAATGAAAAACCAAGTTAGAACAATGACTCGCCCACCCTAAGTAAACACACATATGACCCAGCTGTCAGTGTAGATGTGCAATTGTTCACACTATCTTGCTGTTTTGAAGAGAGAAACTCATGTCGAAGAGAACATGTACTTAGCTAATAATGAACTTGGGTGTGTCTAAACCAGTCCTTCCCCACCTTAGAATCACTGACATCTTGTTGTGCTTGTGTCTTATTGTAGGCAGCTGTCCCCTGCACTATAAGATGCTTCTGAACATCCCAGACTCCAGTCTCTGATGCTGGTCTCATACCATGGATATTACAATCCCCACCACTACAGCCAGAGAAACTGTCAGTGGATAGAGACTCTTGCCACCAAGCCAAGTTTGATCCCTCAGGTGGAAAAAGGAAGCCAGTTCACACATGTGGTCCCACTGATCTCCATCTGTGCACCATGGCACTGCCATGCCTGTCTACACACATAGAAAATAAATAAATAAAATATAAATCATTGCCTGCAAATATGACCGTATGTCCTTAGGAACTGACTTGTGTGCTCCGTGCTGAGTACAAGCTCTCCTGCTGAAATCTAGTCTTGTGTCTGCACTGTTTTCTGTTCTTGTGATGTAGGAAAGTATTTTCAGTATATATATAATATATATATACATATATATATATATATATATATATTACATTTAAACAGATGAGCTAAGTGATGAGGCATTTCTTCACTCTAGAAAAGGACCTTTTTCTTTCCAACTTTCAAAGCTATATAATTACTTTAAACAATCAGCTTTGCGGGTGTAACCAAAATCGAGCTCAATTCAAATAAATAATGATACATAGCTAGGAAACTGGCCCTTTGGTCAGTGATTAGAACAAATATACATTGTTTCTCAGAATTTGCTCCTGAACTCCATGGAAGTGGGGGAGGGTGTCAGAGGCACATGGCTGGGTTCATTTAGTGATGGGCAGCGGGGGCTCCTCACTGAAACTGTTGTGGGACTTGATTTGGGTTGCAGGGAGGGTGAGTAGCGAACGCTACAGTCTGTAGCATGAGGGCCGGCTTGTTGGGGTTTCCGTCCCGCCCGGTACCCCAACAGCCAGCAAATCCCAAAGAGAAATCACGCACAAGACTCCATAAGGTTATAAACTGATTGGCCCATAGGGTCAGGCTTCTTGTTAACTCTTATAACTTATATTAACCCATTATTCTGATCTATGTTAGCCATAATGGCTCCATACCTTTTTGAGCTGGGCAGGTTACATGCTGTCTCTTCGGTGGTCTGTACAGGAGTGGCTGAGAGAGAGCTTCTGCTTCCAGAATACTCCCAGTCTCTTTGCTCCACCCCTACTTCCTGTCTGGCTTTCCTGCCTATACTGCCTGCCTGGCCAATCAGCGTTTTATTAAAATATGATTGACAGAATACAGATAATTCTCCCGCACCATTTCCCTCTTTTTTTTTTAAACAAAGGAAAATACCCATAATCCATTTGTTGGGAATGTGGGCGTAGTATTTCAGGCTACTTCCTGCTGGTTGGGGGCGCTGATAGTCTTAAGGGGACCTAAAGAAAATTTAGAGTTATAATCAAGTCATGACTGGAGTATCCTGTGAGTCTCGATCATCTCAGGCAGTAGTCTTGAATCTGTTCTGGATGTAGAACTCAGACATCTGGGCCATCTGTTCCTATCGGAGATTTTTCAGGTGGCCTCCCTTGGTCAAAGGTGATTATTCTTAACTCTGAATAAATCCAGAGTCTCTCGTTTTCTGTGGAAACAAAAGCAAAATCTCTTCTCCAAAGTAACATACCTTTTGACTTCAGTTTTGAAGCCAAGGTATTTTCAAAATTCCTATCTTGGGTTAGTTCAGCAGCATTTATAAACAAAAGTCTTTTAGCAGTTGTTGCTCCTTCCTCAGCAATCAAACAATTTAAAGAGAGCATAATAGCATACAGTATGAAGATTCTCTGTGCATTTTCCATCTTTATGTGGCTTTATTTTAACCTCTATTTCTTTTATTTTTACTTTTACTTTTTGAGACAGGATCTTTGTATATCTTTGTCCTGGAATAACACTGTAGACCAGGCTGTCTTTGAACTCACAGAGATCCTCCTGTCTCTGCCTCCCCAGTGCTGGGATTAAAGGTGTATGCTACCACACCTTGAACTCACAGAGATCTGTCTCTGCCTCCCAGGCATTGGGATTAAAGGCGTGTACTACCACACCTTGAGGTCACAGAGGTCAATCTACCTCTACCCCTTGAAGTCACAGAGGTCAATATGCCTCTGCCTCCCAGGCATTGGGATTAAAGGTGTGTACCACCACACCCAACTACTCTCTTTCTTTCCTTTTAACTTTAAGAACTTTAACTTTTAGCCTGCATATACACACTGTAAACCATTTAGAGGTTTTCTTCCTCTTTGAATCTCTCTTTACTGTATATTTTTCTTTTTCTGACCATATGAGTCTTTAATTTACTAAGTAATATGGAGAGCTGTGGCTTTGATGGCTAGATCCAGCTCATTCCTTAGCTTTTCAGCCTCAAGGCTGAGGTACCAGCCAGAGCTGTGTTCACTGCCACAACTCTATGGCGTTTCAAGGTCCTTGCCAGCAAGCAAGCTGCAGCATTCTGCTCACAGACCACACTCAGTCGGACTGCCTGCCTGAAAGAGTCAGAGTTTGCTCTGGCAGGACAGCCCAGATAGCCGGCATTTTAAAACAGCACAGCTTTTCTCCTGCTACAGCTGAAAACTGAAAAGAATGCGTTCAGCTTGTCATCAACAACATTTAAGTGTTTTGTGGCATATGATTGACAGAATACAGATAATTCTCCCGCACCAACAGTCTGAGGTCATGGGCCTTACAGGATTTACAGGGCATGTTCTCATCTCATTTGACATAGTCAGCTGTCTATATTCATGGCACCCATCACTGCGAGTTCCAAATCTAAAGAATCAACCAACACTAAGAACTTTGCCTATGTGCAGTGTACATCATACCTTTAATCCTAGCAGTTGGGAGGTGGAGTCAGAGGCTGGCAGATTCCTGAGTTTGATGCTAACATGGTCTATGAAGCAAGTTCCAGAACAGCCGGGGCTACATACACATAGAAACGTCAAACAAACAAAGATTAAAAATTAGTAGCATGGGAGGTTAAATACAAATACTATGCCATTTTATTTCTGTGTATTGTTTATATTAAGCACTTTCATTATGAAATTAATAGCTATGTATTTATAAGTGAAACTCTGATCATAGTTACTTCATATTTGTACTAAATGATTTCCTTTCCTTGTCATTGTGCATCTCTGCTTCCATCAGTTGTGAAGTCGACAGAATGCACAGCACCTTTCTCAGGAAGGTCTCCTATCATCCTTCAAGACATGACATGGCAGACACCATAGATGACACCCTCTCACCAAGGGACATTATTTGTCTATGTAAAGAGAATCAAACCTCACTTGATATTTCACTAAAAGTGGACGGAAGGAAATTTACAGTGTGTGTGGAGTATTTTTATAGTCTTTGCTAACAAGACTCTAAATATCTTCCCCTTGCTGCTCCTACCAGGCCTTTTTGGATGTTGTGGCTGTCTGCAGCTTTCTACTTAACTCACTTTCTCTGCGATGCAGGATTCTATGCAGGCTTTCCTGTTCCTGTGGAGATTCATTCAAACCAGGGAGACCCAGAGGCTGCCCAGTGTCTTTGAGGGGTTTTGTTCCCTATGGCGGTTACCTCCTCAATGTATTTTCTACCTTGACATTTTCTTCTATTCCAAGCAGTGCTGTGGAGAACAGGAAGACTTCTTAGAGGCTGTATGATGATTTATCCTTGAGTTTGGAGGTTATTAATGCATGTTTCTTTGGCCCAGATCTCTCATAATGGTACAGTAACATCTAAGGAATCCTGTATCATTCGACTGTCGTCTGGGATGAAGTTCACAGAGGAGAGGGAAGTCGATGCCAACTTAAAGAACGATACAAATCAGTGTCATTTGTGTCCTGAAGTTTAAGTTGTAAAAGTGGACTTCAGACAGATGTACAGTTTAGGTTTCTGGCAAGCAATGATAATAGAAGGCAGATTCTAGGTGAGATTTGGCTTAGATTCTAGGAATTTGCCTTTACTTGTTTTCTGTTGCTATTGCCAAATGGTGCAGACTTTATAATTCATTTAAAAATACATTGTTTTAACTGAATATCAACTTTTAGAAAATAAAATAGATCCATAGCTATTGCCATGCATAAAACTCACATCCAAATGGATCAAAGACCTCAACATAAAGCCAGCCACACTGAACCTTATAGAAAAGAAAGTGGGAAGTAAGCTTGAACACATTGGTACAGGAGACCACTTTCTAAATATAACCCCAGTAGTACAGACACTGAGAGTAACAATTTTTAAATGGGACCTCCTGAAACTGAGACACTTCTGTAAAGCAAAGGACATAGTCAACAAGATAAAATGACAGCCTACAGAATGGGAAAAGATCTTCACCAACCCCACATCAGACAAAAGGCTGATCTTCAAAATATACAAATAACTCAAGAAGCTGGTCATCAAAAGAACAAATAATCCAATGAAATATGGGGTACAGACCTAAACAGAGAACTCTCAACAGAAAAATCTAAAAGGGCTGAAAGACACTTAAGGAAATGTTCAACATCCTTAGCCATCAGAGAAATGCAAATCAAAAAGACTCTGAGATTCCATCTTACACCTGTAAGAATGACCAAAATCAAAAACACTTATGACAACTTATGCTGGAGAGGTTGTGGGATAAAGGGAACACTCATCCATTGCTAGTGGGAGTACAAACTGGTACAACCACTTTGGGTTTCAGTATGGTGATTTCTCAGAAAATTAGGAAACAACCTTCCTCAAGACTCAGCAATATCACTTTTGGATATATACCCAAAGAATGCTCAATCTACCACAAGGACATGTGCTCAATTATGTTTATAGGAGCACTGTTTGTCATAGCCAGAACCTGGAAACAATCTAAATGCCCTTCAGCTGAAGAATGGATAAGGAAAATGTGGTACATTTACACAATGCAGTACTACACAGCAGAAAAAAAAATAAAGACATCTTGAAATTTGCGGGCAAATGGATGGATCTAAAAAACATCATATTGAGTAAGGTAACCCAGACCCAGAAAGACAAATATCGTACATACTCACTCATAATCCACTTTTAGACATAAATAATAAAAAAACTAGCCTACAATACACAATCCCAGAGAACCTCGACAATAAAGAGAACACCAAGAGTGACATCCATGGATCTAATGCACATGTACAGGGGAAGTAAAGAAAGAGAGGATCTCCAGAGTAAACTGGGAACAAGAGCATAGAAGGGAGAGGAGAGGCAGGGAAGGGAGTAGAGAATAATATATAGCTCAATAAAAACAAAAAAATATTGTTTTGACTCATAATTCTGTAGGCTGGGGAGAATGGCATGGGACAATGGCAAGTGGTGACGATTTCTCACTGCAGGATGCTACCACAGAGGATATGGTGTGGAAACAGTGAAAGCTCGCTAGCTCTGCCTTCCTTCCTCTCCACATACAGCCAACAATGCCATCCTGGGCAGACCTACCCTCATAATCCTATCTTAATTTTCTCCCAAAAGTGTCACCTCCAACTTCTGTTGGCATATGAATTTGGTAATTAAATTTTCAACCCATGAAGATGGGAGGGGCATAGTCATCCCACAGCAAAGTGTTTCCCATGAGTGAGTGTCTGCCACATCTAGACAGCTATCCTGTAGTCACAAAGGGAACAGTGCCAGAGTGACAGACAGTGAAAGGGTGAAACCTTGGAGTAGGTTGTCCCAGACAGGTAACCCTGTTTGGCTCCATTTGTTAACTCAAAATCCTACAAAACTGCTTCAAATTTCTGTTTGTCAGTTCTCTCCTCTGTGAAGGATGGCTAATAACAGCATCTTTTCCAGTGAGATGGAGGGTTAATGCCTTTAGGTCACTTGGGATGACATTAATAATACGAAGTGTGAACTTTTATTACTTGAATTTTTCTGAGCTACAAGAGCTGACCCTATCTAATCAAATTGCCTGTTCATTTTTCTCTTGGTTCAGAGACAAGAAAAATGCCCCATCATTTGTCTCCCTCTATTGTCTCTTATAAACCATGCATGTAGGGTTTCACATTGATCTCAGTTTCTTTCTTCTAAATATCATGGTGCCATTAGGCCTGTTCTTGCTCTCCTCCTGCTGCTGCTCCTCCTCCTCCTTCTCCTGTTCCTCCTCGTTCTCCTGCTCCTCCTCCTCCTCCTCCTTCTTCATAAAGTCAGACTTGTAGTCTCAGGCATAAAAATGGGCATGTGATCAAGTCTTGACATACCGTGCCAGCTGCTTCCAAGTCAGATGTTCCAAGTGTCATTTTGTGACACCAGGTAGGCGCAGCTCTTCATGCTATATACAATCACCATGAAACATTCTCCCCCTGTCTTTTCTCTTCCTCTTGGGGTTGATAATTGAACACAGAGCTTTAAGCATGCTTAATATACACTTTACTATTGACCTGTATCACTGTTCATCCCTTTGTTTTAGTCTCACAATAGCTAACAAAGAACATGAAACATTTTTTTTAATACTAGTGTAAATTCTGGTAACATACCTGATGCCCAGAGCCCTACAGCCAGGAAAGGGGTTCAGCATACAGGATCTCTTCGTGCCATCCTAACACAGACATGTGGTCATGGCAATACTGACGTCAAAACATTCTAAGAAGACACGGCTTCCTTAAGTGTCCTGTGTACTTTTAAATATATTTCACTGAAAAATGTGTGTTAATACTTTAAATAGACTTTGGAGGTCAGGTTCCAGAAGCTGAACAGATCATGTTTTTCCAACCAACAGCAGTCTGCCCCCGAGAACTAGATCTGGGGCAGAAGAACATAAGCCAAGCATCCTCTGTCATCTTGACACCTTTATTAATGTTACGTGGTAAGAAATGAAGTAATCTATTCATGCAGGTTTCGGCTAAGCCTGGAATATACATCTGAAGGCCAGAGGAACGGAGGGGGCCAAGTGGGGAAAAACATTAAAAGGAACAGAAAAAGAATCGGGTTGGTCTTCAGGACCATAAATGGTAAAACTCACCCGGTTCTCCTGCCAGCCAGAAGAATAGTCAAGCAAGGTTTTGATTTACAGGAACAGCTCAGCAATGACCTTGTAGAGTGAGCTTCATGCCTGCTATAAAAATGTGATTAGCTATAAAACAGAGAGATTTAACAAGAACATTTAAGCACAGGCAACAGATCTGCACAAAAATAAATAAAAACAGAAATTGCTGTCTGAGCCTTTAACCCCTTTCTTTAAAGCCTAGGATTAAGATTCCTATTTAAACTTGGGACTAGTAACGATTTACTTTTGGAATCAAAGGACAAAGGGGAGATGACCTTGACGTTGGCTGTGTATTCCCTGAGTTCATCTCCAGTGATTCTCTCATTGAGCTCTCGTGGTGAGGGATTATCTAACCCACTGCCTCAGCTCCCCCTGTCAAACCCTCCCTGGACACTGAGCTTGGAAGGCAGCTGAAGCCACTGGTGCCTGAGAACCCCGAAGGAGAGAACGTTTTAGACTGAGAGCATCACATCCCCTGATTTTTTTAGTCATCCTTTTCCAGCTTGCTCTGAGTGACGTGTGAAACAGCCATGGCTTGGGCAGGACATTGGCTGGATATACTATGAATGACAACCCTTTTCAGAGCACGTGGCCCTCCTAAGTCAGTGAGTGGCCCATTGCTGTTTGTAAAAGAAAGTTAGCATACCTGTATATTTTGCCCATCACAAGGTGACTTGGTTTTTTTTTTAGATTTATTTGACAGTTTCATGCATTTTCATAGTTAATTTCAATTGATTTCACCCCCTTTTCCTCCTCTCTCATCACCATTCCTCTCTTTCCCAACAAGTCCCTCTCTGCCTTTCATGTCTTCGTTGTATGTGTGAGGCCTACTGAGTTTAATTAGAATCTCTTGCTTCATTGTGGATGGATTATTTACTAGAGCAGAGGCAACTTGTCAATAGCAACACCATCGAGGAAAAAGGCACCATTTCCACCATTAATTACTAATAGTCCCTCGGGGGAGGGATGGGCATCTCACGTGCTCCTCTCCCATCGCAGGCCACGATGCGACATTCAGGGACCAAATCTTATTGCAGAATGAAGGTGATTTATTAACGATGAATCATGACAGACATGTCTGCGGCTTTTTCCCTCCGTGTCCGTCACTATGTTGAGTACTTTGGAGATCATCTCAGTCTTTGACATCATCTGTAGGGCAATTAATCCCACAGCGTCGAAGAGGCAGAGCTAGAATCCAATCCAGACTTGTCTGGCTTTTGAGCTCTATGCCAAGGAAGAAGGTGGAGGTTCACGTAGAGTACGTGATGTGCAGGCAGCTTCTATGTCTGAGCACACTTGTTTTCTCCAACTGTGGATGCACCAGCCTTGAGCCTGAGGCTGATGCTTTGGTGTCGCAGATGCCCTACAAAGGTTTATTTTCCTGAAAATGAGGCGTGCCTACTGAGAGTGGGGACCCGACTGGAGAGTTTTGTGGAGTCGCTGTGCTTTTCTGGTTTCTCCTTGCCCTCTCTGAATACCTTTGGCTCCTGGGGCTGGAGAATGCTTGTCTGAGACTGGGGCTCAGTGTGCTCAGCTTCATTTTCATCATGCCCTAGCCATTCTGAAACCCCCAAGACACAGCAGTACCTCCAACATTAGATAACCAGAAGTAAATATGTCTGAGCCATCACATGTAATTTACAGGGTGTAAAGTTATCCATTAAATTATAACTCTTCTTTCCCTCAAATTCTATACATTGATTTGAGGGGATACAAAGGAATTTTTGTAAATTAGAAGGGTTTCCAGATACAGCCTAGACTCTTAAATAATTAAAACCATGTTTATTTATTTTATTGTGTTTGTTCCAAACCTGCAATAAAACCTTACTATTTTATCCTGTGTATTTCGGTGTTTAGTTGTTATTTTTCAAAAGTTGTATTTCTCAGGTGCTTTAACATATTGTTTATGAAAAGTTTTTATTACTATTAAATTTCTAAAGGGAAATTTCCATTAAATGAGTGTTCACGTTCTTTTGCTTGTGGTATTTTATGAGCTCCACAGTTTTTTAGAATCTTATCAGTGATGACTTCTATCATGATAAGATATCAGTTTATTCAAAGGTGTGCTTGAGAATTGTCTGGTGGGACAATTTTGTCTTTCTGGAATCCCATGCTCCCTGACAGTTATTTTTGGAGAAGTGCCCATTCAATCTGTGATAGTCTTTGGTACAAGCTTCCTTTCACCTATTTGGTAGCTGCATACTGTAGTATCTGCATGCTTGTTTTTACACCTTCATCCTTCACAGCAAAACTGTGGTTTCAGCAATTTTATGTCACTGCTATCAGCAGTGGTGTTACAAATCAATATAACAGGGAAAAGAGGCTCACGTATAATCCATCAACATACAGATGGTGGAAGTTTTGGAGAATCAGTAGCCAGATTGCCAAAGTTCACAAAATTGTGGGATTATTTCCCTTTAAGGGTCAGAGTGTCTTAAAAGAGTGTTTAGTATATCTGTTCAGATTCAGGGTGTGGTTGTGTACGTGTGTGTGTGTGTGGGTGTGTGTGTGCGTGTGTGTGTGTGTGGGTGTGTGTGTGCGTGTGTGTGTGTGTGGGTGTGTGTGTGCGTGTGTGTGTGTGTGTGTGGAGAGAGAGAGAGAGAGAGAGAGAGAGAGAGAGAGAGAGAGAGAGAGTATAAAGAGAGGCAGACACACTTCAGTAACATGTTTGCAAAGGTCATAAATGATTGACCAAGGAATTTTGAAGGGAATCATTGAGCAAATGTGTGGTTCTGAGCCAAAGAATGGTAAGATTTAATAAGTTCTATAAGACTGAAGTGATCTTAGTGTGTAGACTGCAGTTAAAGCTGTGGAGGGGTTCCTGAGCAGACTGTCTCCACATTCTGAACTCAAGGTAAGGAGGCAGAGTGGGGATGGAAAGAGTGAGGACAGAATGTTGGAGGTGAAATGGTCCTTTGTAAAGGGAGCTGACAGACCATCTACACACACAGGCTTAATTAAACTATCAAAGGAACAAATTTGCCTCTCTTTTGCATATTTTAAAACTTGCCTGGAAAAGCAAAATAATGAGATCCTGTCTTTTTCTTTAAATGTGCTTAAATGTAAGTGTAAAAAAAGAGAAAATGACTGAATTAAAAAGCCAGCACTATTTTGGACTTTGCCCAAGCTAACCAGCATCCTGGAGCTAAAAACTAATGAAATTCTGCTTTTTAAAGCTGCCAAATGGTTCAAACATAGTCTTAGGATGGGAATATTCCTTGTGAGATCAGTCTACTGACTGATAGCTTCAAGAAAATTTGATGTTGATTTACAGTCTTGATACTCACATGGAAAGTTGCAACATAAAGACAAAGTATTTTTTTTTAAGTGTAAGTTTCAGAAGTTGGGGCACAGGGGATAAACAAAAGGAAAATTATAGAAAAGGAGTCTTTTTAGAAAACCACACAGACACACAAACACACACAAAGATGCATCACACACATACACACATGCAAAACACACACAGAAAAACATGCATGTACACCTAAAATAATCCATAATATTCTCTGGAAAAATAGCTAATATTATCAGAGAATTTTATGAAATTCTCCCAACTTCTGGAACATGACTGAATCAGTTACACATTCAAACTCAGCAGACATCTCATGAATATAAATCTTATATCATTAATCTTGAGTTTATGGATTTCCATATGAATTTTGAATGTGCATGAAGTATTAGAAGGATATTTTGGTGTAATATTCTGAAGCAAATCAGTGAAGAATTATCTAAGTATTGTCAATTTTACTTACATTTCCAGTACTTGGGATATTGAGGCAGGAGAATTATTGTGAACTCAAGACAAGCCAGGTCTTCTAATTAGTAGTAAGACCTTGTCTCAAAAAATAAATAAACAATAAATAGAAGTTTAAGAATTACAAAGTTATAGTGGTGACTTTTACAAATGAATCTAATGATCTTTACACTTTTATCAGTCAATAATGAACTGAACAAAATAAGGGTAATACGATAAATGTATTTTTATAATGTAAAAGACTGTTTTGTTCTAAGTTTAATTTGAAACACTGATTATAAATACTAGTTGATGGTCAAGGACTGTCCCCAGTTAGAAAATAATTCTTATCTTGTCTTTGTAAGACCCACACACATCAGTATTGTTGCTATACATTAACTCAATTAGCATGACTGAATTCAGCTGCTTAAAAATTTTGGCCTATAATTGTAGATGGTTTCTTTCCATAACAAAAGCTAATGTGAAAAGACTGTTTAAACAATACTTAATTAACTTTAATCAAATTAATCAGCAATTCCTATTTCTTTAGGCAGAGTTTACAAACTAATTATAAATGTGATAACATGAACAATTCTTAATTGTCTAAGTTTTTGGTCCTTAGTTATAGGACAAACAATGATCCTAGGTCATACATGGAACTAGTAATATGCATTTTGCTGGTTTTAGAGGCACTCCCTCCTGACTTGGAGGAAGTTATCTTCAGAGCGAAATTTGATCTGTCACTGGAGAAGAAGAGAAATTATTAGTTTAGGTGAGATGATGGTAGTAACCCCGTCTTTGTGAAAGTTGGGGAGAGTCTTCTAATAAAGGTCCCCAAGCAAGGCTCTGGCTGCACCCTCGTCTCTGAGAATCTTGTTACTGGCTGTGCCATCATGAGGTGCTGTGGTTTCCCAAGGATTCTGAAACAAAATATCATGAACTCTGTACATTGCTCCAGTAGTAGCTTGTTTCACAATTCAGAATGATACAAGTTTCAGTTTGAAGTGTCATTGCCCCTTTGATATTCTGGGCAGCATCCTCCCAGGTGTCTGAACAGGACTGCCCATCTTTGGTGCCCCTTGTTGCCACAGCATCGCTTCCTCTCTTGCTTCTGTCACCTCAGGTCTTCATTCTGAGTTGTTCTCCCCTTCTTGTAAGGGCTTTAGTTTAAATTGGTTATGAGACCACCCTACTTCAGGATTGCTTCTTTTCTACTTAATGCCTTTATTTAACAGCAATCTTATTTACAAATAAGTGGGTCACCTAATTAGTAAGTTTGGATTTTACTCTCTCTCTCTCCTGGTGGGTACAAATACCTATTGGGGAACAGGGAGATAGGGCTGGATCAATGGTTCTCAAACCATGGCTCTTGATATTTCTGGAGTCAAATGACCCTTATACAGGGGTAGCCTAAGGCCATCAGAAAACACAGGTGTTTATGTTAATATTCATAACAGTAGCAAGGTTACAGTTGTTAAGTAGCAATAAAAATAATTTTCATTATTTGGGGATTACCACAGCATAAAGAAGTACATTAAAGGATTACAGCATTGGGGAACCACTGTGCTGGAATATAGAGATCAAAGATTACCATATCAAATTCAGCAATTGACCATGAGATTAATGGTGTCTTGAGAAACATTTTGAAACTGTAGGATCATTTAATCTAAACTATAGATACCTTAGAATATGTGCTATTATCCTGGAAAACCATGTCAGAGGCGTTACCTAAATGATTTTTTGGTGAATGTGTTGAGTACATAATAAGTCATTATAATACAAAACTTAGCAGCCATTTCAGTCTGTGAATATCTTCACAAAACGCTGTTTCTATAAGACGTGATCTGGACAGTGATAAGGAAGTACTGTTTACAGCATTTGCTTGGCCACCTCAATGGCCATGCTTTTAAAGTAAAACAAAATCTATCCTAAGAATCGTGTTTACAAATGAAGCATATTGCTGGTATCTTTGCTGTATGTTTATTATTGAAAGGGTGATGGAAATAAGGTTGTGTGCCCATGTAATGACAATTTTCGTCTTGGTAGTAAGGCAAGAACTCTCCTTGAAGTGGAACTGAACCTCAATAATGAATTCACCCAAACTTGCCAGACTTTACGAGGTCCACGCATTTGATCAAAATGACATGTTTAAAAATCTTCCTTTTAAGATATGGTACAGATAAAATGTAGATGGTCTGAAGCCAAAAGAGCTCCTTGTGGAGATTCACTCAATAATGTGTTCATTGTTAATCTCTGCTTATTTCCAAGTAATTCAAGCTTCTGCATGGAACCAATTTTTTGATTTGGGAAACTCAGATAATGAAAATTGCATGACCTAAAATATGATAATAAGGGGAGTCCGCCAGTGCTTGCTGCTATGAGCTGGTCATACTGGGAGGAAGCCTTGGGTCTTCATGTGACTCAAACTATGCTTTTGTATTCATTCTTTTCTCTGCAAATGGAACTGTGCCAATCCAAGTATTATCAAGCATGTCTCTGAATCACTACATTTTTGTTATATAGTTTGTTGTTTCAAATAACATGTCTTGAAGAAGCAAACTTGGTTCATACTTAAATAATCCATAGTAAGTTCCTAGTTTCCTGGGAGTATCTTTTAGTTATATTTATATCCCAGTGAGATGTTTTTTGTACAGTACAATTGATAGTGATTTGCACTGAGTTTTCAAAATGCCCTCTTGTATATTCGATTTCCCTGGTGATGTGGTCCATGCAGTGAGATCTACAGTTCTGATGACTCCTTTCTCAGGTCTAGTCCACAAAATATGTTCTCTCAAAATTATATTGCAGAAATTTACTAAAATATGGATTAGCCAAATTACTCAAATGTTCATTCATTGCTAGATGGTGTTTTTGCTGAATTTCAGAAAGACTGTGAGTCAGTGCAGATGTCTCATGCTCAGAAGAACAAATTAATAATGCAGTGTTCATTTATCTAGTCTCCTCTGAGGGGGAATATTCTGACTTCTAGATTATCAGGAATCAAATAGCTCTTGATCTGCTATCCTCTACATTTCTAAGTAATAAGTATTGAAGGAAAAATACAAGCTGAAGCAGTCCAAGGCTGTGTTAGATTTTCCATGGAAACTACTAAGTTCATGCAGAGGTTTATACAGTGGTGTGTGCATGTGTGTTATGGTATGTGCTGTGTGTGTGTGTTTTGGTTTGAGTTATCATGTGTGTGTACTGTGTGTGTGCATGTCTGTGTGTGTGTGTGTGTGTGTGTGTGTGTGTGTGTGTGTGTGCTACTTCAATGTTAAAATTCACCAGCTATTTGCCATCATTAAGTGACTAGGTTTACTGGGCAGGTTTTCTTTGTCCATGGTACACTTTCATTGGCTTTTCATTTTTGCCTCTTCTGTGTAATGAGTGTTAAAAAATTATAGAATATTTCCTGACTGCAGCTTAAAAATACCCCTTCACATAGCTGAGAATATATACGAGGCAATGCTTTCAATCCTGAAACATGATACACAACATGATGTAATAGAAACAGTAGAGGCAGCAAACAGTGAATGAAGAATGTAACTTGAAGTCTGGGGTAGGGAGCTACACCTCATGGAAGGATTATTATCAGTCACTTTAGAGATAAGATGGTGCTTCTGAATTAGGGATCATTTGTGTTTTAATATTTGGCGGTATTAACACACACTGGAAAATATGCTCCCAGTGACTGGAGCTTGTGTCAGCCTTGAAGACTGAGGTTGGAGGAAAGGCAGCGGTGCACGTAAAGAACCACAGAACTAGGCAAGCGCACTGCGAGGGTATTTCCACACATTGTGAGGCAGGATCAATGGAAAATAAATAAAATAAATAATCATCTGTTGCTTGAAAGGACTGGCTTACCCAGTGAGCACACATGAAAACTGAGACTTTGAAAAAACAGTAAGAGATACCAAAGGAAACTAGATAGAGATGATCTCCTTCCCAGCAGAGCTACTCATCAGGCCACACACACACATACCACAAGATACACACCACAAGACACACAACACACAAATGCAACACATACCATAAGACACAACATGCACAATACATCACATACCCAACACGCACAATATCACATACACAACAACACACACACACCACAACGCATACAATACACAACACACACCACAACACAACACACATCACCCACAACGTAGCATACATACAACACAACACACACACCATAACACACAACATACACACACCACAACACACACTAGAAGCAGTCTCATTCTTCTGCATAGAATTTCTCCATGTTATGTCTCTTAATTTACTAAATAATATTATTTTCTATAGGTTTGTTTTTAATAATATGTAGTACCATCTCCAAGAATTCATTTGTCACTAATGAATTCAAAATTATTAACCTTTAAAATTGACTCATCTCTGTAGATCAAAATATTTTCAGTAGAGAAAACATTCTCTGTAGAGTCTTAGGTCCATAATAATTTGAGTCAATTTTGCTAAATGCAGAGTATGTTTAATTTTAAACTTAGTGCTCAATTGTGTGGTGTAGGAGGTTCTTCTGTCAATGTGTTGCTTAACATAGGCAGTGGTAAGCTAGGCTGAATGCTGGAAGAAAGAAATGTGGAGTCAGAGAGAAACCATGTAGCTCCACTGGAGATGCTAGAACTTTACCCAGTAAGTCACGACCTCGTGGCAATACACAGATTAGTAGATATGGGTTAATTTAGAATATGAGTTAGCCAAAAATATGCTTAAGCTATTGGCCAAACAATATTGCAAATTTAGGGCTTCTATATGATTATTTCGGGACTAAGCAGCCAGGAACCAAGCGGCCTCCTTACAACAACTGTGCAACTATTTCCATGTGAATATTTCAGTATTGTATTTGTGATTTTACTATTCTAAACTACGTTTACAATGAGGTTGTTTGTCTTCTTTAGCAAAATGAATTTCCAAAGTTTTATTTTTGATTTTAAGAAATATATAGTCTCATAATGGCTCCCTCAATCAAAATATCTCTTTCCTTGCTCTCATCTCTGTCCTTCCCCCAGAAACCTGGCACTAGAGAAATTTCCAGGAATTCACAGAGCAGAGGCAGCCATCCTCCTGGGTTCATCCCTTCCAATAAATTTCTTATGTGAGTTTTGTTGTGTGGTGTGACTTTGTGGTAGTCCTTTGGTCTCCACTGCCAAGACACCTTTCCCCTGAGAACCATAACACTCACAACTGTATCATCTCAATTCTAGCTTCCCATCCATCAAGACTTGTTCCTTGAAATGCCTGTCATCATCATATTATCCTCTAAGGATTTAGGAGTGGTCCTATCAGAAGCTGTGCAATTTAAAACGACTGTGTCAAATTTGACAAATTAATATACCATCATGAAAGGTGAATTTGCATAGTGAGCCATGAATGATGGTTTCACTTTGATCTAAGCTTTCGAAATTAACTTGCTCATTTTAGGTTTCAGGTGTATTAGGCATGTACTAAAGTGAAGTGACAGCTGCCAATGTGTTAGCTCCATCAGCCAAAAAAAAATCTCTTCACAAGGCTAGTTAATGTCAACTTTAGGCCAATAATATCAGCCATTTTAAAAGGAAATATTTTATCTATTTGGAGTGTTGTAAATATGTGGGCATCTATACTTTGGGTCAGAGTACAACTGAGAGAAGCCAGTTCTCCCTGACCACGGGGGTCCTGGGGACTATACTCAGGTTGTCACATTGGTCATCACGGAGATCTGTTATTAATTTTAATGTCTAGCTCAGCCTTCTAAGTGAAAAATGACCTCACTTTAGCTCAGTGAGAGAATGATGACACTGGCAGCTGTAACCTTCTGTGGCATAGCCTATGTTGACTGCTGTGTTTTGTGCAGTGCACCTAAACAGCCAGAGGCAGATATTGGCTCATCTTGGATTCTGAGCAGTAGGCTGGCATCACACTGTTGAGTTTCTGACCCAAGTAATGGTCTGGTGTCACACTGATGAGTTTCCGACCCAAGTAACAGGTCGGCTTAACACTGATGAGTTTCCAAACCCTAGTAACCGGCTGGGGTCACACTGATGAGTTTCCGACCCGAGTAACAGGCTAGCATCACATTGATGAATTTCCCACCCCAGTAACGGGCTGGCATCACACTGGATGAGTTTCCGACCCGAGTAACAGGCTGGCATTACACTGATTAGTTTCCTATCCCAGTAATGGGCTGGCGTCACACTGATGAGTTTCCGACCCGAGTAACGGGCTCACATCACACTGAGGCTCCTAGTCTCCGTACTCTCTTGTCTTTGGTAGCCTGGATTTCTGACCTTTCACTCTTCCAGTTGATTACAGGTGATTAGCAAGATGTGATGAGACCAGGAAGTGGCACAAAGCAGGAGAAAAATGAGGAACGTAGTCTGTAAGAACAGAGGGGGCTCTCTGCAATTCTCCAGTTGAATCTTCATAGTGTTTACTCACATGTTGACCCTAGGACAATTCTTCCTTCTCGGAGGCCTTTAGTTCGCTAGTGCAGGAGGAAAAGAGGAAACCTCAGAGGCTCTGTGTGCAGTAATCAAGTGGAATATCTACTCAGTTTAGAGAGAGAGAGGAAAAAGCATACACCTTTTCAGTGTTAACTACCGACAACCTAGCCTACATATTTTTGGACTTTGAGTACAGGGAAACTCAGACTTATTTTATTTTTCTAAGATTGAATTATCAGGAGGAAACCGGCCATCCAGCATCAGATTCTGAAAGACTACCCCACAGGAGGCCATAATGTGAACTCCACGCGGTGTTGTCACCAGCAACAATTAGATCCACATTCTGTGACATTTTCCATCTCCCAGTGGCCCTGCTTAAAGCAAGACACACTGGCTTTCTTCTGCTTTGGCACCACATTGGATTTAAATCCTACTAGAGAGGAGGGTGCATGGCTTTATTTATTTATTTATTTATTTTAAGGTCTGGAATGTTTTATGCCATTTGACAGAGCCCCATATTAAACTACTTAAAATACTCTGTGAGTGAGCTCACGTGTCTGAGATGTAGTGTAAGTCAGTAGAGCCCTGGCCGGCAGAACTGGGTTTAGTACTTCTCTTCTCTCCCTAGTCTCTTCTCTGGGCAGTCTTTTTCTCTCACTGTAAAATCTCAGTTTCCACTTAGGCATAAATAAGACTCCTTTGCCTAGACAACACATTTTTGTTGGGAAGGTGAACTAGGTTAGAGATAATGTAGTTACTTTTTATCTGGTTTAAATGGTTCTGGATAATTCCAGCACCCAGAGCTCCAGGTCTTCTCTGTGCTCTGAATTAGCATTGCACTATTTTCTATGATTTAAATGAGCATCTTGCTGAATTTTCATTAAATGCACAGCTGTTTACCTTTACAAATTAATATGCTCTAAGACCAAATCCATAAATAGGTAATAAGAGCTTCACTGTTAGGGGCTAGATACTACTATATGTAAATTTAGATTTGTGCAAGAACATAGTCACAAGGGCAAATGATTGCGTATGGTCATATTCCTTTTGCCAGCTACAGTACCGCCACATAGTCTGCTAAGTTGATTGACTTAGTGAGTAGAAGGTTTCCCTAGAGTCAATTAAAATAGAGAACATTAGCTCTGGGGCTGCAGACCTGAGAACTACGTTCCCATCACAATGGTTGTGTGAATGAACAGATTTAAGGACTGCGTTCTTTGCATTCTATGCACTTGAAAAACCATCAGAGTACTTTGAGACTACATGGGAAAACAATATGAGATAATTATTTTAAAAACTATTTTTATTTTATGTGTATGAGTGTTTTGCCTGCATGTGTGTATGTATATCATATGGCTGCTGACGCCACACAAGAGCATCAGCTCCCTTTGAACTGCTATGAGCCACCATATATATTCCGGCAACACCACCCGAGGCCTCTGCAAGAGTTAGATCATCTCTCCAGCCCAAATGGGATGCATTTCATTTTCAAAGTAATTATATAAATCAATGCCCTATGTGTTTCATACCAATTTATAACCGAATTCAGCTCCCCAGTAGATTTTGACATTGTTGGATATTGAGTGATTGCTGGATGAGTGGTTTAATTGCATTGAATCTAGAATGCTGATTCCAGCAAATATATTAGGTGACTGGGGACAAGATGCTGAGTAAGATATACATGTCTGTACCTAAAATGAACTTGTGATATAACAGCTTCAATTAATGATCTAGTTCTAACAGTAAGCACATCATTCATCAAGGTTAATTTAAAAAAAATACAAAAAAATGGGTCCTTGGCCTGAGAAATTGTTCTTTTTTTGTTGTTAAATTTAGAAGATATTTATTAATATAGAGAAAGCTCTCATCACCTTTAATACCACAAGGCTCATCATGAACATAAAGCTTAAAACATTCACTCTTTTCCCAAATCATAGTTCCAGAATTTTTTCCCCACAAACTGACTCTGTTCCCAACAAGAATGTTATTAGGCTAGTTTCGAATGAAAGTTTTTTTTAAATTTATTTATTTATTAAAAATTTCCACTTCCTCCCAGAAAGGGAGGGGGAGGTGGGGAGGGGGAGAAATTGTTCTAACACAGACGGTCTTTAAGGCTATAAGTACTGAGATCTGTGAACAACGTTGAGAGAGGGAGCAGTGTGGTAGGAACTCGCCTACTTAGAGAGACCTTCTACCTGGTTCTGAAGACTGAATCAGATTCTGAAGAGCTCTCCCTTGAGAGAAGATGGTATCCAAAGAAAAGGAAGCTTCTTTTCATGTTTTCTTTTGTTGTTGTTTTGTTTTTTGTTTCTTTGTTGTTGTTTATAAAATGTGGGTAGGAAGGAACAATCTGGGGTAGAGAAAAAAATGGGTTCAGTCATAAACAGCTTAAGCCCGCGATGTCAGACAGATTCTGTAGTATTCATTATGTTATTAGTAGTATTCATTATGTTATTAATAATATTCCAAGTCCTACAAAGAAGTTGAGAAAACTTCCTTTCTGTTTATTCAGCGATGATGTAGAATTTCAGAAAAGGAAGCAAGATCAAAGAGGCAAGCCGTTGATCATGGGGACTTTTAGCGAAAGTTTGCTATTCTCATGTGAACTGTGCAGTAAATTATGTTTTGTGAGATGCCTTTCTTGTGTTTTGAACTAATATTTTGGATTAGAAAGATCTTCCACTAAGAAGGTAAAGTGCCAAATGACAACATTTTTCTTACTGCTTGAACTCCACACTCAATACTGCAAACCAAACACCTGCAGTATTACAGTGTTAGATACACTGTAAGGTCGAACTGGAGGTAACTGATCCAAGGAAATCAGTTCTCTAGGTGTGAGAACCTGTTTTGAAGTTCTATACAGTGTACCCTATACTCCCCACTCTTTGTTTCTGGACACATACCCATTGCTCATTTATCCACCATCCTCTCCATTCCTCTTTGGCTTTTAATCAGTACTTTCATTACAATAGGTTTATTTATAGTAATACTTTGAGTCTTCTGTAGGCATGTTGGATTAAACATGCAGCTCTTTACACATTCAGTGATCAACGTAAAATTATCTCCAACAATGTCATTCAGGTGTTTCCCTAATCTCAAATCAGTTAGCATGTGCTAATTGTGCAAACATTCTGAGTATTCCTTACTATCTGTATAGTTTCAAGAATGGACTCTCTCTAAAGGTATCTATTTAGCACTAGAAAAGAGTGATTTTCTTTAATATTATAATTACATTAAAATAATATCAAGATGTTTTACTGAACTGGGTAAATATATAGTTATCTCTGTACACATATTACTGTATATTCTCATACGTGCTCTCATTTTTAGTATGGACCGAATACAGTCATTTGGACAGCCTAAAGAATAAATATCATCTGTTTTATAACACTGAGGACCCACATTCTACAAGTTTCGGATTCCTTGGTGTTTGGAGGAATGTGTACTTGGCTGTGTTCCTGCACAGATGTGTCCAAGTCAGAAAGGATGGTGGACTTGCTCCAGGAAGAGGCAGGGGCCTTATGGGGAGTATGTCACCAGAAAGATTGTTAAAATATGACTAGCAGAGTCCTTCAAAACTGAAATGTGATGATGAACTTTACAAATTTGTGTCCGAAACCAAATTACCATGAGAAGGCAGGCTGCCTCCTGATTGTTTAGAGTCTCTGTCACTAAACCTACTATTTGGATCCTTAGGAATTGTTCCTTCCTGCAGGCTGGGACTTTTTCTCAGTGAGAGGTCATTTGCCTACCATGAAGGAGGTCCTTGCTCTTCTGCTTACCTCATAGATTTGGATTCTATTTCCTTCTGATGCAGGATTTCCAAAGGTCAGCTTAGAGGCCACTTTGCCTTTAAAGCACCACATTAAAGTAGTAATCCCACAGTCACCTTCAGCAAGTACTGCGGAGAAGAGGCAAAAGAGGCAGTCCATTAAGGGGACTGCATTCTGAACTCGTTTTGGGAACACTCATCAAAATAGCATCCTCATCTTATACCCATAAATCACCTCATAGTTTCAGAGGCACTCAGGTGTGTTCTTGCATTGTAGATATTGCTTTGGCCCCTTGGGGAACACTGACAGCCAAGAATAGAAAGGGTCTTTGTTCATGCATGAGTTCCCAACCTCCCAAACTCTTATCCTTCTTCAACATCATTTCCTCTCCAGTTTCCCTTCACTTTAGTTCCATCTATATAATACCACCTGCTTTCTTTCCTTCTTGGTGCTTCATCTTGGTCTCTTGGTTAAGTGACTGACAAATGATTTTATTTATATTTTTATGCCAAGTAATGAAAATGGATTTCCCAAGAGTCTTGGGATGCTTTTCTTCTTGCTGTTCCTCCTTGAGTTTTATATCTTCCCATGCCAACCGGATTGGGGTGGTGCCGGATCACAGATGGCGTGGTTTCCATGTTGCCTGTTTGAAAACACAGTGATCTGACTGTGGAAGACGAATCCCAGGACTGTCTGTTCTTTCCGTCAGTTCTCTGCTCCCTGCAGTGGCTGTTCAAGTCGTCCCAGCTTTTAGAGATGGAAAGGACTCACGCCTCTCACCTGCTTCCCATTTCTCTGCTAATGGGACAGGCATACAAAATGCAACACAGGGTTTCCTTCTGAATGGAAACCAGATATGCCGAGTCTTAGCAGGTGCAGAGCGGGGCTCTGACCTAGTGTTCCTAACTCAGTTATTCCCAAATTCTTTACCTGAAAATTGGGTAATCCCAATGAGCTCATGGTGACTGGAGGAAGGAATCATTTTTGTCTAGATGAAGGAGCTGAATCTGAATGCTGAAGCTTGTCTGCTGGCACCAAAAAGGCACATTGCTGGAGATCAGCATGGTGCAGAAGCTCCTTGCTCTTCTTGTCTTTTCGGAATGAGCAATCAGTTATCCCATCCCATAAACGTTTGAAAATCGTTGAGCCATTATCATGAGAACAAAAGAATCACAGTTTCCCTTTTCTTTAATGAAACCAGAGCCAAAGATCCAATGTGCTTTTACTCTCTCTTCTATTTTTGTGAATTCTGCAAGTTACGTCTCTGTCTTTGGGGCTTTGTTTATTTGTGTTCAAACCAAAAGAGCATGTTAAGTAAAGTTTATGGAATAAAAAAAATTACTCAGTGCTTAATAATACAGTCTTGGAATATTTGAGTACAGCTAAAGTTACAGCAATAAAATGATGTGCTAGAGGGCTTTTGGCAAGTGGGGCAGATTGGGACTTGTCCCAGAAAATGTTTTGTCACATAGTTGGTCATGGATGCAGACGGAAAGAGTTCTGGAATCAGTCGCAAGGCTACAATTGGTCTCTCTATGCTGCTCCGTTGTTTTGTATCCAACGATCAAGTACCTGATCCAAATCAAGTACTTGTTCTCTCTAAGACCCAGGGTCCAACCTGAACAAGTCCCTGGGGACACATAAGCTGCAAGCCTTCCTCACGTGGAAGATTTAGTTTAGTTGAGAAGTTCAGACAGTGTGATGTTTTAAAGCCATCCTAAAGCATACAAGCCCCACAGGTTTTATCTTAAGTACATGCACATACTCAGGTTCCTTGTTTTCTATGTTGCTAACACTCTGCACTCAACTCTCAACTAGATTATTACCACAACTTCTTAGTCCATTTTTATGGGGGAATAAAATTTTGAGATAGAAATATATTCCTCTCTCTCTCTCTCTCTCTCTCTCTCTCTCTCTCTCTCACACACACACACACACACACACACCTCATCCTAGTTCAGGATTGTGGAGAACCCCCATATGTTACAGCACTGTGCTGCTGGCCTGTAACCTATTAGGTGCCTTTTTGCTTTAGTCAAACATGGTGGGAGGGTAGAAGGACAAAATGAGATGTATGTCATGACCTCGCATGACAAAAGGCATGTGAGGGTGAACAGAGAGAGGCTGGCTTGTTTGAATGCGTTTGTGATCACCCATAGAGAGATCGTCCCTCTTAATATCTCCACTCAAGTTATTAGGTCACAACATATGTATGGGTGACACACTGAAATAGAGCCCCTCCTAGGTGTTGTACAGGAGGCTTCCTTCCACCCTTGTTCCATGCAGATGACAGAGTTAACACACATGTCTTATCTTATCAACTACATATACAAATCCCCAGGTCCTAACTAACTCCAAAGGAAAACCTGTATTTACAGTACTAGACAGTGTTCTCCATGTGACTGTACTACACACACACACACACACACACACACACACACACACACACACACACAGTCCCTGACACTAGGCTCGTAATCCTTCATTCTCACCTCACCGCACTTCCCAGGGCACATTGGAGATGTTGCTACCTCAAGACCTTTGCACTTACAGTTCTCTGTGGAACACAGCTCTTCCATGACTTGTTTCCTCTTTTTTTTCTTTTTTTTTTAATCTTCACCCACATTGAGACTGTCTTAAACCGGCAGGCACATGTGTGCATACATATGCTCTTGTTAAGTTTTCCATATAAATATTACCATATGAAACCTTAGAACTTTTGTTTAATGTCCCTCATTCTCCCTTTAGGAGGCAAACTCCATGGAGACATGCAGTTTTTTGGGACTTTGTATATTTTATTTTGTTACAATCTTTGCTTGCCCTGGAGCTAAAAAGTCATGTTATAGAAAATAAGAGGAAGAAAAGAGTGGGCTGTCTGAAGCTGCAGTATTGAGGATGCTCTATTTGTCTGGAAATAAGGATGGGGAACCGGAAGTGTACTCCTCCTTTCTTCTAAATTTCACCCAGAGTGATTTTCTCCTGACGCAGCTTCACCTCAGTATCCACTTCTGATCAAGACTCTTCAGAATGTGTATGTTGTATAAATCCTCTGGATCTAGAACTTGGAAGTTTTTGCTTGCCATTTTTGTCACATAATACAACTCATCTAGTGTGTGGGACAGTCACCCAACTGAATCCCCAACATATTTCCCATCTAATGCTTTTCATCTAAACCTTTGACAAGTGTAACCACTACTTAAACCCTTCCCACAGCCTTCTTCATGGAAGCACACCTACAATTGTGCCCCACCGTGTTGATGGCATTCTTTCTTTATACTCATTATAGTCACGCAGAAGTGTGACTTCTTTATCCTGTATTAGAATGAGAAACAAATAATTGTAGTATTTTTGTTGCCACAAATTTTCAAGGCGTTATCATGTTCAAAATTTAGTGGTACTCAGTAAGGGGATGCCATGGATTCACCACTGGAAACAGACATGCTGAAACGTTTTGCTGGTAGGCCATGAACTCATGATGATACAAAGATTAACAGAAATGGGTTAAATTACAATGTAAGAGTTAGTTAGCCAATAAGAAACTAGAGCTAATGGGCCAAGCAGCGATTTAATTAATACAGTTTCTGTGTGATTATTTTGGTTCCTTGCAACAGCACTCAAGGCTTTGAATGAAGAAATGTGAAAACCAAATTCAAGGCTCTGATGTGTCTCTGTTGTGTTCTGAGATGACAGCACACATTATTGCAAAGACACATTGGAGAAGGAATAATTAAGACACTAAAGAATGTTTGGTAAGTATAATAAGATTATATTAGACTAGATTGTACTTACTGATCTTCATGTCATTGGTCATAATCCTTTATTCTTAGAAAACGTATTGTTTAATGTAACGATTACCTCTAAAGACAGCTTCATCCGTCCTTGATTTGGGAACTAGTGATTGTGTTAAGGGGCAGGTGTGACTAAGGAGGCATCTTAGAGATGTGAAGATTATTCTTGATCCTCTTTCTGGATTCCTGGAATGGATGGTCTCACTTGAGAAGCAAGAAGGTGGAGAAATAACCTCAGAAAAAATTGTGACAACTGAGGTGGAAGAAAAGGATTGTGAAGGATGTTTTTGAGTACAGTGAAGATGCCATAGTCCAGGGCAGGCAGGTGCTTCTAGAAATTCAACAGATAGAAATGGTTCTCAATGGAGCTTTGTGAAGTAGAAACCCAGTTGATGCCTTTGTTGTAGGACTTCCAGCCTCCACGGCTATCAATTAATCCATGTTCGTCATTGTCCTTCTTTCAATCTGTGGTAATAGTCATGACATGGTAGTAGCCCTTTGTGGGAATACTCATTCTTTCAATTGGTTACTGTGGTAACAGTGTAGTAACAGTTTTATGGTAAAGGCAATGAAGGCTCTGGCAAGTAAAAACAGACAAAATTACCATCTTTGCTAAGTTTGGTGGGTCGGTGTGGTCTGTGAGTTGCTCAGCTCTGTCAGTGATCAGGAAAGCAGCTATAGATAAGGTTTAATTGAGAATATGTGTGTGCGCGCACGCTTCTGTGTGTTTAGGAGTGCTAACACTGTGGCCATAGATAGTAGAATGGACAGGCCTATGGGTTGTAGTGACGGACAGACTCTATAAACCAGTACTGCACCATCATTTATTGTCTTCCTTTGAGCCTCATCCTATTAAGTGTGCTATGTCAACTACTGACCTAGATATTGGACAGTCAGCCACGGTCCTCAGCGTGATCTCTAACAGAAAATGGTTAGGGCTTTAACTGTAAAAGTCCACTCACTATTGATAGACTGTAGGCACGTTCAGAGCATCAGAATTTGCACATGAGCAATGTGTGTGTCCAGAGTTGTAGACAGTCCTGGATGACATCGGCTTCATTTGTTCTTCTGCCAAGATCACACTGTACTTCAAGAAGGTGACTCTTTTTTTTAATGCTAAGAATCTGCAGTTCTCTGAAAGGCAATATTCTTCCAGCTGTCTCTACAAAGGCTGAAGTGGAGTTATACAACCATGTGCCACATACAACTTTCAGGATTGCTGAAGCTCATTTATTTCTAATTGATTTCTCATATGTTTCTATTGAGCCAAGTGTTCACTTTCCCCAGGTATATACAAACAGCATGATATTTAATTAAGGAGATCACTGAACACTGGGATTCTTATTGTGTGTCATATGACTCTTTGTTTTGTGTGCACATGACTCCACCATTTGAATGAATAAAGCAGCCTGGCTTGATACACACAGTTCTATCCTGGTCATATTTCCTATCAGGATTAAGGGACATGTTTTCCCAATTGTCTGCTGTAGCAACAATCCCTGCTGACTGCTTCCTTTCTAGACTTGTTGGCCTGTCTGCTGCCTTGCAGGCTTAGCAGCTCAGATCCAATTTCACTCACTCCATGCTGAGCCGATGTCACCATTTTTTTTCTATTCAACTTAATATCTTACACATTATATGTGATTTACCTAGGGTTATGTAAAGCCTTCTCATTGAGAATATATTACATGTATCCTAAATTATAAAACCTCAAATTCACAAACTGAGATATAGTTTGTTTATAGGTTATATTTGATGACTATTTTGTGGTTTATGTTTTCATATGCACATATGCACACACATCTGAGAAGGCCAAAAGACAACTTTGTATATCATTCCTTAGGTGTAATCTAGCTGTCTTTGAGATAAGGTCGTTCTTCCTTGCTGGCCTGGGACTTAGAAATTAGGCTTATCTGGCTGAACTTTGGAATGAGTAAAGATTTATTACTTTTAAAGACACAGAATGCAGGTGTATAATCTCCTTACATGATTTAATTCTGTCTCAAAAAATCTGCCGTAGAAGACTCCATGCATTTTCCCATCCTGATAAACATAACTTTACCTTGAGGATTGTGGCAGATGTAGCTCCCTAAAACACTTGCAAGTCAGGTTTGCATCTCATAGGATGCTCCAGTTGCCTGGGTGATGGATGTTTCTACTCTCCAAACAAGTCTGAAAGAGAAATTCCGTGGAGAAAGCACCACTGAGGATTTTCATTTTAATGCAGAAACCCTGAGGGCCTAAGCCTTTTCTGTATTAAATAGTCCCTCAGAGTCCACTTCACAGGAAAAGCTGTCATGATTTATCAATGATAAACTTCTCAACTCCAGAAGTATTTCACAACACTAGCCACAGTTGAGGAATAAGAAACTGAACTTAAAATGTTCACCTGCTCTCTTACACATTGCACTGTTAAGACAAATGAGAAAAACAAGTAAGTCTAAATCAGGGAACTAAAATAAACCTAAGGCATTCTGCATAATGTCATTCTCTGTTGCCTACTTCCAGAGTTGTTTCCCCGAATGTCAGTGTGATAAATCACACAACCCATGAAGAGGAGCATTGTGCAAAATGACAGCTTTGGACTCTTTACAAAAAGTTCCTAGTGTCATAGATGAAGAAAAGAGTCTGTGTCAGTGTTCTAGAAAAAGAACCCTGGACCAGAGTCCAGACACGTACGTGAAATAGAGTCAAGGATGGAAGTTTATATCTGAATTTTATAGTAAAAATCATGTTGAATCATAAAACTTTCTGTAAAAAAAAATAAATGATGAGCTGCAGGTGATGTTCTTTGTAGATGCTACACATAAATGTATTTTAAAAATTCAGGACTACTAAAATGTGATCTCAACAAGGAGAACACCAATGAGTGTACCATAGTGAGTGGGGGAAAAGCACCTCAGATCTCAACTCTAAAGGAAGAATCATATGCAACTGAAGAAATCTGGTAGTGGTAGAGGTGATCTTCCCAGGGAAGAGCATTACAGTGTGCTGCTTCCAGTGTGATGCTTGCTGCCAGATGGTCAGCCCTTATATATGTGTGTGTGTGTGTGTGTGTGTGTGTGTGTGTGTGTGTGTGTGTGTGCCATATGGACTGAACAGGTATATTTAGTGCTCTATATGTGTATAAATATGCATGCAATAATAATCAGTAAAAAATGAGGGCAGAATGTGAAGGAAATTGGGGGTATGTTGGAGAGTTTGGAGGGAGGAAAGAAAAAGGAGAAATGTTCTACTTATATTAATTTTAAAAGTAAAATGAAAAGATGCCAGAAACGTGAGATTAAAAATATTTCAAGTAATTCAGAAAAAAATTCCATACACATGTGTTAGCTTTTTTGCTTTTTTTTTTTTTAACAAGCAAAACTGTGTATACCAAAGTCCTTAGTTTTCCTATTCTGATCCCTTAATACAGATCCTCATGTTGTGGTGACCTCCAACCATTGCTTCTTCATAGCTGTAATTATGCCAATGTTATGAATTGCAATGTAAATATCTAATATGTGCCCTCTATGGGGGTCATGACCCACAGTTTGAGAATTACTGATGTATACAATTGGCCATCCCTGTCAGAGACCTCCATTGCCACAAAATCAACTAAGCACAGATAATAAATATATTTATATTTGTTGTTTTTTTCTTTCCTTTTTGGACTTGGTAGATTATGCCACAGCATGCAAAGGGAGGCTAGAGGATGACTTGGAGGAGTCAGCTTTTCCTACTACATGTTTTTCACACGACAGACTAGGGTCATCAGGCTTAGCAGCAAGTATCTTCACCTGCTGAGTCATGGCATAGAGCCTAAAATACACTTCAATATATGACTTTCCTTGTCACCAATCTCAAATCAATATAATGTAGCAATGATTGAGAACATTTAAATTGTATTGATATTATAAAAAAATCTAGATGAAAGTTAAAATATATGAGAGACTGGGCTTAGGTTACATGCAAAGACTATGCCCATGTAAGTAAAGAAATTGATCAACTGTAAATTTTGTTATCCACAGATTTGGGTTCCTGCCTTGAATTCCCCATTGATATCTAAGGACAACGTTATATATAAACAGAATTTCACTTTATAGTAACTAGTGAATATGAGACTGCATGAATCGTTGAACTCTTTTTGCAATTGTTACATAGACTTATCATTTTTCATAATAGAAACTAGAGGGGAAATGATAACAAATCTAGAAGGGTCACTGACTTTGACTTTTGTTTGGGTGCTTTCGAGGCTTCTGATACACTGAAATGGAAAATCTCCAAGCTACCAAAGCACATGACACAATTTAAATATTGCTAAGGTTTGAATATTGCCGTAAAGACTGCTGAAGACTTGCTAAATGGACATGCCTTCAGACCTGTTGACCTTTTCAGGGATGCTGAGCCTGTATGATATGAAAAAATAATAGTATAGCTAGGCAGTCAGGCCACACAATCATTGCAAGTTTTTAATTTGAAAGTATTTCCTAGTTTGGAAGTTATTCCTTTCAGCTGTAACAATAGCAGACTGTTCCGCTGAGGGAAAAACACGTGGTGTTTAAAATAAATATCATCAGTGCGATGTTGTAGCGTTGAGCAAACATAAGTGACCCTTTTTCTCCATTAAGCATTAAAATGTCCCAAAGGTTTCATGAACATTAAGATAGGGAGACAGGATTTGAATTGACAAAGACTACAAGGTGGGGGTGATCACGAAAAGACCGAACACAAAAGATGCATACTTTTATCTGGTGCCCAAAGACCTTTTATTTGTGGCCTTCATCCAAAGATAAGATTCAGCTTTTATCCAAGCACGTGCACATGCTTGCCTGTGGTGCAGAAGATTTTACTCATGGAGGTCCGTTCAGAGAGGAAGGGTCAGTTCTAACGATGTCCTCACTGACCGCTCAGGACCTATCTCACACAGTATGTTCTGGGCAGTTCATTTGTTCTCATGGCCGTAGCTGTTTCACGCTGAAAAGCACAAAGTTCTTCCAAAGGACAGCAGAAAAGTCTGAAGACATCATTTAGGTGGAATTTCATATACTCTTTTTTTTTCCTTATTTTTGAAAACAATGACCAGTGAAGGCTTTGTGCCTCTGATCCCCCTTAGTCTTATATGACAAATCTTCTTTCAGAAAATTAGATAATTATACTCTTGTCTTTCTACATTGTAATTCCATATTCATTTTCTTTTAGCTGAAAAACTCAATAGAAACAATAAGTGTCATTTAGTGAACACAGAAAATGCTTCAGATAATGAGCTAATTGATTCTCTGATATAACCATGAAGATGGTAAAGTCAGAATTACTATCATTATGTTTTACAGGCAAGGAAAGTTTTTACATCTAAGCTGTCAGTCGGGCCATGGAGAGTGGTCTCCACTCCCACCCTCTACTGCATCCTGCAACATAATGGCCCTTATACACATAAATCAAGATAAAACACATTTTTTTAAAAAGAAATTGTGGCAGGCTGCATGGAGAAACACAACCAGACCGTTCTTTCAAGATGCCAATCCTATTGCATTTTCTAAATAACCACTCAGTCGCATTTTTATGAATATATTTATATTGTAAATTCTTGGGAAGATTGGCTAAAGGCATTCATCATTTAAGAGTTTTGTTTTGTTTTATTTTTGTTTTTGTGTGTTCTAAAACTTCCTAATTTGTAGGTGAAATGTGTACCATTAAGAAATGAAATATTCCATGTCCTAAAGGGGTGATTGCTATCAAGACTGCTTGCTTTGCTTCAGGTTCAGGATCAAGGAAGATTCATTTGAGTTCTCGGAGATCTTGCATGCAAGCTGGGGACATCAGGAAGGGGAATTCTGAATAACAAACTATAACAGGCACACCCCAACTGGAAGAGATTCTGCTGTAAGCCATTGGAGCCTACTCAGCTTCCTCAGCTGCTGCCTCATCTTTGGTCAAGAATGATCACCATTTCTATTACAGGCTTTGGGCTGTTTTCTGAACTCAATAATAGGAATAGCCACAAATGGCTGCAAATCTGCATTTTTCAATCTTGGTTGAATTACTGTGTATAAGAGGATATTTGCAATAAACCATACAACAGACAAACCTGTTGTTTATTAGCAATCATGATTATTAATGTTATCTTTCAAGGGTACCCACTCTGTGGTGCCCCCAAGACATTTTCCATGTGATCTTCCATTGGGATTTTCTCTGATAATATTAGTTTTGGAGTTACATGGGAGATGGCAATAGAAAGAACTGAGGGTAAATTAGAAGACTCACTAAAACCTTCTACATTTTAAGTGTTAAAGTTTGATTATAACTACCTTGAATGGCAGAATAAACTCATCAGCATTCATCCATTTGTAAAAGGATCTTAAAAACCATATTGTGCCTTATTAAATGGTTCACTTCTATTATGAGCCCTTGAAAACACACATATTTGTTATGAATCCTAAAAAACAATAATTTATTAAAACTTTATGTTTTAAACTGCAAATTTGACTTTAGGTATATCATTCTAATTTTGTTTGTCTCTCACTTTATAAAATCAGCCATCTTCAATATCTGAGATTATTTGTACGACAATATACATCTTAATGTAATGTCCCAAATAACCTATTGTGCCATGAGTGCACATTACTCATATACGATGATGTACCATTTTGAACCAGGCTTGCCCACATTGGAACAATGCATGACATCACAAGCTACCATCTATTTTTAATTGTTTCTCTCAAACTGCTGTACTATTTTATGTCATATGATCACAGTTGCTAGAGGACAACATGGCAGACAACATGTGTAGAACAATCGCAAATTGTTAAGATGTGGATGGGCCAAGTGTGGAGTAGGGTAGAAAAGGGACAACCTTTTAATGTACCATTTCCTTTTTCTGTTAAGTCGTACCCATGTTTGGTTCATTTTCCCTGAAGATAGTAATATCTGTGTTTTATTCTAGAGAATTTTGTGCTTCAAAGGTGTTGTCTTAGATTTCAGATATGATTTCCCTTTATGGAAGTTGTAACTGTTTATTTGAAAAGGTACATATATACTACTCATTCACATGCAAATTTCACAATCTTTATTTTTTTTATTTTTTGTGGCCTGCATAAATTTTCATTGTGCTCCTTGTTTATAGCCTGTAACTTAGATTATTATCTATTAACTTTAATCTTTCAAAGATTCAGTCTTGGATTAAATTCTTTTTCAACAAATAAAACAGACTCTTTAGTTTCTTTAAAACTCATTTTAAGAGAGATATGGATGTAGAAATTGATTAAAAAAGAAATCCCACTATGTAGAATTATATCTAAAGTCAAGTTCCTCAAAAAGATTTAGGAAGCCCCTGTGTTCTGAGCATAGCAAACAAGGATCAAAATCTAAAGGAAGCAATCAATCATTTTGGGATTTGTCATTTGCATTTTCAAGAAAGTCATTCATATTCTGGTCCAGTGCCTGTCTCCTGCTTTCTTTTACTCTTGTCTCCACTCTTAATCTGTTCCTTCCATTCTAGAGTCACAAGGATGCTAAATGCAACCCTAACCTTTAAAGAAGCAGGACCCTTTTCTTTGACTTTCAAAACTGTTCTCTTCCAACTATGTCATTTCTTAGCAATCCTTTGCAGTTAAACTTCTCAGAAAGATTTTATATCGCATGCATTTTCTTGCTTCTCATATTACAATTTTGACCCTCCGGTGCCATGTTTCAAGGCGTATTTCTCAGGCTAGATAATGACTTTCTGTCATCGTAACTTCAGGTACTGCATAAACAGGTATGTCACTGGTATTTGGAACACTTCTTTAATTCTGTTTGAGGAATTTTCTTTTTCACTAGGAAATAATTTAGTAGTAGGCTGAAAAGCCCATACTGAGATTTCAAACTGAGATCCATTTATCTTGAGATAGCTCATTTACATATATGTCAGATTTATTTTTTAGCTTCTAATACAGATAGAGTGTGTTGTCAATTCTTTCACACAGTTCACATAAATATGCAAGCATGGCACACTTTAAGCTCCCGCTGTATTGCTAACATATTTCCCACGATTCTATTACAGTTGAAAAATCTGTAAAACGGTTGCAAGCACAACTATAACAGCATGACAGGCCAGGTGTGAATCTAGAATCCTGTCCTTCTTGGCATCCTGTTGCTTCCTTCCCACTCCCTGCACTGTCTTATGCCACCAGCAGACTTGTGTCCATCACAGGCTGGCTGTCGTGCTTCCATCCTCGATACCGACTAACACTCATCTTTACATTGGACTTAGAGAGGTTAGCCAGTCCGTGGAAGATAGACTCGGAGAAGATAGTCACCTACTTTCTGGAGTTTACCTTGCAGTCATGTGGAAAAGACATTCTGGGATTAGAGGTGTGAGCCAGAACATGTATAGGGTCCAGATAAACACAGTCCCTCAACTTTTTGTTCATATGCACCAAAAGAAACATACAAAAGTACTCATATAGCAATATTTTAAAAAAGAAATCAACTCTCAATACAACTGTTGACAGAGGCCGCTTGTTAGTTCCTGTCCACCCAGCTAGCTTAGATCCGAAATAGTCACACAGAAACTGTATTATTTAAAGCACTGTTTGGCCTATTAACTCTAACTTCTTATCAGCTAGCTTTTACATTTTAATTTAACCCATCTCCATTAATCTGTGTATCGCCACATGGCTCTGGTGTCTCCTCCATAGCTTCTCTCTGACTCCACCCTTGTTTCTCCCAGCATACAGCCTAGCTTTCGCCGCCGCCTAGTTCTGTTCTTCCCTGCCATAGGCTCAAAGCAGTTCTTTATTTATTAATCAATAAAAGCAGCACATAGACAGAAGGACTTCCACACCAAACAACTTAGTGATTGGCTTGCAAAGGAATATGTTATATGTTGGAAAACATTAAATAGGAGAAAATATGGATGTTTAATATTAAGTATTTATGTAATACTTTATATTATATATTACAAATAGCAAATATTATGTAAATAATTATCACAGAGTACTTTTTTTGGCTTTTCCTGAATCTTGGGATGGAAGCCAATGTCTGGTTGCAACTGATGAATGGATATACTAGAAATATTGCATAAGGTTTTTCTTTGTGTGCCCTGCCAACACAGAAGTCAAAGGACTCCAACATGTGTTAGAAATTGATCCTTTGTCAGTCCTATCCATGACTTCTTTGTTGAGTCTGATAATCAGTGTCTCAATTCTTTCATACTGCACGTCATGACTATAGATGTGTAAGCGTGACTAATTTTAAGCTCTTGCGGCATTGTTAACAAATTCTCCATAATTCTGTTATGTTTGCAAAATCTGTAAAACAGTTCACAAAGCCTGCGGTTTAGCCAGTCTCTGTGAAATAAACATTGCCATAGCTGCCAGTTGGAGTTTAGGGACATGAATGCATGAACTCAGAGTGGAACAGAGATGTATAGCAGTACACCCTATGTGTTGTTCCATCACAGGTTCAACATGTATACGTAACCTCAAGAACATGTGCTGAAAATGTAGTAAATCATTGGACCATGATGAACCTTAAATATTTATAACTTTAAGTCTAGCAAGGTAGTATAGTTGGTAAAGGAGCTTGCTGCCAAGGCTGATGACTAGGGTTCAATCCCAGGACCTACATGGTAGCAGGAGAGAGAATTATGACTTTTGAAAATGGCCCATGTACAGTGTTTCAGTATTCAACATAATATTAGCATGCACCTAGATGCCAGAGGTCATCTTAGTTTCTCCCAGAAACAACCTGCCTTTTGGTGTTGAGGTATAAATTTTATAATTATTTTGTAAATGTCACTATAAGTCCTCTTGGAGTTTTAAATAGAATTTCATCTGATCCTTGCAAGGTGGGTTGATTTTTCACATGAATTTTATTTTTCTCTAAATAATTTTCTTTTATTAATAACATAATGTTATGCTATTTAAGACATTTTAGATATTTAAGTCTTTTTATAGTTGCAAAAATAGAACATTTTTGTCTTGCTTTTATTTTCTTTTAAAGTTAATTTCGTCAAGGTATAATTTACAAGCAGTTTAATAAAACAAACTTATATGTACAATTTGATGTATTTTGACAAAGGTATATATGCCTAAATTACTACCCGCTCAAAGCAGAAAGAGTTCACATCACCCCAACATGTCCCTTACTGCCCCTGTTTCAGTAAAATTCGGTTTTCAAGCTCCAGAAAATCAGCAGCTCACTGACGATCACCATACACTGATTTCCCATTTTCAGAGTCCATAAAATGAGAAAGTAATGTATGCAATCTCTTGGGGTCTGGCTTATTTTACTGAAGAAAATGTTCTTATTCTTTTTTAAACAGATTTTTTTTTAAAAAAAAACTTCTTATTGTTTGGAAAGGACATTTGTGTTTTATGAAGATTGATCTGACTTTTATTTTGCCAAACTTTTATTGCCATCAGCAATTCATCTCAGGGATTTTTTTGTTTTGTTTTGCTTTTACTCTGGTCAGAATATCCATTGTTTAGGTTAAAATATTAGATATCAGTATATTTTTAGTTTCTTTTATGGGGATGCTTATATATATGTATACATATGTATTCATAAATGAAGTTTATTCATAAGCACAGCAAGGATCATCATATTTTAGGTTCAGAGATGGCTCAGTGGTGAAGATGTTGGGCTTAAAGCCCGAGGATAACTCCAATCCCTGCAACCCAGGGAGCAGAAAGAAAAAAGATCTTCTCTGCAAATTTTCTTCTCATCTCTGTGTATGCAACATGACATGTTGTTGTATTATCATGTATGTGCACACACACCACACTAAAAAAAAGATAGATAGGTAAATAAATAAATGCAAAAATCATTTAAAAATATATCTTCAAGAGCCAACCTACCTTCCTTCCTTCCTTTCTTTTTTCATTGTTGTAGACCCAAAGTATACTGCTATTTGCATAGTAGTGCTATTTAATTTTATCTTTTGGGACTGTATCATTTTCTATTTAGAGTTATGTGCAGAGACTCCAATATTATCACAACCTGTCTAATACCTTCGCCTCTCCTCTTCTCTCCTCTTCTCCCCTCCCATGCCTTGCCCTCCTTTCTCACTCTTTTCTTTCCCTCTCATCTGTCTCCTCTAATTTATTTGCTCCATCTCTCCCTCCCTCCCGGCTCTCTCTGCCTCTGCAGTGCTTGTCAATCATGATTATTGATGGCACAAAACTATATTGCTCTTCAGTTCTGTCACAAAATATAAACTAATATTTATTTAAAATATTTTAGTTTCTTAAGTTCAGTACCTAAGGAAATGTGGTCTTTTAGCTCATTGCTACTTTGTTACAGTCTTTGATTTCTTCCCACTTCTCTGGTTTGTTTCCATTTGTTCATTCGGTTGTACCACTATTGCTGAAGATTTCCCTCCACTCCCTTGAAGAGCTGGTCTACTGAAATAAAATTCAGCTTTAAGATTTATAATTGCTCTTTCCCGGTTTACAGCCTTTACTGGACATGGGAGTTCTGGTTGCCAGATTTTACTCTTTTCGTGGAGAACTATGTAGTATCAGGATTTGCTTTCTGGTCACCAAAGTTTCTGTTGGTGAAACTGCTGATAATATTTTAAGGATTCCTCAAATGGGACAAGTTGTTTCTTTGTTTTTGAAAGTTTGGCTTAGAATGGATCATGCTGTGGGCCACTTTAAGTTCATCAGGATTGGAAGGCTTTGCAGTTCTTGGATGTTGACACTGATTTTTCTCTCCTAAAATGTGGGAAGTTTGCAAACATAATTTTCTTAAATATTTAACTGCTTTCTTATTCTCTACACCTCTCTCTGTGATCACACAATGTTTGTGTTGGTTTGCTAGTTTGTATCCAAAGATTACAATCATAATTGTCATTTTTAGTTCTGATACCTAATGAATTCCATACCTCATTCACAATGTAATCACTACTTCCAGAGTGACACATGGGGAATCAAGACCTTGCTATGGACTCTTGTGTACAGTGATATTACATCCATAATATAGCAGATATTTCTGCTGTAGTTTTTTATTCCATTTATTGTAGTTTTTAACTTCATAATTTCTTTGTGTTTTCTGAAAAAGTCTGTATTTTTTAATATTTTCATTTTGTTTATATAGTTTTCCAAAAATGATTCCCAACATCCCTTTAGTTATTTAGCAAACTGTAAATAAGATGTTTTAAATCTTTTCATCTAATATTTGTCATTGAGTCATCATTTTAGACAATTTCTTTTGGTAAATATTTTTTCTTTGAATATATATGTATGTGTATATATGTATCTATGAGTGTGCTTGTGTTTGTTTGTATTTCTATGTGTGTGCATGCACACACAGTAGAGAGAGAAAGAGAGAGAGAGAGAGAGAGAGAGAGAGAGAGAGATGTTCCTGTGGTCTTTAACAAAGTCTGGACATTTGAATTTAAAAACATTATATTATATGAGAAAATAATCTATTTTTAATAAAAGGGGAAAAGTGAATAAATGTTCATTTCCCATTCTTCATATGAAGAACTTGAGGCATAGAGAAATTAATATAGGAATAATGGCAAAGTAGTTTTAAATTTTGTTCACACTGTTGCCTTTAATCTTTGGGGAAATGTCTCAACTAGCTTTTTCTCAGCCTCTCTGCTCACGTGGCTTCTTGTCACTAACTGAAGGTCAACAATGAAATGTGTTCCACTTCTATAGAATATTTCCAGTTCAAAGGCATCTATAAACATCGCGTGTTATCCTTATAATGTGTTCCTAAACTAGGGATAATTCGTTTTTCTTTTTTAGAGTTAAGTAAGTGGAGACCAAATTATTTAAGTACTTGGGCCAAAATTGTGCTCTCTGACTTCACAAACTACTCCCATTTCAACACAGTTTGGCCTAGGCTTCTTGAATCCCTTCCTGAAGGAGCACAATGGTTTGCCTCTTACATCACTGATTTGTTTTTTTTAATTTTTATATTTATGGATTGGATAATAAATAATCTGTTAGTGTTTTGGGGAACTACAAAATGCTATATGAATCAAATTTATAAGCTCTGTGGATTAAATTGATGCAAATTCATTGAAATACAAACTAGAATATGCACAGTTAAGAAACTTATACTCGTAAATAACGAGCAAGGAAGGACTTTTGAGTTTTCCTCTCCTTATGCCATTTCTACATAAAGTGTGCCTGCTGATGTGTTGTGTTAAATTCTGAAATTAATGTTGTCAGTAATGTAACATCCTCTTTTCTTTTTACAGCAGCAGAAAATTTGTGCTGAAGTAGCTGTCCTTTAACAGACTTTTGTTCTTGCGACCTCACAGCCCCATCAATACAGTGACCTTTCCTTTTCATGATTAATGGTTCAAACTAATTACTTGTCAAATTACTGTTATTAGCTTTTTTGGACTCCACTTCCCTTGTAAGGAAAAAGAAAAAGGGTATTATGTTACAAAGCTGTAATAAACTTATAACTGACATATAAGTGTTAATTGGGGAAAGTGATGTTGTTTAGGTGATATCCATACTGAGTATCTACATTCTAAGACAGAGTTGTCATGATTGTAGACTGTTGTGCTGTACATGACATAAACATTATTAGTTAATTAGTAATAGTTATATATGATGATAATGGAATAATTATTGATAATAAACTACATTGATTATTTTAACCACAAGAACCTTTCAGTGACTATTTGCGTTAGGCAGCATAATATTAATTTGATTGACACTTACAAGTAGTACAGAAAGTTGACATGAGTTTTGTTCCCATTTTGCAGAAATGAAAGACAATGCACAAAGCAGTGAAGTTCATTAGTCAGGCCCCACTGCTAGCCACCTTTCTGTTATAAATCCCACATCCTTTTAAAAAAAGGTTTTTTATAAGATTTATTTAATTTTTTACCAAGTAATTTATATGTATAGGCATTTTGTGTGTTTTTACATATGTGTAGCACAGACAGAAGCCAGAAGAGAGCATTGGACTCCCTGGAAGTGGAATTTCACAGTTGTGGGAGCCACCATGTGGGTTCTCAAACTTGGACTTGGGTCCTCTGGAATAGCAGACAGTCAGCTTACCTGCCAAGCATCCCGCCCACCTCAGATTCCATATTCTTAACTACATGTCATGCCATCTCCTAATACCAAAGAATAAAATCAAGTCTCATAGGAATCAAACACATGAACAGGTGCCACTGTGGGGGTCACATATCTGCTGGCAAGCAAGAGATAATAACACTGAACTCCCCTGACCCACAGGATAAAGAAACATGATAGTTTTAAAAGTCATCCATCCCATTTCATCGTTTCTACTTTGTGAGTACTGAGAATTTTCTTTCAAAGTATCATGGATCCTTCTCTATAGATTTGTTGGCTCTCATCATGACCTTGTTCGCTGATTCTTTTGGGGTAGCTAGAAATTCTTAATCAGACAATCTACATCATCATGCAGGGATTTTACTGGCTGGATCTTATGTAGGTGACCATAGCTGCTGTTTCTTTAGCGTGTAACAGTCATGCAATTTACAGCCCTCTTCCCCATTGCCCCATCTCTTCCTTGCTCTCCATCTTCCCTTCCAAGATGTTCCCTGAGCCTTGGCAGGTTGAGATGGAATCTCCAGATCCCACCACTTAATGAGGCACCATTACCAACAGTTTCTAGAGTAGGGAGAATCACTCTACTTTGAGACCATGGCCGATGTGCTGTAGTAGTAGATGGATGCACATATATGAGCACCACTAATTTAATTTAGTAATAAAGAGAAAAGAATGCATGACTTAGGAGTAGGAGGTGTGGGAAGGGAAATGGGGTATTTATGATTATATTTTATTATATACATGTATGAAATTCTCAAGGAATTATTTTAAAGTGAAACTTAAAGAATTTCCATATTAATTTTTTTAAAATAATAGAATCCAATTGTCTTCACTGATAATGAACCAGACCTGAAAACATTAATGATTAGAGGTAACAGAGTTCAAAAGTTGAATAGACAAACATAGCTTTTGAGGAGTCTGTCTTAAAACTACTATAATGCACAAAATGACTACAGTTTTTAAGAGGCCTTCTATGTTTAACAACTTCATTACTTTTGTCTGTAATAATAATAATACAAGCTAATTTTTAACAACCTAAGAAATAGAGAAAAATATCTGTGTTAAATACTGAAATTTTCTGACCAGGTAAATCCTGCTCTATGTTCAACATATGTAAATACATATGCATGTATGTATGTATATATGTATATATATATATATTTTTGAAAATTGGTTTCACAAAACATACCCTCTTTATTTTTTATTGAAATTTAATTTTTTATACAATACATTCTGATTACAGTTTTCCCTTCCCAGACAGCCCTGACCTCCGTACCCATCCAACTCCATACCTTCTTTCTCTCTCAACAAAGAAACAAATCCATACACACAAAAACACACATATGCAAAACTCATAAAAATTGAAAATCATAATATATGCACAAAAGACCAGTAAGTTTTAAAACAGTCAAAAAAAAAGCAATTTTGAGAAAAATAAATCTTGAAAACTGCCATTGAGTTCATTGTTGTTCTGTCCCTCATTTGGTTTGTAGACCTATTGAGACTCATTGGAGAACGCCAACTTTTCTTTTCAGGTGGTTGTCTATTGTAGACAGGGTCTAGGTTAGGAATGGGAACTCATGTCCTCTGCTCTCAACGCTGGGACCTCATCTGGCCCAGGCCTTGTGCATTCACATGTCCATCAGTCCTGTTGTGTTGGAAACACTCTCGTTTCCTCAATGTCCTCCATCCCTTCTGACTCCTACACTCTTTTTGCCTCCTCTTCCTCATAGTTTCCTGGGCCCTGAGGGGAAGGATTTGATGGAGACATCCCATTAGGAGTGAGTATTCCAAGGGTCTGTCACTTTCTGTGTATTTTCCAGTTGTGAGTCTCTGTGATAGTTCCCATCAACTGTGGGAGGAAGCTTCTCTAATGATGGCTGAATGAGACATTGATCAGAATGTCATTAGAAGTCATTTTATTGCTATGCTCCTTTAGCAGAATAATAGCATTTACTATTTTCTAAGACCTATCTAGTCTCAGGTTCTCAGCCATCCTAAGCAGTGTCAGATCTTGGTTCCATCTCATAGAGTGATCCTTAAAGCCAATCAGATAGTGGTTGGTTACTCCCAACGTTTGTGCCATTATTACAACATTGTGTCATCCAGGCAGGTCAGCATTGTGGATCACAGGGTTTGTAGCTAGGCTGATCAAAAAATAACTTCCCAGTGAAATGCATAACCTTACTTCAATAATTACACAGAAATTCAGTGTATCCATAAAAAATCTTAGCCTTGCTTTTTATTATTTCCTTACCTAATTTCTACCTGTTTGTATCTTTATCATGTTATAAAAATTTTCATAAGGTGTTTCATTATCTTACCCCCAAAAATAATACATGTAAAATACAAATTTAAATTATTTTTATCTAGTAGTGATGTGGGATTCCCCTCTGTATGCTGTGAATACCATTGGTTAATAAAGAAACTGTTGTGGGCCTGCTCAAGGAATAGAAGTAGATGGGGAAAACTGAACTGAATGCTGGGAGAAAGGAGGCAGAGTCAGGGAGCCTCGTGGTAAAATACAATATAATGTAGATGGGTTAATTCTAGATGTAAGAGCTAGCTAGCAATACACTTAAGTAATTGGCCAACCTGTGATTTAATTAATAGTTTCTGCGTAGTTATACCGGGAGTCAGGGCAGCTGGGAAATGAACAAGCGACCTCCTTACAACACAGTAGTTGTAATTCATATGGACTACTGAGATCTTTCTTATATTTACATTATGTGATTATGTTCATTTTGATTTACATTCAGGATAAGAGTATATACTTGATTAGCTATTACATGGTTGTGGCCTCATACAACCTAATATAAAAATAAGTTTTGTTGTAGTTTGCAAAAGCCATTTTATACCAATATTTTTCATGATTTGTGATTTTGCAGAGAGGGATAGTTTTCTGCTGGCTTTAACAAGTGTTGAAGGAACATTTGCCCACATATACTGTGAAATATATAAAATATTGTTATTGGGGACGGCCTGGTAGCAGGCATGGTTTTCAAAACATTTGATGAAATTAGATTTATTTTATAACCCTGACTGCTCTTCGAGAGAAGTTCCATGCCTATTCTGGAGGAGAGGCTAAAGGGTTAACCTTGTTTAATAACCACTGCCTGGCAGAAGTTTCCCAGTATAAACAGCTGGGCATGACATTTCAGATCCCAGCCTCCCAGAGGTACCAGTTACCAAGTCCATGCTTATGAGCAAAAGGAGAAATGATTGAAACTAAGGAAGGAATTCATCAGTCAGTGTGGGGAGGGACCTATAGGGGATGAAGACTCATACAGAAAGTTCAATATTGCTCTAGCTCAGAAAACAAATGACCACAGGGCACAGACAACAAATAAGTCATTGTGTAGCATGGGCTTCCCGGCAGCCCCTACTTCATCATTCTTGTGGCATGTGACTTGTCACGGAACACACAGATCACCTTTTGATGCTGAGAGTTAGGCTGTCACTGGTCCATATGACGAATTTCCTTGATGAATTGAATTCCTGAGTGTGCTAAGCAGAGAGAGGCAGAGGAAGCTGTGTGCAGGTTTCTTTCTCAGCACCTGGCTGTCTGCCTGTCCTGGAGAGATTCCTGGCTCTCGTGGATCCTCCACGATGCCGATGGTTGCCAGAAATAATAGCCACATCATGCCGCACTTGAAGAGAGAAGGACATTATCTATACCCAGCACATTTCCAAGTGCCAAGAAAGAGTATCAGCAGCTAAGTAAATTCACCTGTCTCCCTTCCCTCGGTGAGGCTGAGTTCCTTTACCCGTGATCTGTTTGTTTTACATACGTTTAATTTTTTTTTTCTCCCCAGACAAGAAATTCAGTATTTGAAAGTGGGTTCTGGCAAAGGTAGCCAAAAAGCTCTTACGTTAATTCCACAGATGTGTTTATTTGTTCATGTCTACTACACTTTCCGTCCTCAAGTTTCTGCTATAGAATCAGGACATGCTGATAATTAGCTGTTCTTCTCAGGGTTTAAAGGTCACTCTGTTTGGTTTAAAACAAAGGAGATAAAACCTAAGAAGGGTATGGCGAAACAACAGGGGGATTAGTGTTATGTAATTTTAACTAATTGGTGTACAAAATAACATCTTTCCCTGCGCATACGGCGTTTCCTGCGTGGAAGAAGGAACTCCACACATCCCATGCAGACTCACTGTTTGAAGCTGATTTGAGGAATTCCATTTCCACGTTGGGGCTGGTGTCAAATGGGAGTCACTGCATTGTTTTTTAACTGTCCCCTTAAAGAGCAGAGAAGCTATGGAACTTCGAACCCGCCCTCCCAGCTGGGACTAAGCAATGCTAGCTTGATTTTTCTATTAGTATTGCAATATGGTTTAATAGAAAAGTATTGCACTTAAAGAGGTAAAATTGCTCAGGCCCCACAGGGAGAGGTGTGTTCTGCCAAGCATGATACCTCATAAGGAGCAAGGAGTCGAATTACCCTGAGCCAAGCACATAAATTAGGAGTCACATTTAACATGAGTACAGTGATAAGAAAATCAAATTAGCATATTTTTTAATCCAAAATGGTTGACGGAGTCCAAATAAAGTTTGTGGATTCAGTGAGTGTTCCATGCACGCTTTCCAAGAGCACTGCCTGGCAGGGCTGAGTGTGAAGACAGGGCTCGATCTAGCTGTCCTGAAGCAACCTCTGTGTCAGCAAATGAGGCAGGGTCCAGAATCCTGTGCTTCAGATAACATAATGTGCAAAAGAATGTGTTGCAAAAAGTGCTGATGCTTTGGAATCAGTGCAAGTCTCTGGGAGCAGACAATTATTGAATTAATTAAAAAAATGTAAAAACATATGTGTTATTTTCAGTTATAGTATATTGATTTTAAAAGTATTCCCGATCTCCTAAAGCAGCCCATGGATTCCCCTCTGCTTCAGCTTCGTCCTTAGTCTGTTGCCCAAGCTCTGCCGAGTGTGTATTTTCCTGTTTGTGTAGCCTCTGTGCGGACCTCTTCCACAATTCCTCCCAATCCTGCCACCTCCTCAGCCTCGCCCAAATGCATCTGATGCTGAGCACTGTCTTTTCTCTTTGAGACCTTGATAAACAACACTCTTCTTCTAGGGCTTGTATCCAACCCTACCTCTGCATGCTACTGTATAGGTAAATGCATACGGTGTTTAATTTCTCTGGTCCTGTTATGAAAAACATGTGGATATTGGTAAGACTCCATCGAACTGATCCGTGAGGCAACGGGTGTTGAAACGACTGTGGCCTCTCCACATCACATCGTCACGGATGACCTCGAGGCATTCCCAACCTTCTTCCACCTCCATATTCTTCCTTCTTCTTTGTCCTACAATCTTTTGTTCCATTTCTTTTAATCCCAGAGGACCCATAATGTATTCTTGGAAGACATAATGTATTTTTGAGTTAAAGACACAGGAAACAGCTAGGCCTGGCAGCATAAGCCTGAGGCAGGGGGCTTCTGTGGGTTGCAGAGTTGAAGATTATTGTGAGTAAGTCGGTAAGGTCATGCAGGTCTCAAAAAAAGTTTTTTAAAGACAGGGAGTGGGAGCCATAGCTCAGTGGGAGCCAAATTCTGAGTTTGATAGCCAGTACCACCAAAACATTATAAAAGTATGGGAGAATATTTATGAAGATCATACGATATAGGTCTTGAATTATGAGTAAATTTTATAACTAGGCTTGAGAAGATGAGAGAACATTCAATATGACAGGTGGAAATTTTTCTTTTGTTAATTTTTTTTCATTTATTTTGTATACTGACCTCAGTTTGCGCGCCTTCCTCTCCTCCTATTCCTTCCCTTCACCTCCCCTCTGCCGCACCCATCCACTCCTCCTCCAGCTCTCTGGAGGCCTCCCATGGGCATCAACAAAGTATGGCACATTAAGTTGAGGCACGACTGGCCAAGCTTCTTCCCCTGCATCAAGGTTGGGCGAGGCACTCCAGCATGTGGGATAGGTTTCCAAAAGCCAGCTCAAGTGGCAGGGACAGGTCCCGATCCCACTGCTAGGAACGCCACAAACAGACACAATTGTCACACCTGGGCAGAGGCCTTAGGTTGTTCCCAGACAGGCTCTCTTGTTGTAGGTACAGAATCTCTGAGCTCCTAGGAGCACAGTTAGGCTGTCTCTGTGGGTTCCCCTGTCATGACCTTGACCCTGCTGGCTAGTGCAATTGATGGGAGGGAATTTAAAAACATGGTATGGGGGCTTTCCTTTCTTTTCTGGGTAGAGAAGTTTATATTATGTGGATGTTTTGAATATCTTCTCAAAAATTATGCCGTAGATTTGGGTGAGAGTGAAAGTGGTGTTTGTGGTTAGAGAGAGATGAGAAAATTCCAGAAAATTTTAAACAAGTTGTGTACAGGAAATGGAAAGGGCTAATGAGGAATGGATTGCAGGATCGTTGGAGCCATGATTGTCCATAGGGTGGGAGAAAGTGACCTTTACGCCAGGGCACTACAAGGATCCAACTGGCATGACTTGAAGAGGAAGTGTTAAAGGTGCCTAACCTTTGATTAGTAAGCTGATGAAAAATGACCCCTTTGAGGTGTCCGTTCGAAATCCAGAAGTCACATCTAGGAAGTGTCAAGAAACATGAACCCTGAGTCCCCAGCATGTAAGTCCTCCCCTACCCCTGATACACACACAAAGATTTTGGAAAGAGAAGTTAGATACAAGAGATGTGATGCGTATAAGAATAATAAATGTCATAGTCAATGGCTTTTCAGAAAGACTTCGGGCCAGTCACATTCAGAGAATCCGGCCAAATTCCGAGAATCTGGTTAGATCACGTCCTCGTTCAGTCCCAGTCCAACTGGCCTTGGTAAACTCTCATTAGATCCGTCCCCTTGTATCAGTGGGTGATAGCATCCCTCGCAGTCCTGATTTCCTTTTTCATGTTCTTCCTCCTTCTGCTCCTCATTTGGACCTTGGGGGGCTCTATGACACTGGGACTTGTTTCCTCTGCATATACTGGATTTTGGGGATCCAGTCTGTTTGAATACTCACCTTCCTGGACCTGGAGGGAGAGGGGAGGAACTTGAACTTCCCACAGGGCAGAAAACCCTGACTGCCCTAAGGGACAAAGAGGGAGTGGAGGGAGTGGGAGGGTGTTGGGAAGAGGGGCAGAAATGGAAACTTTTATAATTTAATAAAATTACTTTCAAAAAAAAAGAAAACAACAACAAAAAAAAGAATAATAAATGTCTGTAGGGAAGGGACCAGGTTCGAATAACCTGAGGAATAGTTGGATTTCTTCTGTGACTGGTGGCTAGGGACCTGGACTGTGCCTGAGATAATGCTGTAGAATATGTGAATGTCTGTATTTACGTAGTCCCTTGCATGGAGTTGGAGCAATTCTGGGGCTAAAGACTGCTGGGCTATACACATGACATCCCTGGGGACTTTTGAAGTTTTAAGAAGAGATTTGTTGTCTTGCTGGGTATTTCTTATAAGGAATGATCATTTATGCACCTCCTTTTATAGTTTTAATTAAAATTGATACATTCAAAGCCCCTTGTAGTATAACTCAATATCTTATTTTTTCTGAGCTCTAAAGTTGAAATAAAATATATTCCATATATAAATAAGATGCAGCAGGTAGGCCAATTGCACGGGACCTTGGAAAGAGAACCAGTTGAGAACATCATCTAATATCTAGTTGGGGTATTGTCCCCCATCATCATCAGCTAACTCCATTTGCATATATAATATTTTAGGAACTTCTGCAGTATTAGGTTTCCATATAGTTTATTGAAAAATACTTTAGCATGAGTTATCTCTTTTGCTATCTCCTCCTATACCCTTCCTTCACATCTCCCTCCCCACTTAATCCTTCTTTCCATTTTCCCCCTTTTAATACTATTTTGTATCCCTCTTCTTTGGGAGATTCTTTTATCCCCATGGTTCCTTACTAGCTAATCTCTGATCATAATATGTTGTATGAAATTCTCAAAATATAAATAAACCATTATTTTAATACCTAGTTAACTCAATTCTGATAATATTTTAATAACATTGACATATTTAGAAAATTCATTTATAATTTAAAAAATAATGATATAACAAAATAGATGGCCTCTGGCTCTACCAAATCATAATAAATTTTGAAATGTGGTATTTCTAATAAATGGTAATTCAGTTATCATAAAAATGACCAATTTTTATACAGATAAATGATGATGTTTTTTATCTCTCAGACTCTTGTAGAGTATCTCAGTGCTTCCTTCAAGTAGCACATGTTTACTTGAAGGGAAACAGTTCTCTGTAAACACACAGCTCTAGGATGATTGCTATGATACTAATGCACGTGTCCTCCCCAGAACTGCAAACCCCACATCCATTCCATTTCATGAGACACGTTCACCCTGCAGCCCAAAGGCCTCATGAGGCCAAGGGTTGTGAATAGGGCCATGAATAAGGTGCATCACAAAGTATAAACTTACTTAGAATATTATGAGATTTTTTTTCATTTCTTTTTGGAATTTTGTTTATCATGCTGTGTCCTCACACAGGAGCTGGGGCTAAGAGCAATAAAACCTCAAGGCTGACCCCAAATAACACACATCCTCCGGCAAGCCTCCACCCTCTAAAAAGTCCCATAACCTTCCCAAACAGCACCACCAGCTGGGGATCAAAGCTTCAGACCCATGAGCTGGGAATTTCACATTCACCACAACTCCTTGCCTTTTGTATAATATGTTTTGGACCTAGCTAACCGATACACAGGATACATACACAGAATAGAATAAGATGAGACCAAGAGAGAAGCCTGGGTCAATGGATCGTAAGTATAGCAAAATGAAAGCTGATAAAAAAAAAGTAGCATTCACAAATGCACACTATTACCATAAATGTGTGCAGTTGTCAGAGAACCTCTCTGGAATCTTCAAATTTTTCAAACAACAGCAAAATAAAATCTGTTCCAGAATCCCATAAGTTTATATGATATGAAGACAATAAATAATTAAATAAATAATTTCCCAATAAGTGTAATAAATGTTTCTCATACATTCCTGTAAGAGGGGTATTATATGTGACTATGCAATGGAATAGAGTATATTCCAAACAAACGAATCTTTAAAAATGTTCATTTCAAACTTTGAGATGCAAAGTAGAAACATGAAGTGCTATTTTATTAATTCCGCTTACAGAGTTGCTTTACTGACTCCAACTAAGACCCTAAGCAATAAAGGAGAGGGGGCCTGTTGTAGGGAGGAACTGCTTGTTCATCCTGGCACCCTGGCTAGCTTATCCCCGAAATAATCACAAAGAAATTGTTTTCATTAAAACACTGCTTGACCCATTTGCTCTAGTCCCTTATTGGTTAACTCTCACATCTCAATTTAACCCATTTCTACTAATCTGTATATCGCCACATAGCAGTGGCTTACCGGGGAATATTCTAACCGGTGTCCGTCCTTAGCTTCTCTCTGACTCTGCTTTCTCCTCCCAGCATTCAGTTCTGTTTTCCACACCTACCTAAGTTCTACCCTATCAAAAGGCCGAGGCAGTTTCTTTATTCATTAACCAACACAAGCAACAGATACAAAGAAGGACCTCCAAAACCAGGGGGCTCGATCTGACTTGCCCTGTAGTCAGACTGATGAATATCTTAAATATCACCATAGAACCTTCATCCAGCAACTTATTGAAATAGAAGCAGAGACCCACATTGGAGCATTGGACTGAGCTCCCAAAGTCCAGTTGAAGAGTGGGATGAGTGAGAATATGAACAAAGAGGTCAAGACCATGATGGGTTCATCCACTGAAATAATCTGCCTGAGCTAATGGGAGCTCACCAACTCCAGCTGGACTGGGAAGGAACAAGCATAGGACCAAACTCGTCCCTCTGAATGTGATTGACAGTTGTATGGCTGGGGCAGACTGAGGGACCACTGGCAGTGGCACCAGGATTTATCCCTACTGCATGTACTGTTTTTTTGGGAACCTATTCTTTTTGGATGAATACCTTGCTCAGCCTAGACATAGTAGGGAGGGCCTTGAACCTTCCCCAAAGCAATGTGCTTTACCTTCTCTGAGGATTGGATGGGGGTGGGGTGGAAGGGTATGTGGAGAGAATGAGAGGAGGAGAGGGAGTGGGAACTTATATAGGTATGTATAATGAAAAAAGATAGCTTGTTTTCTTTGTTTCAAAATTAAATAAAAAACAGACAAAAGCACAATATTAATTGATAATTTTGTTTCAGAATAGTTCAATATTGGGTTTTCATAGTGACATGAATATAGTTTTAATCTACTGCTGTATATATTTTATCTCAGTGTTAATTTTGATTGTTAATGAACAGAAGGTCAAAGTTTATTGGTGTTTCCCACATAGTGTGGATGATGTTTGCAGTTTCTTTCTCATGGGAATTTTCAATTAAAAATATTTCCACCAAAATTGTGGGTTGATGGTTGACATGAAATTATATATTTGGGAAGCCACATTTTATACTTTACTGTGCTTTGTGGGAGAGCCAAAGTTTCTTCCTCTTTTTGTTTCTCTTCATTTCTAGGAAATGATAAATGTTGGATGTAAAAATAGTTAAAGATTAGAAATGGCTAAAGGACATCTGGTTTATGTGTATCCAGAGGTGGCTTTCTGCAGAAGTGAGATGTCAGGCCAAATAGGAAGGAAAATATCATGTAGTCTAGTTAACTCAGGTTTTATGAGGAAAATGAGACTATTAGGAACTGTAGAAACACTTAACCAAACAGAAAGACACACAAGGAAAGAACGCCCCCATGTCTGAAAACGCCAACCACCCAGCTGCCGCAGGAGTGCCTCACATTTGGAAAGCATGCCATGCATTTCAACAGTCAGGGATGAAGGAGCAGATATACCAAGCCTCTGGCCTCCTGGTGGTTATGGTTAGGAATGAATCGAAATCAGAACTGATAGTTTCCTGGGATGGATGGATTTCTGCTGCAACCATAGCAGAAAAGAGCAAATACTGAGTATGTGCAACGATCACTAAATCCATCTCTGTGTAGTGGACACTTTCCACTGTTTCCAAAGATATTTTTGTCCACAATTACTTGATGAGGAGGGCTTTATGTATAAACACTCCCTGGTGTGAAATACAAATGCCTTTGTCTTTGATAAATCAAAATCTGAGAATCACTCCCTACATATTTCTCCCTGTGGTGTTGGTGGAGAATAATAGATCTTAATTTTGGAGCTGCACAGGTACTTTAAAATAAAGGGTGGGGAAAAGAGCAAACTTACTTCTAGTAGGAAGAGAGTTAGCGCTCCTTGGATCCTGTGAATTGTAGAAATGGCTGATGGAAAGTTCCAGTACTGTTAATAGAGGTGCTTGCTAAAGTGGCTCAGGGAGGCAGCTGCCTCTCTACGTTATTCCTGTTTTGTTTAGTTCCTTCTTCTAAATATAGTGCCCAGCACGTAGTAGGTAGGTAAGAAATGCTTGTAAAATGAATGAATGGGCAAGACTCGTTGCTACACAAGACAGCTTTTCATGCTAGGGAATTGAGAAGGCGTCATGCAATTACCACTGAAAATTTTATGTTTCTGACATCTTTTTTTTAAAAAAAAATGAATAGTGGAATACTTAAAAATTTCAAAGAGTTTTTCAGTGTTATACACTCAGTCTTGTTGAGTTTACCATGAACTTGTCTCAACAAAATCACACTGCTATTATAAAATAAGAACCAAATGAGTCAGAACGAGTACGTTTATTTACACTTAATACACGTATCTAGTTATGCTCCTTTAATGATTTTGAAATCATGCCTATGAGGATGCAGAGTGAAAGTGATAATATCATCGATACCTGATAATTTAAGTAGCAAAACTCACGTGTTAGCTAATTCATTTTTTTACTGCTTTCTGTTTACATCAAAATGCTAGATATAAGAAGCTAATTGACACACCTATTTTAGGTGTCTGCTCTTTGCCAGGTATTTTATAATGTGGAAGGAGAACTGATAACACATTAAAGACCTTGTTTTTGTGGTACGCATATCCTAAGGAAAGAGAAGAGCAGTCAACTGGAAAATAATATAATTGTTTTAAATTGTTAGTCACTGTGCACAAAATATTAAGAAAGTGAAGCAGAGTGGCTGGTGGCAGTGCTACTTAAACAGTCTCAGAAAAGTCGGGGGAGCTTTACAAAAGTGCAAAAATGAATTCATTCCCAGTAGTACGAAGAAAGGAGAAACTTGAAAAAGTGTTTGAGGCAGGACTATGCCCATACTGTTTTCCAAACAGGAAGTGGGCGCTGAATTTCATGCAGAGGGAGCCAGTGGTAAGATGGTCTCAGGTGAAGGCAGAAGAATGATAGATTCTGTAAGGGGGTCGCAGACCACATCACTCTGGTACTGCATGAGGAGGGAGAAGGAGACTGGACCCCAGTATAATCCCTGTGGAAGAAAATGAGAAGGGTGATAGGAAATCATAGTTGCAGTCTCTAGAACACAGAGTCAAAATGTATTTCAAGCAAATGGGCTCTTATATGGTGTACACAAATGAGGTTTCTTCTAGCCTAGGCTTCCAGTCACGAAATGCAAGGACAATTCAGAGATGCCATTTTTCCTTTAGATTTTCCTTTCTGGGCTTTCAGAGAGACCCAATTTCAACCTTCACATAGTCAGGGTCTGCTCTCAGGTGATTGGGGACAAGCCAGAAAACATAAGCCCACCAGAGAGCAAAGGATGTGAGGATCAGCGTTGGCTCAGGCTTTTCAACTGTCTCTACCTAAACGAGAGGCCTGCCAAGTGGCTTGGCTCTTAGATAAGAGCCTGTCCTGGGGCAGCTTGGCAATAAAAGTCATTACCAAGTTGGCCATTACTGTTTTCATTTTGACCTTTATTAGCAATGGATGTTTTCTCAGCTGATACATTATCAAAATATGGGCAACAATGTCCTGATGTTCCTGACTTCTCAGCAAAGACTATTTCATACAAAGGAAAAGAGAGCTGCTCTAGTCAGTTCAGATATTCCATAACAATGCAACGCAAGATGACTGGATGTCTAGCCAAAAGGGAACAGCGTCCTCTAGAGTTTCCATCTGTAACTTACCCTGCCATCCATAAATACTGCCCTATGTATTTGTTCGTAATATTTGCTCTACATTTTTATTTGTAATGTTTGCCCTACATTTGTGCTTGTTTCTGCTCCTCACCCTGTTTCCTCACCTCCTTCTGTTTTGCCAACTGGGGCAGCTGAACTTGGCTGCTTGCCTAGCAAGTTGTAAGGAATTAAGCAGGCCTATTCTAGTATTTGGCTGGTAATTCTTTTTAATTAACCATGAATGTTTAAACATCTTCTGGCTCCACCCCAATCTCAGTCTGGCAACTCTACCTCTTCCCGGGGTTCTCAATCAGCACTGAATTTTGTACTCCAGGGAGTTTTTGGAGAAGTCTGGAGCCCTTTTGCTTGGCTTCTAGGGACTTGAAATCTGCAATTTTGTACAGCATCACACAATACAAAGGAAAGCCCTGACAAGAAAGAAACACATGACCCCAGACACCAATGTTGCTGAAGTTAGTTAAAGAATGAACAACTGCCCTGTCTGTACTGACTGTATGAAGAGTGGGGGAAGCTGATCCTTACTATGTTATGACTACAAATTCAACTTGTGGCAATGTTGATAAGAACTCTGTACCAAATGTGTTCAAGGTGCGTAAATTTGCTTATTCTAGTGTTGCTGGTTCGTGAAAAGCTCCAGAAAGAAGATAGCTGAAGAGACATCTTAATTACAGAGTTGTTTTGAAAGGATGGATCACTTCCAGGGCTGAACTTCTAATTGATTATCTAATACAATGTAGTCAGCTGTGAAATCATATGCACACAAGCAATAAAAACAGACATGGAGGGTAATTTGCATACGTGTGTGTGTGTGTGTGTGTGTGTGTGTGTGTAACAATAATAACCAAAGAAAAAGAAGGTACCAGTTTGTAAAGGTATTAAGGGCAAATATGGGAAGGGTTGAAGGGAAGAAAGGGAAGGGAAAAAATTTATATATACATATATATATATATATATATATATATATGTATATGTATAATATCACATTGTATTAGTAGAGGGTGACTATTGGCTTTGTAGCAAAACATATAATTGGTTTTAAAAAATAAAAATCTGGATTTAGATGTCAGGGTAAATGCTGAAAGATCAGAGAAGTAAAGGAGCCTGTCACTAGAGAGACCTTTTACCTCTTCCGAGTCCTCAAACCAAAGTAGGCAGTTCTAGTGACCCTCTGTTTGACAGATTCCTTTTGTAGATTTACAGCCTTACCTTCTCCCTCAGAACTTCAGAAAGAATCCAATAACCAACTTGATATTGAACGCTGTTGCCAAGACTGAGTTAAGCACTGTGAATATCTCAGGTAGATATGCTTATTAATACCTAGAAGCTGCAACTTTCCACCCAACAGTAAGAACAATGGGAAAGATTAGTTGTATGTACCCCTACAATAACCAGATACTATTACCCCCAACCCTTGACCAAGATTTTCCGTCTTTTATTTTGTGTTGTTTATGACCAGAGTCAGGGAGTCTGGTGTGATGAGCGACACAGGAGGCCTGGTCTGGATATGAGGTGTGGGTTTCATCCTTGATTTTTACCATTGGCTCAGTGTGGTACCAAGGATAACTGAGAAAACCCATGAGTTTCTGAGCTCCCGATTAAGTGATTCTTTTCTCAATTTGTATCACTTTTCCTTATTTAGTGCACATATGTGTACGCATGCACATATACTATAACTCACATGTGAAGGTGAGAGGGAAGCATTGAGGAGCCTGTTCTCTTCTTCCACCATACGGGTCTCGGGTACGGAACTCAGGTCATCAGGTTTGACAGCAAGTGCCTTCGTCCACAGCGCCACCTCATTGGCACAATGCCATTGCTTCTGAGACTCAAGTCTATAGACACTGAGCCTACCCCGGGTGAGAGTCTGAGAAAAGAAATCACCTTTCTCACAAAGTCCCTGTGATAGAAACACCACTCACACACTCGCAGACAAATAAGCACCGAGTTGGATGATTCTTCTGACTACAGCCAGTAATGAGTTAGGGTCTAGTCTCCTAGTCCGTGGTATGCTTGGAGCTTTGAATCCATTACCCATGACAGGAAAAAAATGAAAAAAAATCTTTCAGTAGAGTTTTGTAAGAATGGGTATTTGGGAACTAGGGTGGGATGATCTAGATACTAGTGATATCTCTGAACTAGTTGGGAAAGACTAACCCCTACAAATTGGTGTTTGAATACAAGTAGTCGGGCTGTAGCTAGAAACGGCTAGTGCTTGTTTTAGTTTGGGCTGACGCATTTACAGTAACTGGTGTATTACTGTTTAACAAATGCACTTGGACCATGGATACACAGAAGTAAAGACTTGATTAATTTCACACTAGGAGTTTAGACCAATAGTTTATGCAGAAGTAATATGAAAATCTCTAAGGACCTCTTTTTCTGATTTTTAAGCCTTTTCGTATGTGGGAGAAACATTTTATTCATCAGGAAAGGTCACAGAGTACAGAGTAAATGTGTGGCTATGAGCCCCATAGTAGACCGGTGAGTGGCCACTACTGCCCCATCACTTCCCACTCACTGCCTCTTGTGTAGAACTCTTTCCTCAGAGCCCATGTTCCCCTTCTTTTTCCTTCAAAGGGAAGTTGTGGGCTTCAACAAAGCTATGGGCCATGATGATAGAATCGTTCAAAGTCAGGGAGGCCTCTGCCTTGGTCCCCAGAGGTCATGAGACAGAAATTGTCTGATGTGGAGCAGACTCTGAGACCCAGACACTTTTACTCTTTTCAGTTTTCTGAAGAATGCTGTGATTTCTTGTTCTGCTCCTAGGAGCCTCAGAGACTGATCCCAAGGGGAGTATCAGCATCCAAAAGACATCAAGACCCTATGATACACATAATGCTAAATGTATGCCAATGCTGTTTGTAAATACATATTTTCAAAAATATTTTCTGACCAGACACCTTATACTATTGTCAGAGAGACGAGGGTATCACAGAGAAATAACAGCGTTTTATTGTAGCGACTGCACTGCTCTCTGTTCATTCATAAATGAAGGTGATTTAAATCTCCATTTTTGTTCCTGTGAGGGTGTAGACTGATTACATTGCACACACGGGGATGTTCTGTGTATTCATGGGACTCCACAAGCCCTAAAGACTGAAGACTGGAGATAAATGGAAGTGAGACTTAGTAGCTATATCAGCCACTCTCTCTCTCAACCCCAGTAATTCCATGTTTCATTCCCCACCAAACTCAGTGATTCCCGTTTTTGAGCTAACAGATAAGTCAAAATGGCTTATTTCCTTCCTTTGTCCTCTGACGTTCTGTTTTGCTTGGTTGGCATATATTCCTTGATTAAATATGACTATGATGAAAGAAACAATGGGCAAAAACAACAGAATCCAACACCCAAGAGGAGCAGGTAGAAAACTGAGCAGTAATTACCAAGTCAAAGTTGCCCCATGGTCCAATGATGGAGCTCTTTTTTATACCACCCTCATCTTTAAAAGTCATCACACAAATTACCACCAAGAAAAAGAGTGTTAAATATTTAGAATATGTAACTTTTAAAAGTTTTCATTCTTTATTTTTAAGAGACATTCCTTTGTTTCTCTCAAAGAGGAAAAAAAGGCCTAGAAAGTCACAAAGTAGATCTAGTATAACGTGTGGGGGATCTCCAGGGCGCTAGTGGGCAGGAGTCTGCCATTCTCTGTGTCTGGGCTGCACTACATTCTGCAAAGCACCCACATGCCACATAAATTATTCTGCTGTTTTATGTCTCAGAAAAATTACACCTCTATTCCTTACATGTGGTAGTGAAGATGTCTTTTAAATTTACAACTCTTTGATGACCTGTTAACTTCAGACACACATTTACTGTTTATAACACAAAATTCTTCAATTAGCTGCAATTGGAAGAAGGATAAATTAATAAAAATAATCAATCAATAAATAAATAAATAAATAAATAAATAAATAAATCAATAAAATAGTCCTAACTAAGTAGTCAGGCCTGCTGTTTTCCTACTAAGTTTTTGCTGAGGCTTTCATGGACTCGTCACCGCCCAGTAGGCTGAACTTGAACCTCAGATTGGGATTTTTTTAACTTTATGAGAGTACAGAAGTGGTACACATCTAACAGCAACCATACTTTGGCTTTTAAATGTAGACATCTTCCTAGAATAATCATATGTAGTATGAGTATGATCTTCTCTGGATGCTGAGGAGCAGCAACCAACCATAGGCTGTAGGCAGCTCTCCACACATAAATGAAATCACCTGCCTCTTCAGGATGCTGAGTTGCTAGCCTGTGATGGTTAGCAGGCTACTGGGGTTAAATGCATTCTATTAATGAACTTTTGTAAGCCTTTGAGACTTTTATTGGTATTTCAAATAATAAGAAGATGTATAAAATAAGGAGCAAGGAACCATGGATCCAAAAACTTAATATTTTATAGTATATAGTACAAATATCTCATTTGCAGTAACTCTGAATTGAATCATGAAGTCAGAGACCATTATTCACACATTTGATGTAAATCAATACGGAGGATGGCATGACAGAAGAGGTAATAATGAGGATAATCCTAACTTTCAAATTATATGTTGTCTGGATCAATGAGTTTATTGAGGAAAATGATTGTCTCTCGGTTAAATGCCAGTGGTGCTTTCGAAAAATGAACTAATCTAGTGATATTCAGAGAGAGAATTAGAGAAGGCTAAGTAATTTATTTGTAAGCGTCCATAAATGTTTGTTTCATGAATGGTAGGGTAAAAGAGTAGAAGATGTGACCTTGTCTTCCTTCAGGACAGCCTTCTCCTTTAGTCCCCTGTGTGCCTGTGGACAGAGGTGGCTTGGCTTGAAGGTGCAGAGCAACCTGCGTTTTCATTTCCTTTCAACTTCTTTCTGTTTTTGTTTTCACAGTTAATTAATTTTAAGTATGCTATTTCCTTTCCCTTCTCTTTATATTGAATTGTTTATGTCTCTCTGGGTACCAAGACTAAGACAGTCTGGTGTGCAGGGAAGTGAATACTCATCAACAGAGACCCTGAACTCTCAAGATGCCCCTGTGCCCTGTGCCTGGACACCCTAATTCTTTGTAACTTCGAAACTGATGACTTGTAGAACTGAGAAGATTTTCTTTTCTTCCAGTTCATGAAATCCCTTCTCCCTGGACTGGAACAGCGTTATCATTTGTTTGATTTTTTCTCCCATGTAAGACATCGTTTAAGTGAATCTTACATGGAAATAAGGTGTTTTGAATTACTTTAAAGTGCTACAGTGTGCTTTGACATGTTCCTGGTACTAAAACAGAACAAATGAACTTATTGATTGATCTGCTGCAAATGACCCCTAAATGTAACAGCATAATACACCACACGTTTTTTATCAAATAAGTTTTTCTATGGGCCAAGAATCCAGGTCTGGCTTGGTTGGAACTTCTGTTTCTGATCCTGAAGGTGTCAGATTTACTGAAAAATGATCTTTCTTTGAACTGTGTTGTTGGCAATGTTCAGTTGTTCACAGACTGTTAGAGGAAGAGGTGAAGTTCTCCTCTGGCTGTTGGCCAGTGATGATGCTCAGTTTCTTGATGTGGTATCTGTACAACATGGCAGCTTACTCCATCAAAGCATCCTTGGGAAAGTCTTCTGTTAAAGTGTCAAGAAAGGACTTCATTCCACCTTTGCCAGATTCTGTTGCCGAGAAGCACATGTGTAAGCAAAGCCACAGGAACATGACTAGCAGGAAGTGGGGATCAGGAAGAGCTATCCTAAGATATTACATATTACAATCACTTTTTATGATTTAAAATTATTTCTTTTATTTTGTGTACATGACTGCTTTGCCTGAACATATCAAAGTGTACTTGAATGCCTGTTGGACTTGCAGACCAGAAGAGAGCATTAGATACCCCCATGGAACTGGGATTAGGGGTGACTCTCAGCCACCATGTGGATGCTGACAACAAGTGTTCTTTACTGCTGAGGCAGCTCTTAAATGGCACAATAGCTTTATTGAAGACCCATTCCAGTCTGAGTATTTAATTTAGTCTTAACGAGTTTGGGGTTAATTTTCCACCTGATACTCAGGATTTACTAGTGCTGATAACCAGAATGAAAGATTTAAACTCCATCACTCTCCTTATATGTAAACATAAATCTCTAAAATAAAGATGAAAGGAATGCCACCCTCTTAATAGTTGTTTGGAAAATTAATTGAAATAATTCTTGGTAATCAATTAGAGAAATTAGCAAGTTGACCAATGAATGAAGCATACCAATTGTGATTTCTTTTTTAAAATATTGGAAGGCTCATAAAATGTTTTTAGATAATTTTAGTTTAACATTTTAGTTGAGATATTTCTAAAATACATCACTTTATGTTTTCCAAGAAGTTCATTCTGAATAGAATTGAGTCAGTAACCAATGATCTACACATAAATAATTGTCACTTTGGGCTGAGCTGACGTACAGTTGGGTACTGAGGACCTTGGCATTTGATTGAAAGTGTTCATTACTTTCAAAGTTGGCTCCAAACTGCTTCTGAAAGCCTGTTTGTTGTCTGTTTGTGGTTGTCATATACTCTTGCAGTAATATTGGTTCATTATTATTTATCTCTGAACTTTTTACCGTGAAAGAAAGGAGTATGTATAGTGCTTCAGAATGTAAGGTAATGTCCAAATTCATTCTTCTGGCTGTTCCCAGATAGCACTTAACTCAGCATTTGATTACAAATCCTTAATGCCCGTGTAGTTTGTATATTCATTACATGGAATATTACTTATGCCATTTGCATTAAATTATACATACATGATGAACACATGTTAAATGGTTTAGTTATTATATAGCTATCAACATAAATAAATGTCCTAGAAATAACTGAAATATGAGTACATACGGGCTAAAAATATGGTCTTCTGCTGGAACAAAACACAAGGGACAGAGAAGTTCATATAGAAAACATTAGAAAAGAAAAGGAATGAGAGGAAGTACACAGGTCTTTAGGAGCCATAATTACTAAAGCGTGAGAGAGTGGTGAGGATGCATAGGGACAGCACCCCAGGCTCTCAGAAGCCTGAGCTGTGAGCATGATTTTAAAAAGCTCAAATCAACCAAATAGACTTGACATCCATTCATCACTTATTGATGTACAGACTTGGGCAAATGCTGTCACTTCAATATCTTCTCCAAAAGTTATATTGAAATTAAATTGCCATTGTGACTCCATTAAAGGTGCGGAACCTTTAAGAGTTGCTTAGGGCACCACCACTAGGAGTGGGTTGATCCCGTTATCGAGGGAGCGTGTTTCTTCTCTCGGGAACTGACTCCTAATATGAGGGTGAGTTCATCTCAGGGACAGTGTAGCACGAAAGTCATCACTGAGCAGAGCCCTTCTTCCCAGGCTTCCTGGCTTCTAGAACTGTGAGCCAAACAAACTGATTATCTGTTTCCCAGTGCATGGCAGTCAGTGAGAGCAGACAGGATGCAGTAAAGCAGCAAGTGATTGGACATGTCTGTCTTTTGGACCTGTCATCTGTGGTGGGGGTAACTACAGCACCGTCCAACAGGAGGTGTGTGTCTTGTTGGCACAGTGTAGGCTTCCTGTTTGCCTTGCATCCTTGTGATAATCTGGAGCAAACCTCTGCATCCATCTTCTCTTTAGGGCCAGATAGCAAATATCTCAGGAATGGAAGTCAAGAAGCCTATTGCTACTTTATATGTATTTACCTAAAAAGAGGTAAGGAAATATTTAACAGAAGTCAAAACATAATGAGTATTAACAGAATTTAAACCTAGTGATAGAATCTGATAGAATTGTTTATATAAACCAGATTTAATTAGTGAGAAGAATGCATTTCCTTTTCATAGGATGCTACCATTCTGAATTGGAGCACAAAGGTTTCTGTTCTCCGATTATGGGATTCAACTATAGAAAGAGTTTCTTTGAATATCTTTTTAAATACATATTTTTGTAATACTTTCTAAATGTTCTCATAATATTTTGAGAATTTCATATAGTATATTCTGACCATATTCACTCTCTATGCCTCCTGCATCTCTTTCCAGAGCCACTCTCACTCACCCCCACTTTATGCCCCACACCCCACTTTATGCCCCACACCCCCACTTTATGCCCCACACCCCACTTTATGTCCCACACCCCCACTTTATGGCCCTCCACCTCTTTTTCCTAGGAGACCCTATCTCACAGTCAACTTCCTAGCTCTCTGACTCTTAGACTACTTCTTCCTCCTGTTCTCCAAGGTTTCCTGAGTCTGAATACAAGGAGTGTGTAAAGGTGTGAGCTCTGGAGGACGGGTGCTCCATGGTCAATTGTTCTCTGCATCTTGACCAACATGGTTTTCTGTCATGGTCTCTGTCTGATGCAAAGAGAACCTTCCTTGATAGGGGTGGGAACTGCAGGAACTTATGAAGATCAGTATTTAGATGCTCTTAGACATTACACTGGCTTTGGAAAGTGGCAGAAGTAGGTTTTCCTTTGGAGATCTATGGCTTCAATAGGCAGGTGTCGCTGCCTCGAATTATAACACTTGGCATGAATTCCTTTCTATTAATCAGGCCTTAATTTCAGTTAGGCCATATATATATATATAATGTATATATATATATACAATGTATATATATTGTATAATATATATAATGTATAATATATATAATGTATATATATAATATAATATATATATAATATATATAGTTACCCCAGGATATAATAGACAGTGGGTCAAGTCTGGCTATAAGTTGATAACTCCAGAGTTGTACCTCTGAGCTTATCTCTTATGACTTGGTCTCTCAGTACATTAATGAAGGTTCGAGGTGCTCCCAAATGTAACACCCTCCTGCAGTCATGTGTTGTAATCTGTTAACCACCAGGAAGGTAGAGGCAACTACATACTGTTTTCTTATGAAATGGGGGAACACTGGAGAAACACCCCTTTCGTTGCCTAGTCAAGCCTTGACACAAGGGTCTGTGCCTAGTCTTAGTGCATCTTCTTGCTGGGTTCTGTTGATATCACAGGAAGGCTTGCTCTTTTCTAAAGAGAAATAGAGGAGTTGTGGATAAAGGGCAGAGGGGAGATAGAGGGATTTAGAGGATGGGAAGGAGGGGAAATGTGGTCAGGATGTACTGTATGAGAGAAGAATGAAAAAAAGAAAGAAAAAAGGAGCTTATATTTAGTATAGCAACAAATATTCGAAGGTTCCAACAGATTACTGTGAGATTGTGTGGTAACTCCAGGCTCTCAGAATATTTGCAGTGTGAAAAGTGGTTACTTCCCAAGTTCACAACCAAAGTTACAATTGAGTTCCAAAAGTAAGAGGATCTTGGCAGATGGAAAGGGAGAGGTTTTATTTTGCTCTGTTTTAGCTTTGTTGTTGTTGTTGGTGGTGGTGGTGGTGATGGTGGAGTGTGTGTGTGTGTGTGTGTGTGTGTGTGTGTGTGCGCGCGCGTGCATTTGTGCACGTGCACTGGGGATGAGTAAGCAGAGAGCTCAATTCTGGAATCAGCTGTGCAGCGCCTCCTTCAGCAATCCAATCCAATCATGTGTCATTTCATAACTCACCCATGAATTTCTGATGTATAAATACACTCTCTGGACATTTTTCAGTCACCTGCAGATACCTCCAACAGACACTTTAAAACTGAAATGATTAGTTCCTATCCTCAGTAAATGCAAATCTACCTATTGCTCTGTATTGCTCTGTGGTCTTTTCCATACCACTCTCTTTCCCATCTTGGTGCTTACTAGCGATCAGTAATTTACCACTTGGTTAGAGATAGGTCAATACTCTTTGTGTTGGTTTTCTGGACCTATGTTTTGGAACCTGCTCCATCAAGTCTACTTAATCTCTAGAAGTCTTTTCTACCTAAAGTTTTACTTTCTATGGTTATCATTACATATAATTATTCACAAATGAAATAATTAAATGAAAGTCTAATGGATGGAGCTAGAAAACATCATTTTGAGTGAGGAAACCCAGACCCAGAAAGACAATTATCACATGTACTCACTCATAAGTGGTTTTTAAACATAAAACAGAGAAAACCAACTGACAAATCACAATCCCAGAGAATCTAGACAACAATGAGGACCCTAAGAGAGACATACATAGATCTAATCTACATGGGAAGTAGAAAAAGACAAGAACAAGATCTCCTGAGTAAATTGAGAGCATGGGAACCTTGGAAGAGGATTGAAATGTTTGGGGAAGCAGGGAAGGGAGCAGAGAAAAATGTACAGCTCAATAAAAATCAAAAATGGAATTCTCTTATGTATACATTTTAATAACAGTTCTTTTTTATTTTCAAATTCATTTGAATTATTAACACTTCTGAAGTTTACAAATGAAGGGGATTCACTGTCATAGCCCTTCACCCTGTGCTTCCCGTAAGGTTCAAGTGCAGCTCTTGGTCATGGTGTCGTGGTGTCTCTTCACAGCAGTAGAAACCCTGAGACACACGTGTTTACGTTTGTCCACCTGTACAATGTGTCTTACAGTAAAAAGGCATTCAATAATTTTTTGTTAATTTAATTAGTATCACAGACCTGGCATTCTGCCACTGTCGGTCCTGATTTCATTGCCACAGGTGAAAATGGTTAATAAACGTGTGAAGCCAGGAACCTAATAACTGCCAAGGTCTTTCTGAATTCTTACTTCCATTTCTTAATAAATTCATGACTGCTTTGAAATACAACTGCCTCTCTTTTAACCATGAATTTTGTTATCTCTGGTGTACACTGTCTTAGAATATATCCACTACTCCTGAATATAAATAGGAATTACTTTCCTGCAATCCTACTTCCCTTCAGACTTGAATTGTGTTTGGCTAGCCTCGTCAAACCAGAGAAATAGTTGAGGCTAGAACGGATCTCGTTTTCTAATTCTTAGACTCTAATGTAGAGATCAATCTGCTATCAGCATGCCATATTTTACTCTGGTGGACAGGACTCTCTGACAAGAAGGCCTTTATCTATCCCCTAAGCTAATTGGGTCTTTTAGTTTCAGTCTGTTGTTAAATCTTCTGTTTTAAAACTCTACAGTATTCCAGGGTGGCAGACACCTGTCGTTCCAAGAAGCGGGAGGCAGATGCCAAAGTAGTGCTGTGAATTTGAGGCCAGCCTCGGGTTACATGGTGAGTTCCAGGACAACCTGGGCTGCAGCATAATATTCTGCCTCAAATGATACATAAGTAAAATTAAATTTAAAATAAAAACCTGTAATTCTCATTCAGAATGCGGCATGACTTAAGTGACTGCATGGGCATTCTTTCATTCCACAGCTAAAGGGGTGCATTTCCGAGTGGGCTCAGATCTGCTCGCTTGAGGTTTGGTCTTCTGCCAGGAAGCTGATCTAAAGATTCCAGTACTACAAAGCCACTGGCTCTGTGTCTCAGCCTCTCCAATCCCCCAAGCTCAAGTGGGCATCTAGTGTCCATTTCCATGTATCTTGGCTTTAAGTGAACAGCTCTGCTCTAGGGATAAAGAAAAGCAGAGCTTGTGCAACTAGCAAGTGCATATGGAAATACAAGATGAGAATTTTAGAGGCACCTCATTATAGGAAAAGTAACTGTGAGCAGTTTGCTGGAGAAGTTGTATTTCCATTCCGGGCTTCGTGCCTTGTGAGCTAATTTGCTATTGTTTTCAGCATGATCCTATTATTTACTTGTGCAATAATGAGTCTCCAACAACACGCATCAGCAAATACAAATGTCTCCATGAGTGAGTACTTCTGTAATATATACACAGGTTATGAGTCACGTGACTATACATAAAATTTTTGTTCTAAAAGAAGAGTAGGTGTTCACAATAATAAATATTTTATCAAGTTTGTCTGAAGAATCGCATAGGAACTTTTGCCATGCTTTGACCTCCCTAACATCAAGAACTATTCAGAAGATAAGGTAACCCCTTGATATAGATACCAGCTACATGGGAGCCAGAAATTTGGGACGTTCTAATTTATACTGATAGAGAAGTTACTTTCTTTCTTTGTGTATTCAAAACCTTTTCTCCCCTTTACAGACTATGCATGATAAAGTCAGAATCCCATTTTCACTCTACAGAATAACATTGCACAGTTTGCTCACACTTAAGCACTGAAAGAGAGAATTAATGGAGAGCCAGCAACACAAAACAAAGACAACAGCCAACATCAGAATTTGAATGATGGGGAAAGTGTGCTCCTCTGAACTCACTCCGCAGGCCATGGTAGTAACTTCTGTGGTATGGCACAGTACTGTGTCAGATTCTCCACTGCTGTGAGGTCAGACATCATCCATCTAGACCTGCATCCCTGGGCAAGGTGACTATAGTGGTGATCGGGCATAAGCTGGTTATTGGTTGCACTGGACTCTGAACACTGCAAATATGTATCGAAGAACTTGATGTATTGATTCATTTGACTTCCATCTCTGGGCATTCACGTCTCAATTAGTCATAAAAGCAGCCAATGAGAGAGTCAGGATGAAGCACCACGTAGGGAAATGCTCCCAGATAGTGACCTATAGTATTGGCATGGTATTTCAACCTGTTTGCCAAAGTCATAGATCATTCTGCTTACCTGGACAGACAGACAGCAGGATACAGAGGCAAGGATGCTACCCAAAGATCCCTTGCTGTGTCCTCTCTGACTAGCCACATGGCCTTTGGCCTTCAACTCTTTCGATCACCAGCTGCTTTCTCATGGGGAAGGCAGAAGGCCACAGTTGGGATTGCTGAGCGCTCTGTACTGGAATTCTCTAATAAATGATACTGACTCTGTTTAGCTAATTATCAGTATGTTTGTATATATCTTGAATTAATCACCATGGAGCCTTTAAAACTGACCCAGTGCTGTAGGTTAATTAATATCTTATGGGGAGAAAAATCATCCAAGGGAGAATTATGCATTGTGCTGATTGAGATACAGAAGCTCTTTCATCCTTTCATAAATTCATGCTCCTGTCATTCCTTTCAATTCTGACATTACATCCATTCTTGTAATTGACCATTAAATGAATTAACTTAATCTCTCAGACAATATAGTGATGTGATTCTAAAATCCAACATGGCACACACACTATGAAAGAAGTGACTACTGTAACTCCATCAAGACAGTAAAAACTGTCTAACTTCAGAATCTTGTAGAAAAGCTTAATACAATAGTGAGTGCTGAGGACCAGAGCAGTGGAGAGGAGAAGGAAGGCTAGAGAGGGCGTGAAAGCCCAGAGGGAACTGACGTCTGCTTCGTTAGTGCTTAAGCAATCATAGTCTGTTGTCCCTGATATCATCTGAAGTGATAGGAAGAGTGCAAAATGGCAACCCATACAATGAGCGATGCTTGAAGATATTGCAAATACTCAGAATACCAACCTCATTACATAATGATACATGTGTTATTTCTCCAAACATGTACATTTCTTAAGTTTCTATTAGAAAATTTCTTATTGTGTGGTAAAATTATTTATACTACTCAGATTGGGAAAGACTAATAAACAAAGAAATAGATGCAGTGGAATCTTGGAGTGGTTCTTGGCCAATAAAAAGCAATTTGAGGGTTTGTGGTGACATTTTGATAAATATTTAAGGGTTAATTAATCAATTAATCAATGTTATTTCCCTAGATGAGACACTTTTACTATCATCATGCAATATTATAACATTTTGGGTAGCAGGTTGAGGGCTTATGGGAGACAGTATCAGTTCCCTGGAACTTCTAATGATGTTGGGGCAATGGATATACATCAAGATGTTATAAATTAAAGGTCTATCTGTGAATGAGGAAATCTAATTCCAGGCTGCATATTTTTATAAGGATCTTATAGAAACTAAACAATATAAATTGATGCTGAATAGATCTGTGAATAACAGATACAATATTGTTCAAAAAATTGCCTGTCCCTTTCAACCATATCCTCTCTAGTTCTAAGACAATAACAGTCTGTTGACAGAAGTTTCTGTCCTGCCTGATTCTGCAGTCATTCAGTCCCAAATAAACACACAGAGGTCTACATTAACTATAAACTGGTTGACCTATTAACTCAGGCTCCTTATTAACTAATTCTTACATCTTAAATTAGCCCATTATTCTTGTCTGTGATAGCCACATGGCTTGCTACCTTTTTCAGTGAAGGAAAGGATTCTCATCTTGCTTCCTTTGTGTCTGGGTGATGACTTCAGACTGCATCTTTCCTCTTCCCAGAATTCTCCTGTTCTCATCGCCCCACCTCTACTTCCTGCCTAGCTACTAGCCAATCAGTGTTTTCTTAAAACAATGCAATATAAGTGACAGGGTACAAGACTATTGTCCCACAGCAGAAGTCTTAACAAACAGAGGCTCAAATGATAATCTGATGTTCACAAAACTTCTATTAATAATTGAACTAAACATTTCAAATCATTGATAAGGTATACATAGAAATTGCTGAAATTGGGGGCTCAAGAGTTGGCCTTAGCGTAAAGAGTGGCCTTAGTATAAAGAGTGCTAACTGCTCACCCAGAGAACCATGGTTGGTTCCAATAGCCATAGTAGGTGTCTCACCACCTGTATCTTCATCTTCATGGGATTTGATACCCTCTTCTGACCTCTAAGACACTGCATTCAGCACTCAGATGGCCTATTCCCTCTCCCTCCCTCCTCTCTCTTTCTTTCTCTACTCTATCACTCTTCCTCTACACACACACACACACACACACACACACACACACACACACACACACCTTAAAATTGGAACAGAGAAGTTGCTAAGTGGTGAAGAGCACTTGTTTCCTTTCCAGAAGACTCAGCACTCACATGACAACTCAAAACTTTTGTAGCTTCAGTCACAGGAAATATGAAACCCTCTATTGACCTTCATGGCTTTTAGGAACACATGGGGCACATGCATACATGCAGGCAAAATGCCTGTACAGGTGAAATAATGGGATAAAACCAAAATTTATTTTATAAAAATAAAAATATTTTTTGAAAACTACATGTTTGAACTCTTGTTATTGTACCAACATCTCCCTACTGTAGTGTTTCACATAAGAGTATAATCTCAGTGAGACTAAGGAAGCTGTTTTTCCTACAGGTCAGCAAATGAGAGAAGCTCTTACTCTCCTAGGAGAGATCTGAGGTATACTCAGTGTATCAAGGAGACAGTGTCTGGTGTATTGGGCGGCCAGAATCAGTGTCCAGTTCCACTAAAAATCTTGTTCCCATGACGAGAAAACAGAATCCTGTCCGTTTGGAAGACAAAGAGTTAAAGAAAGGGGTTTTGTGCACTCATCCCTGAAAAACATGATGGGAAAACCATGGCTTTGGAGTCATATACCTTTAAATTATTGCTGATGGTTCATGCATAGATGCTCCATCAGCTTGGCCCAGTTACACAGGTCTGAGAGTCTATTAAACTATGGAGAATAATACCCTCTGTTTGTTGTGATTGCAAGCATTAAAGTGAAACATGTTGGCACAGATTATAGCGTAATTCTGGCCAAGCTCTATATATTAGTGGAGGAACAATCTGAGTCCCAGTAGTCTTCCATCCTCTCCTCCAACAGTGCCCTTGTTTTTCTCCTTTTTCTGTCGGTTCTTCCTGTTTCTGCTTTTTGCAGTCTTGTAAGACTGGTTGAGTTCTCAAAGACATCAACAGTGATCCAGACCTGGCAGTATGTATGATTATTTTTTTCATGCCTAAAATATTCAGTATTTGAAGAAAATTAAACATAAAAACGGAAAAGAACAGGTCAACAAATAACAACCTTATATTTCTGATTGAGTTAACCTTCATCTTTAGTCTTATATTCTGTACTTTATCCCTAGTCTTGGAAATAAGTATACAAATAAATTTTAAGTGGACTATATTTTACAGAGTTCCATATTGATTATCTTAATATATCAAAGTGAGAGAAGATAAAATATTAAATATGATATTTTATATGTGCGGTGTATATGTTTGTATGTGTGCATGTCTCTATATATGTACTATAAAATAGTATATTCCATGTTGTATAGGTGGAGATTTTCATTAGGACCACTGGTCAGCTCTGTCATGCCAGCCACTCACAAATAATCACACAGAGACCTATTATTAATTATAAATGCTCTGAGGATAGCTTTGGCTTGTTACTTACTAGCTATTGTAACTGAAATTAACCTATATCTCTTGTCTACACTCTGCCACATGATGATACTTTTTTAAACATGGCATTTTCATCTTGCTTCTCTCCATATCTCATGGTGACTCCTGAGACTCCTCTCTCCTTCTTCTTCCACACGTTTCTTTTGGTCTGCATTTCCCACCTAACCATTACTACCTGTCCAGCTTTGGCCAGTCAGCTCCTTTGTTAACCAAAGAGAATAATACATGTTTACAACATTCAAAGATCATTTTCCACAACACTCTTTAAAGAATATTTGAATGAATAATGTGCTATTTTGATGCTTTAGTCAATTTATCGAAGCAGAAGAAAGCGAATTATTCCAAAGCTCTTCCTTTCAAATCTCATTATCCTTGGCTCAATTTCCTTCAGTGTGCATGTAGATCCTGTGTACATATTTTCTATCAATTTTTATTGTTGTTGTAGTAAAAGCTACAACTAAGTGACTTATAAAATAAAGGATTAGCTCTTAACAACCACACATCAGAAATGTAATTTGTTTGCTGTTTAAAGGTATATTTCTTTTTAATTATGAGCATGCATATGTCTATTTGTGGATCTGTACTCCTTAATGTAAGTGGTCAAGCAGGACTGAAGAGGATGTTAAAGTCCTCGAAGCTGTAGGTGTAGGTGTAGCTGTTTGTGAGTTGCCCAACATGGGTGCTGGGAACTGAATCCAGATCTTCTGCAAGGACAGCAAGGTCTCTTAACTGATGATCCATCTCTTCAACCCCAATTAATTTAGTTTAATCTACAAATTTGTTTATACCTTGGAAAGAAACATAAAAATAGTCTCCAATGTTTAGGGCATGAATATCTTGGAAGGGATCACATGTTCATCCTACTATGTATGTTATACATATATGTATACATGTTGTATATATGTGTTTGTGTTTGTATAGATATATGGTTATTATTACATTTTTCTAATTCCACTATGAATTATTATTTCACTGTTCATCTGGCCATGGTCCTAGGATTCCCATCTTTGTGTATTTACTGGAAATTTACCCTGTGCTTCTCGTAGTATAGAATCCAGACTTCTGGCTTGAAAATTATTAGTCAGTTTATTGTTTATCTGACAAATCATTTTCACCTGATTACAGGGAGCATGCAGATACAACCTATAGTTAGAGAACAATAGTACCTTAGCAAGAGGCATGGATCATCCTCAGGTAATGAAACTGTGCCCTTTGGTGGCCCTCCCTTTTTAACTTGGAGGTGGAGGCAGGTGAGTCCTGGTTGTTGTCCATGGTCCTGAATTGTCACAGCTGTTTGGATAATTCTTTGCCCCTGGAGATACAGAGACTTCTAACCAATTTCTCTAAGGTTTCCAGACATTGTGAAGCAGATGAGGAAAGGTGAAGTTCTAAAAGGGAATGGATTGACAAGATGTACACCAGACACTATCAGTCAGACATGGCCTTTACAGATTGCACACAGAAGAGAAATATACTTTTTCATACATTTTAAATAATTTCAATTTTGAAATAGTTACCACAGCTAGCCACAATGTATATATCACATAACTGAGCATATAGAACATTTGCTCATTCAGCAATGCTATGAAAGAGGAGGGGGAAGGAGTGTTGAAGGTAGGGAGAGAGAGGGTGGTGGGTAGAGGGAGAGAGAGGGTGGGGAGGAAGGAGGGACAGAGTAGGGAGGAAGGAGGGAGGGATGGGCAGTTGGACAGTCAGACATTAAGTATCATTATTTAAATAGCAGAGATTTTAAACATTTGTAATTTTTGCTTATAGATGGCAAGTGTTACTTTGTGCAATTCAGCCATGTGTGCATTCTAAAATGGTTCATCATGGAAGTTGCTTTCTGTACCCCCACCACACACACGGAAAGCTACCAAGGAATGTGGTAGTTCATGACCTTCCCCCTAATTCCAACTCCAGCCCACCAAATGCAAACTACATCTTTAATTACTTGATATTTTCCATGCACCAGATATTTTTTTTTTCTGGGAAACCTCTACACTCTCCAGTGGTGGGTCTGAATGGGAATCAGAAATTGATTTTGTAACAGGATATTGATATTCATGAGACTTCTAGGAAAACCTGCTAGGTTTACAAAACTTGTGACCTTTTCACTTGTTTCAGCTAATTCAGAATTTCAGTGTGGCCCAGGACTTAGTAAGTTAAGTCAATTGCCAATCGCACTGTCAAATGCAATCCACCCTTCTACCACCATCACAGTCTTTCCTGGGACATACCAGACATACAAGTGCTTATCCAAGTTTTCATTTGAGTATATAAGCCATGAAGAACATATAATCTTTCAATTTTTTTTAATCAGGATTGAAAACAAACAGCTGTAACTCATCATGAGTTCTCTTATGTCAAATGGGAGCCCTTTGTAGCAGTATTACAAAGATGACAATAATATTGGTGAAGTTGGACGATAAATTAATCAATCAGAGCCCATGGATATTTGTCAAAGATTACGAGAAGTCAGGAACACAGATGCCACTCTGCACGTGGATTAGTAAACTATGAGACTGCAGTTCATGCTTGCGGAGCTAGTGCCACACAGCTGCGTGCAATAGGCTTGTGTCTGCCACCACTGCCCCAAATCCCATTGTGCTCAGGGCGCACCTCCATTTTAAAGTTAGTTAGTAAAGAAGACTATGGGTTTAAGTCCACGTTTCCATGGAAACAACCAATTATAAATGCAATCTGAAGAGGTGGAATGCAACTGCCAAAACTCTCCGGGAAAAAAATGATCCGAGTTGGCAACTCTCTCGAAACCCCTGCTAACAGTTTTCGCCAGTTTTCCCTCTTGTTGGCCTGCGAGCTTCGATCCGAGCGAACATCTTGCACCCATTTGCTGAGCTCTGCATCTGCAATACATTCTAGAGGATAATTGTGTCTGGATCTCAGCATATGTGATGTTGAGGCAAGAAAAAATTCTCACATTTTTTTGGTTAATTTCTCTCAGATGTTTCTTATAACTTCATGGCACCAGCATCAGCACAGGAGAGAAAAAAACTCTCATAATCTCTTTTTATATTCTTAAGGCTTGATTTAAGTATTTCTATGTTCACATGTATAACGATATATTTTGCTAACATTTATAAAGATAATCATCATAGAACTTGGATAAAATGTATAAACTACTGGCTAATAGTTCTAGTATTCTAGTATTTTGAAAAGTCCTTCCCAAACTGTGTATTGCTGTGTCTTTATTTCCAGGAAGCGCCATATCCCAATATACCACATTTCCAAAATAAATTAAAGTAGAAGATAATTTATTTAAAAATTAACCTGTGGGCCTTTAATTATTATTAAAAGAAGTCAGCATAGATGCCACCCTCACACGTATGAATGAACTGAGACTACACATCATGCTTGTCCACCCTGTTCTTATTACCCGTGACAGAAGATGCTTCTCATTTGTATATCAAACAACCTGAGAAAGGCAAATGTCAGAGATTGACGTGAAGGTCACCATCTTCCACTGCGTTGTGGAAGTTGGAACAAACCCTCGCCTTATACCTCAGGATCCTCAAGCGTTTTAATGCTACGGTTCTTCTTCTAGCTTAAAATTAAATGCACCTGGGTATCAACTTCTATTATATTGAATAATGTGGCTTTGGAATCTTAACTCTTAACATTTTCTTATGCTTGGAACTTGTCAATTGGACCTATATGGATAACATATCCTCTATCATCCACCTTTGCCTCTCCTTGCTTGTGCTTAAGTGACTGGAGGCAAAAAAATGAAATGGATAATGCTGAAAAAAATCACATTTAATTAGTGTGTAACGGTAAACAGCTGCTGTGTTCAACTCTCATTAGGACACTGTCAGACTTCCACGACTACTATAAACATGGCACCGTTTGGGAAAATGAAAAAGAAGTTGAATCAAAATTTAAAAGTATGATACATAGAACTTCTGGGACCTAGGAGACGGGCAAGAATTTTCCTTTTAAGGAAATTGGTTATATATAGTTTGAAAAACCCCTACTTACTTCTTTTTAAAAAATAAATTCCAATTCCAAGGTTGAATAACTTTTTTTGTACATTGGAATGGTACTCATTTGTTCAAGGGGATTACAGCTAATCTAGGACAACACGAATTTATCTTTGATTTGGCAATGTCAGGAGAGAGAGGAAAATAAATCACCGAGTCCCCTCCCATGCATGAATAAAAACCCAACCAAACAAGCCTCTTGAGGGTATTTGTATTTCCTACAATTTGAAGATTTTCCAATATACATAGTTTGAGAAAAGAAGTTTATTTTGTTTGCACTGTTAAATTTAGCCAAGATTAAATAGGTAAATCAACAAGTATCTGAAATATGTTTATATTTTCCTATTTTATACCTAATGAATATGAAGACATTATAATAAAAAGTAAATTCTTGGGACTCTAATGTAATTAGAAACTTCAGTTATCTTTTCTCTACAATGAGTCAGTAAAGGGTAGTGCAGTTTTAACTTCCCCCTTAAAATATTCCCTGTTCTTCTCAGAGATTTAAGTTGACTGGGGTTTGTTGGTTTGTTTTCTTTCTGCTTGCTAGTGGGGAAATGCCTTACCTATTTCCTGAATATTGTCAGTACACTCCATGGCTCAGATCCATGCAGTAGGTCTCATCGTGATGTATTTGGCTGAATGCACACACGGTCTTGCTATAAATGGAAGGAATGCTGCTGGAGTTACTGTTACATCCTCAAGTCTCTCTCAAGAAGTATCTCTGTAGCAGACTGGCTCCCATATTTTTGTCTCCATCCCATGGTCCCTTCTAAGGAATCCTCTTCTATAGTTCACACACAGAAAAAGTGCTTCTTACCACTTCAATGCTTAACCCTTACATGGGTTAAAGTTATTTTGAGTGTATGCGGGAGTATTTTTAATTCTTTCAATACAGTCAAGCTAAATCAGATGTAATGTAACCTTCACAAATCAGTGAGCCAGCACTATCAGTTCGTCTGATCTGATCTGATCTGATCTGATTTGCTTTTGCCCTGTGATGCTTGGGAAATCAGAAAAATCTATGGTATTTGGCACCAAAGCTTTCTGTGGTTGTAAAGATAGCAGCACTCTGATTCTTCAAACTATTGTTCTGCTTCAAGATAGTTCACTGTTGTATTCAGCATCTTTGCTAGGTCTGGATTCTAACACTGGCAGCAGTTGTGGTTATAACAGTGAATACAGAAGGACCTCCTATACCACCTCTATCACTTTCCTCTTTTGCAATTAAGAAACAGATGAGCAAGGAAGTCAAGACTGCCAGGTGTTGGTCCACCCAGTGAGACAGTGTGCCTGATCTAATGGAAGCTCACCAAATCCAGCTGGACTGGCACTTAAGGAGCATGTGATCAAACTGGACTCTCTGATTGTGGCTGACAATGGGGGCTGACTGATAAGCCATTGATAATGGCACTGTGACTTGTTTCTACTGCATGTACTGGCTTTTTGGGACCCAGTCTGTTTGGATGCAGTTTCCTAGGCCTGGATGGAGTGGGGAGGGCCTTGGACTTCCCACAGGGCAGGGTACTCTGCCCTCTCTTAAGACTCAAGGGGGAGGGAGGAGGATGAGTGGGGGACCAGGAGGGGAATGGGAGGAGGGGAGGAAGTGAAAATTTTTTAATGGAAAAGTAAATTTAAAAAAAAAGAATTACATTTCACTTTTTTTCTTAAATGTATCTCTTTTGTTTTCTTTATCTCCCATTAAATAAAGTTCTAATGTTTAAAAAAAAGAATCAGTTTGAGTAAGAAGATGGAGTTTACATTTGAGGAGATCTAGAGTAATTCTGCAGTTCTACTCAACACTGAATTTTTGATAAATAGTAAAATTATTAGAAAATTTAAACAGTTGATAGCTATAAAAAATAAAGTGTTCAAAGAATGAGATGCAGCCATGGTGTATGACAATATTATTCAAGAGTAGAATTCTGAAAAATCATATATGATACATACAAATATCTGGAAGCTTATTTTACAAACCTTCTTTCTTATGTATTTATTCTCCTTTTAACTCTTTGGCATCTTTCCAACCCCAGCATCTGCTCTTTGCATTGAGAAAACATCCATTGATATTTCATGGGGAAAAGGCCTTTAATTAAATAGGATTTCACCCATATTCTCTCAAGAATGTTTCCTCTTTGAATTTTTCCTGTTAATACTGTATCACCAGTGCCTCTCTTCCAACTCCCCAGTGCTACACACAGAAGTAAGCATTCGCCAGTCTCCCCGCTAAATGAAAAGAAATCTTCCTTTCACTCATATATCTTTAGCTTCAGTCTATGTTCCTGTGCTTGCTTGTCAAATGGTGTCTATGTATTTCGGGTTCAGTTTCTGGTTTCTTGTGTACATTTAAAACATCCTTAAAAGAAATTTTATTTTGTAAGATCCTTATACATTTTTAAATATCTAATTCACTTTCCCTTTAAGGCAATCATTTAAAAGTGTTTTAAGCAAGTGACAAGTTATTTAAACAAGTAAATTTCTCACAAAGTTTGTCCCTATTCTTAATACTGAATAATGACATCTGATTCAAATGTCTGTATGTTATTTTAGTTTTACACACACACACACTTTTCCTCAAAATTTCCAATGTATTATATTAGGATTTGAGAAAAGCAATTTACAACTTCCAGTCACAAAAAAAGACTCTTTCATGGAAGGATTTATTGCTTATGTAATATTAGGACAGAGGACCACTGGCTGTGTGAAGCAGGGGTCAATCATTCTTTGGAATAGGGATGAGAGTTGTGATCGCTTTCAGTGGAAATCTGAATTCTTTCCAACGGCCAAAATAAATAAGGATGTGGAGGAAGTAATGGTTTCTCATTGTCAGATGAACATTTAATTCTAGCCTAACAACTTCCAGTATTTATCTTGGTAATACTGTTCCCCGGAAAGCCTGTGCTGCTACGGCAGTGCTGGGCCACCACAGTCTCATCTCGTAATAGCCGCTGTCATTGCTTTGGCAGAAGTTGCTCTGAAGAAAGGACAGTGCAGTACTTCATGGGCACAAGATGAAGAGCTGAGTGTGTCAAGACTGTGTCAGCAACCTTGCTGGGAATATGGGGCACATGTTACTGCTTCTCTGGAGCTTAAGTTTCACCTCAAACAGGAAAATTAGGACCTATCTGGCTTGGATGTTGTTATTGTAACCAGATGTGTATAAGATGTATTAGTAGCATTTTGAAATATTTTTACTTTTTAATTATGTATATGTGTCTGTGTAGAGGTATATTATCTTGAAAGCAGAGGAAGGTTTGGACCTTCTGAAGCTGAGGTCTCAAGCAGTTGCAAGCTACCGAACATGAGTGCTAGGAACTGAACCAGTCTTCTATAAAAGCGGCAAGTGCTGTTAACACTGTGCCTTCTATCCAACTCTATCCATAGCATTTTTGGGTATACAAACTATTATTAAAAATAGACTCCATGCCCAGTAGTAGATGGGCAACCTAAACTCAATGGAATCTTCAGAGATCCTTTGTTTAATAATGTTTCAGGGTGTTTATTCTTAAACCTTACA